>NC_143064.1:4482500-4801666 GCF_052426305.1 Pelodiscus sinensis | reverse complement strand
CTGCCCCCCCCAGTGGTGAGTGTGAGGGACGGGCTACGGCAGAGTGAGCACTGGGGACCGCCACACCAGCATGAGACTGACCAGCTGGGGATGGGGCTTTGTATATTGCTGGCCAGGCCACCTTCTATGGTCCAGCTACAAGGCCTGGGTATTCCCCCCCACCCCCCACTACGGGACCTAGAGATTCCCCCCTACCACCCCTGCACCTATGGGGCCTGCACACTCCTTGCCACTCCACACAGATTCTTCCCTTTCCCCCCGCTGTGATGTGCCAACGGGGCCTAGCGATTTCTCCCTCTCCCCCGTCCCTTTACTCAGAGTGCGTGAATTCCCTTCGCGCCCCCCTCCCCTTCCACACTGGACCTGGGGATTCCCTCCCTCATGCGCGGCTCCTTATTAGACCAGGTCGTGCCCTCCTCTTTTGAAAATTACAATAGTTTACATAACACATCAACATTTTCCTTTTATTTCCCAGCAAAACCCAACCAACCCTTCCTTGAGTTACACACCTGAGTAACGCCGGGTAACTCTGCTCGCGGTTAATGTAGCAATGACCTCTCTGAGGGATTCAGTACGTTAATACGTTACCGACTCTTCGTTTCACAAAGGACTCCGGGCACCCCTGAAACGAGGCTGTCTCCTCATCCAGTTTTTATGGTGTTGTCTGGTGTGAAATGGAGGAGGCCATTTGGAAGAGTGTGTTGCTTCATCCCTGCTGGTGCGGTAATTGTGTGTGAATGTCCAGAATTGTGGGGATGGGTCAGGGGCCTTCGTTCCTGCAAGCTTAAAACTGGGGATTCTAATATTATGAGTGAAATCCTGGTCTTGTTTACTTTAGTGAGCCAAGATTTCCCCCACCCCGGTCGCCTACAGAAAACCGGCTTTTCCAACGAAGGGGCATCATTTTCAGACCATCATCCAGTTGTCCAGCTAGTGCAGTGCCCTGCATTCGACTGGTCGGTACCAGAGGCTTCAAAAGAAGATGCAGGAAACCCTACAGTTGTGGGAACACCTGGCCCTAGGAAAAGTTCCCCCCCAAGCTTGAAGTTAGAATTGGGTTTAAACTCCAAAGCAGGAGGGCTTCTATCCTTTTCAGAATGCTCATTGGTGTTTAAATGATATCTCTGAATATTCTTCAGTGCCTGTACTGAATGCTTATTTCTCACCAAAATAAGAGTTGGTCTTTTTTTTTTCTCCCCTAGGTAAAAAAGTCCAAGATCTCAACCAGATAGGTCAAAATTCTCTAAACATATTTTCTTGAGCCCCGAGCCTTTATCAAAGTACTTTTGGGCTAACTTGTCATCTCTTGTAACCAGGTACATGGCTCTGTGTAGTGGGGAAAGCAAAGGGTATTAATGGAAAGTGCCATCGAAGGCTTTTTTTGCTTGGTTTCTTTTATTTCCACTTCAGCTCATCTCATGAAGTGGGATTTACCCACAAAAGCTCATGATACTGTATCTGCATATACATATTTGTTAGTCTCTAAGGGTACGTCTACACTACATGTTTCCGTCGACGGAGCCATGTAGATGAGCTTTGTAGACATAGCAAAATGAAGCGGCGATTTAAATAATCACTGCTTCATTTACATCAAAATGGCTGCTGCGCTGTGCCAATCAGCTGTTTGTCGGCTCAGTGCGGTAGTCTGGACGCTCAGCAGTCGATATCAAAAGTCTTTGTCAACCGCCCCATTATGCCTCATGGGATGAGGTTTACCAGGGTGGTTGACAAAGGCTTTTGATGTCAACCGCTGAGCATCCAGACTACTGTGCTGAGCCGACAAACAGCTGATCGGCACAGCGTGGCAGCCATTTTGATGTAAATGAAGCGGCGATTATTTAAATCGCCGCTTCATTTTGCTATGTCTACAAAGCTCAGCTACATGGCTCCGTCGACGGAACCATGTAGTGTAGACATACCCTAAAGCCGTGGTCCCCAACACGGTGCCAACTCAATGCGCCTGCCAGGTGCTTGGGGCTGGCCTGGCCCCGGGCACATGGCGCACGGGCGCTTGCGGGGGGAGCGCGCTTGGCGGGGAGAGCGCCGGGCGCTCAGCACTCGGCGGGAGGGGGGGGAGCGCTGGCTCCGGGCGCGCGGCACTCGGCGGGAGGGGGGGGAGCGCCGGCTCCAGGCGCTCGGCGGGAGGGGGGCGGGGAGCGCCGGCCCGGGCGCGCGGCCCTTGGAGGGGGCCCTGCCCCTGGGCGCGCAGCTATGGGGGGCCCCGCCCCCGGGCGCGTGGATGGGGGGGCCGCCCCCGGTCCCCGCCCCCGGTCCCCGCCCCCTGGTGCCTGGCGGGCAAACGGCCACACCCCCTGGCGCCCGACAACCTAAAAGGTTGGGGACCACTGCCCTAAGGTGTTAAATGAGTAATCCTGTAGCACAAGTAATTCCTGCAGCGAGACTGCAACTTCTGTTGGAGCTTTGGTGTGTCTTAGATTTGTTAGTTTAGCCCTTTACCTCAGCTGGCCCTAGGCCCGTGATTTTGCACAGTCTGCTGTGGGAAACTGTCATCTGCCCCCGAGCTGGGAATCCAGGCCCCCTGGAGCTCCTTCAGGCCTGGCGAAGGAAAAAGGCAGGACTCCAAGCCTGTGTTCCTTGGAATCCATGTCGAGAAGTAAGGAGACTTTGGGATGTTAAATCCCAGGCTCGTTTTCGTTATCCAAAAGCAGCTACTTACCTGTGCTGCATGGGAGGCCTGTCCGAAAGGTTGTCCCCAGATGGGAAGGGAAACGGGCTGCAAAACAAAAGGCAAAAACTGACATTCCCAGGCCCACAGGTGGGGAAGAGGAGATTCAAAGGAGCCAGTGGCCTCAGGGTTTGGTGATTCAATTGGGGAGGTGTCTCTGGCTGCTCTAGCCCCGCCTCTTCTGCCTGAGGCCCCGCCTCTTCTGGGAGCGCTGACCTGCCCCCGCACCATCTTGCCCAGGGGCCCGCAGAGGCTGTCAACCCCCCTGCCAGTGCTCCTACAAAGGTTCGGCATCCCGTGAGTTTAGAGAATCTTCTGTGTGCACAAGGGCCCGGTCTTGACAGGGGCCATCCCTGTGGCAGGGTTAGTAGCTGGTTAGGCACAGCCGGATGCTTGCACATTTGTGGGCAGAACCCTTCACTGATTTCCATGGGACGTGCTGCTTAAAAATCAGTATAACACAATAGGGCTCGACCACTATAATAGATGTCACAACAAACACACATTAAAAAAAATAGGGAAGTCCTTGCAACCAAGGAACGGGCACAAGATACAAATATTAGATGGACGTAGAAAAAACACCGAGGAGTCCAGTGGCACCTTAGAGACTAACACATTTATTAGGGCACAAGCTTTTGTAGGTAAAACCCACTTCCATCTGATGTGATGCATAAAATGTTGCGAACATCTGGTGAAGTGGGTGAAGCCTGTGAAAGCTGATGCCAAAATAAATGTAACCCTTCTGTCAGGCTGAGTTAATAGCAGCAAGGGCCAGGTTCAGTATCTAGGGGTCTCCACCCAACAATGTAATACAACACCATCTCGAGCCCCCACCCTGTGACCTGGGAAATCTTACACACGCCCCTGGGTGTCTCAAAGAGGCAATTCTTCCCCTCTCACAAACACAGAGCCTCGGTATAGCAGCAAATCTTTAATAACGTGAGGTAACTGACATCAGCATTAAATTGGGAAAACACCACAAATCGGATTCATAGCTCAAACATGAGCAAAGACCCACCCCCAGCCAAGAATCACCCAAAGACCCCAGAAGTCCAACACCCCAAGAGTCTCTTGAGTCCAGCAACCCAAAAAATCACCCAAAGTCCAACACCCCAAAAGTCTCTGTCCTGGGTCCGTGCTGCTCCAGGGTTCAAAAGTTCAACAGCAGGGTTTTACCATCCCAACCTGGAAGGGGCGGGGGTTGATACACCTTACATGGACCTGCCGATGGCTCCGCCTCTCCATAGGGTTCTGCTGCCACCGTCAACACGAGTCACTCCGCCACACTCCACCTGCTGTCCCATGAGCCGCTCCAGCCATCCCACAAACTGCCCTGCTCCGCCAGACATCTCGGTCCACGCCCCTGGCCACCAGCTGGTTGCTCCTGCAGCTGCTCCACTGGCTGCCTGCTGCCACTCCTACCGGCCGCCCGCTGGCCGTCCCTGCCAGCCGCTCTGCTGGCCGCCTGCGCCCACCGGTCATTCCCGCGAACTGCTCTGCTAGTAGCTCGGCAGTATAGCGCCAGGCTCCCCTCAGCGCACAGTGATTTCAGCTCTTCGGTAAGTTCAGCTCATAGGAGAGGAGCCTCAGTGCTTGTGCTCCTGTGGCCCACAGTGAAGTCAGCTCAGCAGCTCGCAACTAGACTCCTAATGGAATCCAAATTAGCTCTGATATTCCACTGCGGAGAGAGGGGGGGGTGCAATTGGGGATTTTTAGGCCCTGAGACAGGGCCCCACCACCAGGTACATAAACATTCGTCTTTAAGATGCCACCAGACCCCTCGTTGTTTTTGGAGATACAGACTGACACGGCTACCCCTCTGAGAGGAGATTGACTGAGGTGATTTCTTTCTTCTGCACACTATTACTGTGCCCAAAAAAGGCATCCCTGTTACAGTCCAGATGCCCAGCATATAGAATCATGGGATTGGAAGGGACCTTAAGAGGTGATTGAGTCCAGTCCCCTGCACTCATGTCAGGACCAAGCACCATTTCCTCTCTGACAAGTGTTTGTCTGACCTGTTCCTAAAAATCTCCTGTGATGGAGATTCCACAACCCCCGCCTTCCCCCCCGGCAATTTATTCCAGTGTTTAACCCCCCTGGCAGGTAGGAAGTTTTTCCTAATGTCCAACCTAAACCTCCCTTGCTGCAGTTTAAGCCCATTGCTTCTTGTCCTATCCTCAGAGGCCAAGGAGAACAATTTTTCTCCTCCTCTTTGTAACACCCTTTTGAAAACTGCTATCTTGTCCCCCTCGGTCTTCTCTTTTCCAAACTGAACAAACCCATTTCTTTCAGTCTTCCCTCATAAGTCAGGTTTTCATTGTTGTTGTTCTTCCCTGCACATTTTCCAAGTTGTCTACCTCTTTCCTGAAATGTAGTGCCCAGAACTGGACACAATATGCCAACTGAGGCCTAATCAGTGCAGAGTAGAGCGGAAGAATGACTTCTTGGCTGCATCTAGACTGGCATGATTTTCCGGAAATGCTTTTAATGGAAACGTTTTCCGTTAAAAGCATTTTCGGAAAAGAGCGTCTAGATTGGCATGGACACTTTTCCGCAAAAGCACTTTTTGCGGAAAAGCGCCCATGGCCAATCTAGACGCGCTTTTGTGCAAAAAAGCCCCGATCGCCATTTTCACGATTGGGGCTTTTTTGCACAAAACAAATCTCAGCTGTCTACACTGGCCCTTTTGCGCAAAAGTTTTGCACAAAAGGGACTTTTGCCCAAACGGGAGCAGCATAGTATTTCCGCAAAAAGCACTGATTTCTTACAGTAGGAAATCAGTGCTTTTGTGGAAATTCAAGCGGCCAGTGTAGACAGCTGGCAAGTTTTTCCGGAAAAGCGGCTGATTTTCTGGAAAAACTGGCCAGTCTAGACACAGCCGAAGTGTCTTGCTCACAACACGCCTGCTAATACATCCCAGAACCATGTTTGATTCTTTTGCAACAGCGTCACACTGTTGACTCTTATTTAGCTTGTGGTCCACTCTGACCCCTAGATCCCTTTCTGCAGGACTCCTTCCTAGACAGTCGCTTCCCATTCTGTATGTGTGAAACTGATTGTTCGTTCCTAAGTGGAGCACTTTGCATTTGTCCTTATTCAACTTCATCCTGTTTACCTCAGACCATTTCTCTAGTTTGTCCAGATCGTTTTGAATTATGACCCTCTCCTCCAAAGCACTTGCAACCCCTCCCAGCTTGGTATCATCTGCAAACTTTACAAGCACACTCTCGATGCCATTATCTAAATCACTGATGAAGCTATTCAGCAGAACTGGACACAAAACTAATCCCTATAGAGCCCCACTAGAGATGCCCTTCCAGCATGACTCTGAACCATTAATAACTACTCTCTGGGAATGGTTATCCAACCAGTTATGCACCCACCTTATAGTGGCCACATCTAGGTTGTATTTCCCTAGTTTGTTAATGAGAAGGTCACACACGACTATCAAAAGCTTTACTAAAGTCTAGATATACCACACCCACCACTTCCCCCCTTATCCACAAGGTTTGTTACCCTTTTGCTATCAGGCTGGTTTGGTACAATTTCTTTTTGACACACTGACTCGTACTTATCGCCTTATCTTCCAGATGTTTTGCAAAATGATTTTGTAATCATTTGCTCCATTATCTTCCCTGATGCACAAATTAAGTAGACTGGTGTGTAATTCACTGGGTTGTTGTTATTTCCCTTTTGATAGATGGGCACTGTATTTGCCCTTTTCCAGTCTTCTGGAATCACTTAGGGTATGTCTACACTGCCACCCTAGTTCGAACTAGGGTGGTTAATGTAGGTATTTGAACTTGCAAATGAAGCCCGGGATTTAAATATCCTGGGTTTTATTTGCATGTTCCCAGGCGCCGCCATTTTTAAATGCCCCGTCGTTCGAACTACCTGTCCGTGGCTATACGTGGCATGGACTAGGTAGTTCAAATTAAAGCTCCAAATGTGAACGACCGTTACTCCTCATTGCAGGAGGAGTAATGGTAGTTCGCATTAGGAGCTTTAATTTGAACTACCTAGTCCATGCCACGTGTAGCTGCGGGCAGGTAGTTCGAACGACGAGGCATTTAAAAATGGCGGCGCCCGGGAACATGCAAATAAAGCCCGGGATATTTAAATCCCAGGCTTCATTTGCAAGTTTGAATGCTTACATTAGCCACCCTAGTTCAAACTAGAGTGGCAGTGCAGACATACCCTTAGATAACTGTACTGGATCCGATATCTCCTCAGTCAGCTCCTTGAGTATTCCAGGATGCAGTTTAACAACCCCTGGGACTTGAAGACATTTAACTTTTCTAAGAAATGTTTAGCTCCTACCCCATTTTCAGTGTCATTCTGTTAGGCATCCCATTGCCATCAACTTTGTTGGTGAAAACTGAAACGAAGGAGTCATTAAACACCTCTGCCATTTCCACATTTTCTGTTATTGTTTTTCCATCCTCTTTGAGTAATGGCCCTACCCTGTCCTTGTTCTTTCTCGTGCTTCTAATGTATTCACAGAATGTTTCCTTGTTACCCTTTGTGCCGCTAGCTAGTTTGATCTCATTTTGTGCCTTGGCCTTTCTAAATTTGCCCCTACAGGACTTGTATTATTTGTTTATATTCATCCTTCATAATTTGAGCTAGTTTCTACGGGTTATAGGGCTCTTTTGATTGTTAGAGCCTTCAAGATTTCCTGGGTAAGCCAGCATGATCTCTTGCTAAACTTCCTGTCTTTCCGATGCAATGGAATAGTTGGCTCTTGTGGTCTTAATAGTTCTCTGAAAAACTGCCAACTGCCTTCAATTGTTTTCCCTCTTAGATTTGTTTCCCATGGGATCATAGAATCATAGAACACTGGAAGGGACTTCGAGAGGTCATCATGTTCAGTCTCCTGCCCTCACAGGAGGACCAAGCACCATCTAGATCATACCTACTAGATGTGTCTCTAACCCAGGGGTGGGCAATAACTTTTGACGGGGGCCACTCCAAGATTTTTGAGAGTGGTCAAGGGCCGCGCTCTTCCAGGATATTAATGGAGGAATTGCAGGGTCTGGGATGGAGGTTGGGTGCAAAAGGGAGTTTGGGGTAGAGGACTGGGGTGCAGGAGGGAGAATGGGGTCTGGAAGCAAGTTTGGGTGGAGGAGGTGGTTGTGACCTAGGGAAGGGGACTGGGGTACGGGGCTTTGGGATGTGACTTAGGATAGGAGGGGATTGTGATCTAGGCAGGATCTGGGAGGAGGCATGAGTGCAGGAGGGGGCAGAGGGTCTGGGGTGCCAGAGGCAGGCTCCGGCTGGGAGGCGCTAACCAGCAGAAACCTGAGGCCGTATGTCTGCTGCAGGCTGTTCGCGGCTCCACGTGGCTCCATTCCAGGCATGAGGAGGATGGGGGACAAGGAGGAAGGGAGAAGGCTTCCTACGATGCCCTGCTCCCAGCAAAAATTCTCAGCTCCTAGAGGCGAGAAACTGAGAGAGAGGCCAATGGGAGCGAAGAGATTTTGCTGGGAGGCGGGAACAGCATGAGAAGTCTCCCTCCCCAGCCGTCCGGAACAGAGAACAGCTGGCTTTTTAAAGTGTGAGCTGTTCTCTGCCTAAGGGTTCCGGTGAGGCAGCTGCAGGCTGGATCCTTCCTGCTGGCAGCCTCTTACCCATCCCCGCTCTAACTTGCTCTTAAATATCTCCCGTGATGGAGATTCCACAACCTCCCGAGGCTATCTTGCCCACCAACTCCCTGAGTTTGCTAAAGTCTGCCTTCTGGAAATCCACTGTTCTCCCTCCTACCAGTCCTTCAAACAGGGCTACTCAACTTTGGAAGCCCTGGGAGCCGCAACGATACTCACGGCACATGCCGAGGTCCGCAACTTAAGTGTGGTTGCAGATACATGCAAATATATGCAAATAGCTTCTTTCACCCTGACAAGCATGAATACAAAGATGAAGGCAAGACTATACAACACGCAGGGCCTATTTAAGTCCGTTCTGCTGCTATTAATAAAATGCAATAGTTACCCCATTTCCACCCTTATGACAGCACTTTTAAGAGCAATAACAGTCCAGGAATTTAACTACTAAAATGCATCTCAACAGAAGAGCATTGTATTGACTCGCCGGCGTGGAGCGATGTTCAGAGGATCCTACCCGTGGGCCATGTGTTGAGCCCCGCGTAAATCCAAACCACACCACGGGCCGCAGTCAGATGGGCTGCAGGCCCCATGGAGCCAGCGCACCATGTGTTGAGTAGCCCTGCCTTAGAATCGTGATCTGTATCGTTACAGGATCACTTTCACCCACACTGCCGTCCACTTTCACAGTTCCTCCCTATTGGTCAAAATCAAATATAGTACAGCTTCTCCCCCGTAGCTTTCTCCACCTTCCGAAATAAAAAAAATAGAATTCGCGCATAACGCCTCTCATTATAAGGCATCTGATGTACAATATTTCCCACGGACAAAAAGCCATCAACCTCTTTGCTTGTGGGGTTTTTTTTCCGCCACATGAGGGCAGGCTGTTTCCAAATAAAATACAATACAAGCTGTAAGAAGAGCTGTATAGGAAAATTTGGTGAGCTCGACCCTGCCTCAGGGCAAAGTGAAGGGGCGTGCTCCGTTAGGGTTTCGGGAAGGGACCAGAATTTGTGGAGCACAATGCCAAGCTAGGGCTAGAATGTGGCTGCCGATTAAATGGTTGTACATGGTGTTAGCTGACTGGCACGAAGACTCCATGAGAAACGCGCTCCTCAAGGACGTTGTTACAGGAAATGTTTTACTGCCTCATTGTTCCTCCAGGCAAATGTCCTAATGGCATTATTTATGCATAATAAATAGTGTTTTCACATCGTATTTCAGCAGCATCCACCACAGGTTGCACGCCTCCGTTTAGCCACTACATAAATAATAACACGCCGCCTTTGCAGAATGTAGGCCAGTGGCACGGACGGGAACCAGTGGAGCCGTTCGTTTCCTGCTGTGTTTTCAGGCCAACAGACCCTCCCCAATTCTCCCTCTGTAAAGCTGCGGAGCCAGGAATTCTCCCGAAGCGGCGTCACCCCCTTTCACAGCGAGGACTTGGGGTCGGAAGGAGGACTGACGTTCAGAACGCTCCTGCAGAATGCTCGCTGGCAAGCGCTGTCAGGAAAACGACAGGGCCCTCGGCCGGCCACGTGACCGTAGGACCCCAAGTGGCACAATTTTCTTAACAACTGTTCTCTGGGGTTGGCTCTGACGCCGGTGGAAGAGGAGACTCCCATAAGCAGCAATGGGCTTGGCTCCTGTGAGCACCATTGCGGGGAGTGGTGGGGGCCCGAACACCCTCCCCCGGTTCCTTCTCTATCCTTAGCATTTCCAGCGCCGCGGCTGACATGAGAGTCTGTGGGTGCTGGCCTGGCAGGAGCGTGTGGGCTGAGACGGGGCCTACCTCCTTGGCCGAGGCAGGCGGGGTGCGTGCACGTGGGTATGAAGAGTCTTTGTACCCTCTGCACCGACATTTGCCAAAATTCACCCTGCCTGCTCCTCGGTTCTTTATTTCCCCCTCGCGAACAGACGTGACCGAGCCAGAGCATGGGTGAGCGAAAGGGCAAGGCGAAGGCTACCAGATGATTTAGAACGGGGTGGGGGGGGGGGGTCTCAAATTCACGGCCCATGGGCCAGCTACGGCCTGAGCGCTTCCACAATCCGGCCTGCACGCGGCTGCCGGCCTGGGAGTCCCTGCAGCCCTGAGGTGGTGTCCATACCCTTCCCCCAAACCCAGCCCCCGCTCCACCCTCTTCCCCCCCGCCCCATTGCACCCCTGCTCTCAAGCGCCCTCCTCTGAGGGATGCAACCCCTAGGGGATGAGCGCGCAGGGGTCGGGCCCCTCCGCACTCCCCGCGCCGACGGGAGCCATGGAGGGACGGAGCAACGCAGCAGCTTCTGCTCTGCCGCCGTATCCCAGGCCTGCCTGGTTGCTCCGCAGCAGGGCTGGGGAACCATTTTTGGGTCGGGGGGGTCGCTGACCCACAGGAAAATCCATTGGGGGCTGCACACAAGGGGGAAGCAAAATAACAAAACAAAACAACCCCTCCAAGCCCTCACTGAGGTGCCCCCCCCCGAGAAGGAGACAGACCCTCCCCACATTCCTCTCACACCCCAGAGCCTGGGGAAGAGGGGGCCAGGCCAGTCGACTGTGCTCCAGCCCTAGGGGAATGTTGGGGGGCTGGAGTACCAGCGTGAGCTCTACAGTGCTGGGGGGGGGGGAGCGCCGAGACTCAGGGGCGAGATCCAGGCAAGCTGAGGGCCACATTTGGCCCCTTGGCCTTAAACTCCCCACCCCTGCTCCTCTTCATCTCTGGAAGTTGTTCTGTGCTGCCGATGATGGCAGTGGGGACTCCTGGGGGGGGGGGGAGTAAATCACCCAGGGGCTGCAGGAAGGGCCAGGGGATTCATGGGGGGGAGCACACAGAGACCCCCCCCCCCGGAGCCCTGTCAGAGGAGGGTGCCTGCTGGCCTGCTTGGAGAGTTGAGGACTGGCCCTGGCCTGAGGTAAATTGAGTTTGAGACCCGTGATCTAGAAAGAACTTTCAGCCCTCGTATGGGCTAAGAAACCCAAAGCCAAGGGCGAGGTTGTGCTGCAAGGCCGGGGTACACGTTCTGGGGCAGATCAGCATGCAATCCCATCACCCTGCTTTCCCATCACAGCGTGAGGTCAACCTGTGGAACTCCTTGCCACAGGAGGCTGTGAAGGCTAGAACTATAACAGAGTTTAAAGAGAAGCTAGATCATTTCATGGAGGTTAGGTCAATAAAAGGCTATTAGCCAGGGGATAGAAATGTTGTCCCTGGCCTCTGTTTGTCAGAGGCTGCAGAGGGATGGCAGGAGACAAATCGCTTGATCATTGTCTTTGGTCCACCCTCTCTGGGGCACCTGGTGCTGGCCGCTGTCGGCAGACAGGATACTGGGCTAGAAGGACCTTTGATCTGACCCAGTATGGCCGTTCTTACGTTCTTATGTTTCCTGGCACAGCACTTCAGAGCGTTCCTGCTCCATTCCCTTCCTTGGCAGCAAAGGGCTGAAATCGTGCCGCTTCTGAACGATCTCCAGCGTGTCCTTGCCGTGCCATTGGCCCTCCAGGCGTCCGTCACATGGGAGCGCTGGGGAGAGGCGGGACCTTATTGCTAAGGCGTATTGTCCCATTAGATGGTCCCTCTCAAAAATAAAACCTCTAGGAAAGTTTCCTCGGTTCAGCCCCCTTCCTCCTTGCCATCTGTAAATGATTAGCCCTGGCAGTCTCTGAATTTAGTTAGACTCCCCGGTGCCGGTGCCGGGGGGCAGTGATTCTGATCAGTGACGCTCTGTATTAACTGGATCAGTTTCCTCCCAGCCAAAGGGGGGTGATGCAGAGTTCGGAACACTCCCCTTTCCTTTCACGAAGGTGCGTCACAGCACCCCGATGACTGGCCATGCCCTCGGCCCCTCCAGCGTGTGACATTGCAGATGAGCTCTTCGTGGGGGTGGCTGGAAAGCCACTGGGTCGGTGCACCCATGTGCTTTCAGTCTGAGCCGTTCGTTTTTGATTCGGACAAGTGAGGACAAAAGTGAAGTGTCCATGAGGGTGCCCAGCAGTGTTCCCTGTAAGCTGAGCATTTGGGCGGCCGCCCAAGAGAGATTCTAGGGCCGCCCTGCTAATTAGCAGAGCTGCCACAGTGAACAGCATATGTTTCTTTTGGTGGTGCACAGCTGTGCAAGCCTTGGTGCACTGAACAACATTTATTCTGCACATGGACAGAAAAAATAGAGGGAACCTTGGCATGTGTTTCTCTTGGTGCACAGCTGCACATGCCTTAGTGCACAGAACAAAATTCTGCACATGGGTGGAAAAAATTAGAGGTACCCCGGGTGCAAAACCCCTTCCCCTGATCTGCTCAAATCCTGGTGATTCTGAAGGCAAATTGGCATCTGTCTGTGCCCATAGGCCAACTTCTCCAAAATGTCAATGCACAGCACTAAATAATCATCGCCTGGCAGTTTCATAGCTCCCTGCAGCCTGGGGATGGAATTCAGGCGGGAATACGGAGAGGAGTGGTAGGCCAGAAGGGTGAGAGGTGGTAGCCTCCAGCTCTGCCTTCCTTTGAGAAACCTGGAGTCTCCTGAAATCTTGTACAGCAATTGTGAAGTAAGTCGCTCCTAAAGCACTGAATATTTATCGCTGTGACATAGAAACTTCCCCTTCGTCTTCACATTTGTCCCTTTACATTATTTTCTCCTTCCTTCTTTCCGTGGAGGGAAGAATAGTTTGTACAACGAATGCCAGACAATGCATCTAGCGCAAACGTTTCTTTGCCTCTCCATTTGGGCATTGCCATCGCTTGCATATCGGCTGCTTGCTTCCTGCGTGTTTCTCTTCCCCCTTTCTGCTAATTTAAACTTTGCATCCCAGCTGGCTTTCCCTTCAGCCCGACTACGGGTTCCCCTTTGTTCTGTAGCTCCCCAGCTACCTGTTCCAAAACCAGCCTGGACGTTCCCAAGCCTGCAACCCATCCTGCATTTGCACCTCAATTTTTATTTTGCATTTAGATTTCTAATGGGTGTATTTTAGCCTAGCCTGGAGGATGGTGGACGTTTTTGGTCCAGCTTTGGCAGTCCTGTTAAAACATACGTCCTGCATCTAGGAGAGTGGTCCTACGTCATGCTCATTGCATACTATTGTTTGCAGGGTCTGAAATTTTATTTTGTCTTAGCTTTGGTACTAGTATTAACCAAGACTATTGATTCCTGCTCTGCTCTTGCCCGCAGCTTTCCCATCTGTGGATAGCTATAGATTTACTTATTTTACTTTTGGTACTGTCACAGACCCAGGGCAGCTGGCTACAGGAGCCTGGTGGAGGGCAAATATACAGGAAACAGGGTGAATTGTTTTCTGTTCCCTTAGTGAAGTGGCCAGGCCCTGCACCTACCTACAGAAGGCAGGCAGGCAGGCACCTTGTCAGTTAAGACCTTGCCTGAAGCAGCAGGCTAATCTGGACACCTGCCGTCACTTAAGGCCTGCTGGAGCCAGTTTCAAAGGCTTCCCCTCAGGAAGGGCAGGGAGAAGGCCAAGGACTGAGAGTGTGGAGATGCACTGAGAGCGAAAGACTGGGAGAGTGGGGAGGGGCGGGAAGGCTTGCTCAGGTACTAGGGCAGTGTTTCTTAAACTTTTTAAGACTGAGGAACACCAAACAAAAATTGTTTTATGAGGAACACCAAGGATATTTTGTTGAGGAAAAAAAAAAAAGATCGCCTGCCCCTTTAAGGGTGACCATTTTGAACTCTGTTGTTGTCCGCGGCACACCGGTCATTTAAATACTGTTTAAGAAACATTGTACTAGGGAGAAGGAACTGGGAGGCAGCGTTTGAGGAAGTGGCCCAGGAAAGAAGCTGACATACTGTGAGTGGAGGAAAGGCTGCCAGTTGCCACTGTCTTAGGGTCCCTGGGCCAGAACCCAGAGAAGTGGGTGGCCTCGGGTTCCCCCCAACCTCCACCCCACACCAGTACAGAGTCGGTCCCTGAACTATGTCTACACTATAGCCTTTTCTGCAGAAACATATGCAAATGAGGCGAAGCGTGGAATATCGCCACACCTCATTTGCATAATTAACGAGGCTCCATTTTTGCACAAGAGGCTTTTGCCACTAATCACCAGGAAGTGCAGGACCCTTCGGGGTACGGCCAGAGCTTTGCCACAGTACACGTAAGCCCAATTCTGTCCTTGTCTAAGCAGACACAACTTCCGTTAATAGTGACGGGGAAGGCTGATACTGTTAATGGACGTTGGGTCTTTTTATGCCTCTGGTGAATTTGGTATGAAGAGTTCAGGCAACTCTCAAAATAGTTGACTTGAGACTTTTTCTTCCATTCTTAAATAAGCTCTTACTTTCGGGGCGGAAACACAGTTTGGGAGCAGTGACCGTACATGGACAGATGAGAATAATGTCACCGCGGTATATCTAGGGGGAAACTGGAAGAGGTAAAGTCTGGCTCAGGGAGATGTACCCCTGGTAGAAATCACCGAGGTAGCAAGCTGCAAATTTTAGTGTTGCCGCAGCAGTGGGAGGCGTTAGCTGCCCTGAGCACAGCCCCACCCGAGACCCTCGGTACAGCAGCAGCTAGGTCCTCCCTACCACTTGCAGCGCTGTAGCCATGCTTCTGTTTTTAGTGCACTCGCTCCATCACAGCTAGCGTGGGCATGTCTCCCCGAGCCGGAATGCATTCTTTCCAACTCAGACGTACCCTTAGAGAAATGCTGCTACCTCATCAGGGCACTAAGACCAGGAGAGTGAACCTCACCCCCTCAAAAAACAAACAAAAAAAAACCTTCAGGTAGAGAGACTGGAAGGGGAGTGGAACTGGGGGATGTGGTTCCAGGTCATGCCTCTGCCACACACTTCCTATGTGACCTGGGGCAAGTCACTTACTCTTGCTATGTCTTAATTCCCAGTCTGTACAATGGAGATAATTCCTTTTCCCCACCATCTTCTGTCTGCTTGGTCCATTTAGTCTGTCAGTGTCACACACTGGTAAAACACAACCCAAATACTGTAGGTTACAGCTTCCCTGCTGTGCCGCCCCCCAGGGGATACGTTAGAGCTAAGTTACAGAGCTCCCAGTTTTCGATCTGCAGTTCCTGGTTCAAAAGGGGGATCGCTGCATATGCTCCTCGTGAGAAAAAGTGTCCTCTTCTGTGTTTATGCAGCACCTTGCACAATCGTCCCTGATCTTGGGTGGGGCCCAATGTTCCTGCTAATCTCTTCCATCCATGTGTGGAATAAATTTGTATGTGCACCGAGGCATGTGTGAATGTGCACCACCCATAGAAACAAAACCTGATGGTGGGGGCTCTGTTAATCAGCTGGGTGACATTGGGATCTCTCCTCAGTGGCTGCACACACTCACTTTTTGTTTGCAGCTCTCCAAAATCTCTAGGTCTGTGACACAATGTTTAGCTCTGCGAGATACAACCGACAGTGCATAGAGAATCCCCTGTCTCAGAATCAGATGATATGGTGACAGGGATCTGATAGCAGAAATGATTGCAACAGGCGAACAAGGAATCAAGATAAAACCCAGACCCTGTGAGCTGGGTGAAGTTATAGTCCATGGAGAAAAGTGTCTCAAATAGTTATACACTTGGAAAGTGTATGCACAGCATAGTGGCTGCACTAAAACAAAATCCCCCATCAATTACTTTGAGCATGGGGCAGTCAACAGTAATTTCTCTCTTCCTCAGCTTACTCACTCCTATGGCTTTATTGTGGTAAACTCTTGTCTTGTCTTGCTTGTTTAAGAACTACATGGGAAAAATTCTGTTAGGAGAGAGGCAGAGGGGAAAAGACTAAGAAGTTATGTTGAATGTTTGCTTTTGAGAGTCAAGATTTTGTAAAAAAAATGTCACTCCCGCATGTCATTCGTCTGAATGCATATGCTGGCAGCAATGACAGCGGGAGTGACAGGTTGTAACCCGACTGTAGCTTTTCCTCTCTGGAGTTCCACACTATTGAGTGTTATTCACAACTATGGGATTCCACGGTGCATTCTGCTTTACCGTTCACAGATTGAAACAGATAAAAAAGGTTTTTTTCAACTCCCCCTCCCCCATCAATATTAATAACTTCTTCAAAGGAACAGCCACTTGCAAATGCATTTGGCCTACTAAAAGACAACCATCAACAGTAATTTGAAGTCTCCTATATTAATTAAAAAACCAAACACCATTAACAAACCCCCACCATCAAGTATCTAAAAGGGTGTTAAAAGGAGGAGGGAGAAAAATTGTTTTCCTTGATCTTTGAGGACAGGACAAGAAGCAATGGGCTTAAACTGCAGCAAGGGAGGTTTAGGTTGGACATGAGGGAAAACTTCCTACCTGTCAGGGTGGTTAAATACTGGAATAAATTGCCCAGGGAGGTTGTGGAATCTCCAGCATGGGAGATATTTAAAAGCAAGTTAGATAGGCTTCTAGGGATGAGCTAGAGAGTGCTTGGTCCTGCTGTGAGAGCAGGGGTCTTGACTTGAAGACCTTGCCAGGTCCCTTCCAGTTCTAGTGTTCTAGGATTCTATGATTATTACAACAAACAATCTTTTTCTGTAAAATATCTAATCATGTGGCAGCAGGTGTGGAAATGAGGTTATTCGTATGGCAACAAACCAGTGGAACTCCTTGCTGCAAGCACTTGTGTTGCAGTCGTTGCTTGTTGGAGCTTACAGGAGAATAGCTATCTATGCACCGTTTTCTTTGTGAATAGTCTGATACACTGGGTTTCCTATTAGGCTGATACATTGTTAAGGTCTTTTGAGCCTCATAGCTAAGATTCGCAATCTAAACGAGTAATAAGACTGAAATTAAGAATGAAATAAAACATAGTGGAGAGATCTCTCTGTAAGTGGAGGAATGCTTTCATGGATTGCTTTGGGTGAAATACTGGCCTCCCTGACATCAATACAATTTCCATTGACTTTAAAAGGGCCTTCCAGGAGAAAGCTGTTCTTCGGAGTGGATTTAAACTCTGTGCCAGAAGCCAGCGGAGCCAGCTGATAACGCCTCAGACTAGACTCCCAATTGCAAGAAATAAAACCGGACTGAGCCATTGTAAATCTGAGTCTTCTGTAATGCTGCACCCAGTGCTGTAGAAGCTGAATGCCTTCCGGGCAATGTACAAAAGCTTTTAAGAGTTTAAACCTAATCTAAGATCTATACTTCACGTGCAGATCCTACTGAATTGGAAGAGAGCTGTGTATGCTCAGCAGAGGCCTTCCCTTGGGTAGGAATAGGTTGGCCATGAAAAACAAGATCCACAAAGTGTTGAGAAACTGCCATGTGCCTGAAAACCAGATCTAGGCAGGCAAATAACTACCACGCTCTTGTGCCAAGATATAGTATCATCAAACATAGAGAAGGGTGTGTGTGCAAATCGAAGTGGACAGCAATATGGTTATAGCCAGTGGAACTCATTGCAACAAGATATTATGGTAATCAAAAACTTAGCAGGAGTTAGAAAAAAAAACCTAGCTATTTACACAGCTTGAAAAAATAGGGGAAAAGATTCCAGGGAGACAAACTCACCCATTATCATATAGCAGCTAGTTCATTTTTGATTCTGTTAAAACAGGGATAATGCTTCCTGACTTAACAGACATACTTCTGTCTCTCCATGCAGAAGGATTCTGTATGAACAACTGGCTGCATGCACAAAAAGGGGAGAGGTGGCGTCTGGAATAAGGCTCTGGTTTATAAACACATCTGTGAAATGTAAATATTTTGGAGGTGAAAGAAAAGGGCAGGGAAAGAGTTAACAGTGTTCTTTGGGGAAGAATAACAGAGAGGTAGCCGTGTTAGTCTGATCTTGGTAAAACAATAAAAGCAGTCAAGTAGCACTTTAAAGACCAACAGGATAGCTTATTAGGCGATGAGCTTTCATGGGGCAGACCCACTTTCTCAGATCACATTCTGAAAGACTACATCTACACTGGCGGCTTCTTGCACAAAACTTGCCGTGTGTCTACACTGCACGCGCGTTCGTGTGCAAGTAAATTTACAGTCTAGCGTCGGAAAACAGGGCTTCTTCCAGAAGAGTTATTCCTCTCCCCACAAGGAATAAGCCCTCTTGCACAAGAGTTCTTGCACAAGAGGGCAGTGTAGACAGGCAACATGAATTTCTTGTGCAAGAAACCCCTATGGCTAAAATGGCCATCGGAGCTTTCTTGTGCAAGAGAGTGTCCACACTGCCATAGACGCTCTTGTGCAAAAGCACATCTCTTGTGCAAAAGCACATACCAGTGTAGACTCGCTCTTGTGGAAGACGTTTTGCACAAGAACTCTTCCGCAAAACAGTTCTTGCACAAGAAGCTGCCAGTGTAGACGTAGCCAAAGTGAATTGGCACGATGCAGGAGGACGAAAAGGGGGAGCGACACCCCCGTCGTGTACCTTAGCAGGAAGCTGCTGCCCCGGGAGCAGAGCTGTGCAGCCATAGAGAAGGAGTGCCTGGCGATGGTGTGGGCCCTTCGAAAGCTGCAGCCATACCTGTTTGGCTGGCGTTTCACAGTGTACACCGGCCACTGCCCCCTGACCTGGCTGCACCAGAAGAAGCGGACCAACGCCAAGCTGCTGAGGTGGAGCCTGCTCTTGCAGGACTACGACACGGAGGTCCATGTTGAGGGAGCGCCAATGTCATAGCTGATGCGTTATCCCAGAGCGGGGGGCCCGAATTTCCTCAGGCCACAGGCGGAGTGACCCCACTCCGTTCGGTCTCGAAGGCGGGAGAGATGTGACATGGTGGTCTGTGCAGGGCCCAGTGGGGGATGGGAGTCCCTGAGCCAAGTCAGGTAGGCACTGGACCAGCCACTTCACACCTGGCCAGGGGAAGGAGCTTGAACGAAGGAAGGAGTGTGGTTGCCCGGAAGGAGTGAGTGACCGGTGGCTGGGAAAAGGGGCATTTTTGGCTGGGGGAATCATGAAGAAAGCAGATTCAGTCCAGTACAAGGGGGTTCAGGTGCCTGTAAATCCCTTCCCCCCCAAGAGGACGAAGGCTCTTCCTTGGCTCCTACTCAACATTGACCCTGTGCTGTGCTGTATCTCGGAGAAACACGAAACCCTTTTAACTCGACTGGCTGGCGGAGAGTCACATCTGGCTGCGAAGGGGGGTGCGGGGTCGGGGGCTCACAGTGGTGTCAGACGTGGACTTGCTCGGGGCTTGTGTTTTCACCTCTGTTCATGTGATTGTTGAAATTGTGGCCCAGTTCTTAACCACAATCCTTTCATGGGGAAATCTTCCCCCCAGCAAAATGTCTATGCTGGGCTAATCCTGCATTGTTCAACCCTCTTTGGGTGCGAATGGTGCGTCGGCTCTCTTCCAAGGGGAGGCTGTGATCCCGGACACAATGTAAATTCACGTTTATTTTCCCCTTGTTTCTGTGGCTTACAGAACTAGGCGTGGTGGGTTTCCTTTTCTCTGCAGTTACTAAAATCGGCAGGGATATGGGAACTATAAGAGTTCTAAAAAAGACGTCTGTTAGATGCCGGGGGATTTCCTGGATTTACTGTGACCTGAAGTAAAAGCCGGGAGATTGACTGTTCAAGGCAATCCGTGGAGGGACCAGACAGGATAGCGTCGCTAACATTCTAATCCGACACAGGCCGCGCTTAGTTGACGTGAGAACACAAAAACCTGTAAGAAGTAAAATGTGGAAATATTCTTCTTTGCCTGTGTGTCGTCTTCACTTAGGCAAAATAGCCATGGAATTGACTTGGAACAAATGAGGATTTTTTTAACTTGAGTATGTACATGTGGTCCTGTGATGGGGTGGACCAGGCCCTGAGGCCTCCTTGTGGTCCTGCCACACTCTGCCCAGAGGGACTATAGAGAAGTCCTCCAAGCTGGCTAGAGTGGCAGCCGAGGAAGCAGCCAATCAGGGGCCAGGAAGGCCCTATAAAATGAGCTGCAAAGTTGCGGTGCGGAGCTCAAGGGATGCGGATTGTCTGAGGAGCTGGCTGAGAAAGCAGCAGCAGCACTGTGGACAGCTCCCTGTGACGAGCTTATGGCAGACTGGACTCTACTGGGACTTGGAGATAAGGCCCTGAGGTGAGGGCAAAGACGTTGTCACCAGGAAGGGAAGCCCTGGGGGCACCCCCTCAGAGTGGGGAATAGACATGGGGCCCTACCAAGAGCACTGAGCGGGCCCCCGTTAAAGGTGTCCCCTGGAAGGGGTCGGTGATTCGCACGCAGGGCAGTGTGTGACTCTTGCCGAAGAGGCTTTACACGAGGTGCAGGCACGTGCTCTTGGCCAGAGGGAGGTACTCGCCAGAGGTGAGCGCTGCTCTGTTCCAGGCCCTTCCAAAAGACCGATGGATAAAACGTAGTTCTTGGTCTCCAGCTCAGTGTGAAAGCACATGGCTAATGTTGTGGTTTTGTATCCAGTGTGGTTCCAGTGTCTTTTAATATCCCGGTGGTAGTGGAACCCCTCTTGACCTGAGCAGTTGGCCAACATGTTGGGGGGTTTCATGTTTTTACCGTTCAGAGCAATTGCTGATTGCACGCCCATTGTAAAGAAGGCAGATTATATCCATGACACACTGGACTCAAAGTCCTGCTCCCTGTGGCTGAAGGCACTAAGGAGGAGGCAGTTTCTTTGCTCATAGTTCCAAGCCTCCTTCCGGACAGCACTGTGCCCGAAAACCCCCTCTCTTGACATTCCCTTAGGGCCAATCACGGGCAGGCGGTAGCCTAGGCAGGGGGAGGTGCTGCCTTCCCAGACTGCCAGGCCTGGCCCCGCCCACACGCCACCCCCAGAATGTCTGCTGGAGGCGTTCTGGGGGCAGCGTGTTGCTTCCCCCAGTGCCTGCCCTCCCCAGTGCTCCAGTGCTGGGGAAGCTGGGGTACATGTGTATGCCCCCTCCTCTTGCCTCCCCATGGTGGGAAGCAGGGTCTCAGCAGAGGGGGTGGGGCTGACGGCCTGCCTCCCCCAGGCCTACCTACACTGACTGCCCACAGGGCCGATTTCCAGTACTGCTTTGCTATCTGCTTGGCTTTCCTGGCTGCTTCTCTCTGCCTGTCCTTTGGCTGCTTCTGGGTGCTTCTTCTCACACCCCTCTCTCCCGCAGTGCTCACAAAGTTTGCTCCAGAAAGGAGCTTCGTTGCTTCTTACAGTCTTCTGGTGTAAGGGCGGCTGTCTCATCCACCCGCTTCCCTGTGGTTTCTCTGAACCTCCCTCATAACATGGGCAGATATTCCCCTGAGAACTCACCTCCAGGGCCACCACGTTTTAGGACAGGCAAGTCAGCAAATGTGAAATGGAGAGGCAGTGAAAGCAGGACCCTTTTGGCCACTTTTTTTAAAGCACTTAAATCTCTAAAAGATAGTACAGGTGGAACCTCTCTAGTCCGGAACTCCCTGCTCTGGAGACATCCATGGTCCGGCCTGATTTGAGTTTGCTGGATGTCTGCTGTTGATGGGTGTGGGCATGTTTCTTGTGGTCCCATAATGTTTGTTTAGAGCCACCAGGCCTGGCTCTCAGTGGTCTGTGCTGTTCGTTAGCTCTAATTTATCCCTAAGTGTCTTCTAAGAGCCCAATAAGCAGTGGAAGTGTTGGTAACGCTGCGAGACAATATTGACCTCCCGTAGTCTGGAAAATTCCCTCATTTGGAACCAGTCGGGTCCCGAGGGTGCCGGACTAGGGAGGTTCAAGCTGTAGTAAAATGCACGCACTGCCTGGGTTCGTTTGGTTGTAGCACAGTCTGACTGCTCTAGGTCATAAGAGGCAGACCAAGCCAAGACTGCTAGGCTACGTCTACACTGGCATGATTTTCCGAAAATGCTTTTAACGGAAAAGTTTTCCGTTAAAAGCATTTTCGGAAAAGCACGTCTAGATTGGCAGGATGCTTTTCTGCACAAGCACTTTTTGTGGAAAAGCGTTCGTGGCCAATGTAGACGCGGTTTTCCGCAAAAAAGCCCCGATTGCCATTTTCATGATCGGGGCTTTTTTGCGGAAAACAGTACTGTGCTGTTTACACTGGCCCTCTTGCACAAATGATTTGCGCAAGAGGGCTTTTGCCCGAAGGGGAGCAGCACAGTATTTCCGCAAGAGCACTGACGATCTTACATGAGATCATCAGTGTTCTTGCGGAAATTCAAGCGGCCAGTGTAGACAGCTGGCAAGTTTTTCTGCAAAATCATTTGATTTTGCGGAAAAACTTGCCAGTCTAGACACAGCCCTATTGAATTGTTTTGCTGAAAAGGTTCTGAATGATCTACTGAAGGCCCGGGCCTGGCAGCCCACTCAGATCTGCCCTGCATTGGGTTTTACAGAACCGGCGGGGGAACTGAATGTGGAGAACTTCACAGCAAGTCACTGGCCTCTGTAATTAAGCTAATTAAACTCCCAGTTTTCTCTGAGTGCGGAATGCTGCTGCCCAGTCCGTTGGCATGCGGCTGCAATTTAATAAGCTCGATGGCGTTCATCCTCGTGCTCTCCTGCCACGCCAGATGTTGACATTCCGCTATTGTGCCAGAACGAAATGTCAAGTTATTCCCGTCCGAAATCTCCCATTGAAATGTTCAAAGGGTCCATCTGCAGCTGTATTCCGAGCTGCCTGGCAGCTTGCGAGAACCGCATTTCTAAGCAGGTTTGTAAATGGGTTGCAGTGGGTTAGACGGGCATTAGAGACCTGCCTGGGTTAATTAATTCCATTTCCACACATTACAACCTACACAAGCAGGCCAGCTGGAGGGCAATGTTTTCTTTGAAATCGGTAATTACACGCATTCTGGGATCACGTTTGGATTTCTGCCTACCGCTGCATCGGCTGCACGGAGGCCTATGAATTCGGGGCCATGGGAGGCTTCCTCTGCAGAGCAAGCAAGCGAAATGCAGTGCGGCCGAGCTGGGCAAAGCTGGTAGCGAAGCGCTGGACGAGCTAAACGATACGGGTACATGGCTAATTTGAGGCAAAGGATAGTCCTTCCTTTCCAGAGACAATGCAAACTCACCCGGCAGGACTTTGAATTGGGGTTCTTCGTTTCACCCCGTACACGATTTTAAGCTATATCTCGGAGACATGTCTGTGCCCTATTCTGCCATTGTGGCACTTACTTCCAGTCGAGAGATCAGGCGAATAGCTCTGTGGATCAGCTGGCAGGTGGACGTGGGAGGTACTCAGCATTCCTTCTTGGGTACCGAGTGCAAACGGCCGGCGCTACATGAGCGAACGCTGTCCCAGGGCTGAGCGTAGGCCCTCTTCGGGACACTGTTCCTCCTCAGTGGAGAAAATGCCGGCGAGCAGTTTCGGGGGCAGAGGGAGAACAGAGCTGGGGCAGCCAAACGTACTGGCCCTCTGAGCCACATAGGAGCGTTTTCGGAAGTCTTTGCACTGGAGAATGCCTGAGCTCTGTCGGGACGGGGATACAGCTTCTGCCCTTTAGAAGGCACCTGTCTGGCCTCCTGCTGTAGCTGAGTCCAAGCAGGCACATCCTGTGGGGCGGAAGCCCTGAGCTTCCCCTCCCTGCTGCACAGAAGCCAGGGGGGTTACGTACCCTCTACATTTTTGCCAGCACTTGCTGCCCCCACACTCAGCATTCTCAGTAAGCTGTGTCCTTGTGCAGTCACTCAGAAGAGATTCCAGTGCCACCTGGCTGATTGGTAGAGTGCCCACAATGAGGTCTTGTTTCTATGGGTGGTGCACAGTCACACATGCCTTGGTGCATCTAATAAAATTTATTCTGCACAAGGGGTGGAAAAATCTGCACGTGGACGGAAAAGATTGGAGGTACTGCTGGAGCTGCCATGCTGGGAGCAGCAGAGGGAGCTGCTGTTTTTGTTGCTGCCTTGTCCCGTGGAGCTAAAGAAGTGGCCCCTCCCTGCAGCTCCCAGCTGTTAGCCGCAGTCTCTCTACTCAGAGCTGACACCCGGAAGGTGCAGGGAGGGGCCACTTAGGTAAGAAGGGGTGCGCCTGGGGGCGTGGCTCAAGCTGTAGGGGGCCCAAACATGGACATCGGCTCCCCCACTCTCAACAGGCCTCAGTCGTCCCTGGCAGGCTGTGTGATGCTGTAGGTATGGCCACTCACAGCTCCTATTGGCTGCGGATCACCATTCCTGGCCAATGGGAGTTGCAGGAAGTGGTGCAGACCGGGACATCGTTTCCCACAGCTCCCATTGGCTGGGAGCTGTGCTCCACAGCCAATGGGAGCTGCGAGAGGCCGGACCTGCATAAGCGCAGGGAAATAAAGCATCTGACGGCCCCTCGGACCCCCATAAACAGCCCGTGTAGAGAAATAACGAGAAACATTGTCCGACGAGGCGTCTGTTTTCTCTGCGAAGACGGAAGGAGGGCCTGTTTCCTCACTAAAACGTTTCCTGGTGACGTTACAGCCGCAACAGGTTATTAGCATTCCCCTGGGTGGAACGAAAGCGCCAATAAGCCAGGCGAGCCAGGCACTCTGACAGGGGACAGTAATTACCTCTTTCTTCGCCACAGTAAAGCGAATCCCTGCCACTTACTCTCTGGTGGAAGACAGATCAGAATAATCAGCGTTATTAGTACTTGTCAGCAGCAGGACAGTCACACGACCTCCCTTGTCAGGCCGCGTCCGGCAATTTTCAGTGAGAGCAGCTTTTCCTACAGCAGAACATATTGCCCTGTAATGTCGTGAGCCTCACAGTTGACAGGCGGTACAAACCTTGCATCAGCCGGCGGGGGGGAGGGGGGGAGAATGAAGGAACTGTTCTGGACTCAGGCAGCCATGGCCTGCTACACTGGTAAGGCCAGGAAGAAAGGCCCAAGAGAGGGGAAACCCGGCTCGGTGGCTGGGCTAGCAGAGCAGGCAGTCAGAGGTTGCTGGAGCGATTGCTGCCTGGTTGAGCCCCCTGGGGGCAGGTGGGCTGGACTGTGGATGAGGAACGCTCGCTCTGGACTCCCCTCCGGTTCTGGGCTGGATGCCGTCCTGCCCCGGCCTGAGGGTCCTTGCGGGAAGACAGGCCTGTGGTGGGCGTGCAGTAGTTTAAGTGCTTCCTCCCCCTCACTTTGGAGGAAGGGGCATTCTCCCTGCGGGCTGAGTCTCCCGACCCCAGACCTGTGCTGCTGATTCCTGACGCCGAGGACTGGAGGCTGGGTGAGTGCAGAGCCCAGTCGCACCCCAAGGGGGCGCTGTGGGAGGCCAGCTCTGTGACACGTACTCGTGCGCGTCGTCCCACGGAAGCCAAGGAGACGACGTGGATAAAGAGGGCCGACCTGCGTGAGGACCGGCCTGCCTCAGCCCATGGGAGCTTCGGTGCTGACCTCAAGGCCGTGGCACTGCTC
Source organism: Pelodiscus sinensis (assembly GCF_052426305.1). Lineage (NCBI taxonomy): Eukaryota > Metazoa > Chordata > Testudines > Trionychidae > Pelodiscus > Pelodiscus sinensis. The sequence goes on along the minus strand of NC_143064.1, from coordinate 4,776,199 downwards.
AGACAGCGGAGAAAAAAAGTTCACTTGGATTGTTGTTTTCCGGCATGTGCGGTTTAAATTATTCAGCCATCGGTTAAAACAATCGCTTGAATAATGCATTGTGTTTCCTTTCAGGCTAAATGCTCGGAGTTAAACTGAAATTGCAAAACAGTCTGGTGATGTCACTCATTCAGGGGGCCACTCAGCTGTAGGAAAATATGGGACCAGCACGTCTCCGATCAAAGCAACTCTCTGCCCCTACCACCAATGGGCCTTCTCATTTGTTTTCCAGCCGGGTGCAGAATAAACATTGTGCTGTGCACCAAGGCATATACCAATGTGCACCACCATAGACACACATGCTGCAGGCGCTCTGCTAATCAGTAAGGGTATGTCTACACTACCTCTACACTACCACCCTAGTTCAAACTAGGGTGGTTAATGTAGGCAACCGGAGTTGCAAATGAAGTCCGGGATTTGAATTTCCTGGGCTTCATTTGCATCTTGCCGGGCGCCGCCATTTTTAAATGTCCACTAGTGCAGACTCCGTGCCGCGCAGCTAGACGTGGCATGGACTAGGTAGTTCAGACTAGGCTGAAACGAGGAGTAACGGTAGTTTGGAATAGGAAGCCTAGTCCGTGCTGCGTGTAGCCGCGTGGCACGGAGTCCGCACAAGCGGACATTTAAAAATGGCGGCGCCCGGCAAGATGTAAATGAAGCCCGGGAAATTCAAATCCCGGGCTTCATTTGCAACTTCGGTTGCCTACATTACCACCCTAGTTCGAACTAGGGTGGTAGTGTAGACATACCCTAAGGTTGCCAGATGGTTTCACCAAAAATACCGCCCCCTCACAAAGCGCCGGGAACATTTTGTTGAGCAAAACAAAAAAAGAGGCCACACCTCTAAAATGCAGTCACGGCCCCTTGAATTGCTGGGCTGCTCCCCTGACATCCCCCCACCCCCGCCGCATGTCCGTCCGGCGCCGAACTGGGAAAAGCTCGCTATTGTCTCCATTTCTTGACTGGGCAGAAGGTGCAAATACCGGACACCTGGCAACTCTACTGGGTTGCGCCTGAATCTCTCCCGACTAAGGCTGCAGATTTTAAATTGATGTTTGTGGTTACCGGGATTGCCAACCCCCGATGGTCTAAAGTCAGGAGCCTCCCTCCCCGTCACAATCAGGAGAGGAAAAGAATCCAAAACGTGGCTTTTCTTATTTGCCTTCTGGTGCAGGAGCTGTCAGGAGTCAGGCTGCCAGAAACGCTTTCTTTTCCCATCAAAGCCAGGACTTCCACGTAAGCACACGACTCCGGCGTGGCTCTGGCCACGGAAACGCCACCAATCCTTACTGTCCTTCTCCCCAGGCTGCATGAAAAGGCCTGCGCAGTGCCGAGACACTGTAAAAGGCCTGGATCCGAGCCAGAGAGGAAGGTCTGGGCACAGACACGGCACTGCCAGCCCGAAGCAGCGTCTTTGCAAGCCCTGGCGGCAGGAGGGGCATGTCCCGGGGCTGCCATGGAGACCCGAGGCAGCGCGGGGCTCGCAGGCAGCCTGCACAGGCCGCTGTCACATAGACTGGTGGCGCGGGGCCGTTCCAGGGTGCGTTGGTGCAGCAGTCAGAGCTGCGGCTGCCCCTGGCACGAGCCCGTCTGTGGAGCATCCAGGTCTGCTGCGGGCTCTCCTCTAGAGCAGCCTCTGTCCCCGTCCGGGCCTGCTTCTGCCTCCACTGGTTAGTGGCTAACCAGAACCGGAACATGGCCTCGTCTGGGCATGCCCAGCCCCGCGGCATGCACGTGCCCACTGCAGGGTAGGCCAGATGGAAAAGCCCCGACGGACAGTCAGTCCCCCTCCCTGCTAGTGCGGTTCAGATTTGTCGGTCTTGCTGGGCTGGTTCCTGTGAGGTGCCCGGTACTAGAAGGTGCTGAAGCCCTGTTGATACCCGCCCATTAGTCCTTCTCGCCTGCATTTCCTGCCTGATGAGCAAGATCTGGGGTGTGCGAACCCCCTTTACAGCAGGGCCACTGGGACAGGTGTGTCACGCCGTATCTGTTGGATAGCCTGGGATTTAGAGACAGGGAGCCAGTCAGAGGCCACAAGATCCAGGCTACCTGCACCCTGCCAGCTGCCCCAGAGCTGAACAAAGAGCTGAACAAAGAAAACAAGTGACTAGCTGGAGCTGAGGCCTAAGAATCCAGAGATGTAGATTTTGTTCCCAGTTCTGCCCATAACCTACGATGGGACCAAGGTAAGTCACTTCTCTCTCTGACTCTCTCCTCTGGACCAGGGGGCTGTGAAACTTGGCCTCCCTCGTAAAGTGCTCTGAGATCCTGAGGGTGGGGGGGAAGATAGTGTATATAATCTAGAAATTTTTATCATGCGGGACTGGCAGTCAGCACAGAGCATGCTTGGAAGTAAAGGCTGCATATGAGTATGATGGAGCAGACCAAGCCCTGAGGCCAGAGAAGGGCCGTAGAGAAGTCTTCCTGGCAGGCTAGAGTGGCTGTGGAGGACCCAGCCAATCAGGAGCCTGGGTGGTCTACAAAAGGAGCTGCAGGAGCAGAGGCAGCTTAGTTGTAGGCCAGACCTGGAAGGGAGAAGGTTGGGGGGTAGCTGGCTGGCAGAACCAAGGAGAGCTCATAGTGGGGAGCTGTTAGGATATTGTCGGGGGAGAGAGGGGAGGAGAGAGAAGCCCTGAGGGCCCCATTCTTCTACTAAGTGGGGAAACAGACTGAGAAAATGCATTGGACTGAGAGACTGCGGGGGCGCTGGGATGGGCCCCTCGTGAAGCATGTATCCCGGAAGAGGCTGTGATTTCACACCAGGCTGTGTGACTAGGGCGGAGTAGCCGCAAAGGCCGAAGGACAGAGGGCAGTGCAGGCTGAGGCACTCGGCCAAACGGGAGCGCTCATGGGAGGAGAGTGCCGACCCCCTCACAGTGAGCTTGCCAGCATGTGAAGTAATTTTTTGGGCCTCCTAGGACCACTGTCAAGAGCCAGAGAACTCCATCTTGCAGGGGACCACTTGGCATTCTTGTGACATGCCTTCTGCTTGCCAAGCCTGGCCTTGGCGGGTTGCGGATTGAAAACCGGTAAGTATTTAAAACCGCCCTACACGTGGCATGTTCGTCCATGTTGATGTGGGAAGAGGAGACGCCTCTAAAAGTTTAATGTGGTTCCTTTTAAAAACCCTCCTCCAGGACAAGATGCTGCCCTCCTCCGAGGCGGGGGAGGGGAGGAAAGAGACAGCCCAGAGGTGCCTCCGAAATGGTAGCTAATAGGCTCCTGCAGTAATTAGTGTCTGTGCTAACTCTTCTGGTTTATCTTCTTAGATTGTTTTCTTATCACACAACCCAAATAATCATAATGAAACCTTTGGAGAGTTGTTCCCCTCCTTCCAGATAAAAGCAAGGATGCTAATAACAGCAACTCCAAAGAAAACGTCTGGCGTCTGTGCAGCTGACTGGCCATGAGGAAGATAGCGTGGCTGCTCATTATTTAGCTGGCACTCAGATGACCTTCGAGGAGGGTCAGGCTAGAACTGCAGCGGGAGAGAAGCGACTTGCCTCGAAAACAAAGCAAAAAGTCTAAGGTCTTGGCTTTTGAATGTGATGGGACTGAAGTGGTGACAAGGCGCCCTGAGTTACTAGGGATCCGCTGATGGCAGATGTCTTCTCTGGGAACTGTCCACTGGTTAATACTTGCAAGCTTGACTGACTCAAATCAGCATCGGAACAATTCAAAATTCTCTGGACCAGATTTCTTCCTGCCTTGCATCTTGCACCACCATTTTTACGTGGGCATTGCGAGCATAAAACACAGCCGTTGTGGTCTGGAAATGCTTTGCCTAGATGTCAAGGAGGCAGTGGAAAAACTTAAAAAACAACAATTAATCTCGCAGACCTTAGGCTACGTCTAGACTGCAAGCCTCTTTCGAAAGAGGCTTTTTCGAAAGATACTTTCGAAAAAGCCTCTTTCGAAAAAGAGCGTCTATCCTGCAAGCAGTACTTTTGAAAAAGCAAGCCGCTTTTTCGAAAGAGAGCACCCAGGCAGTCTGGATGCTCTCTTTCGAAAAAGCCCTGTTTGCATTCAAGAATGCCTTTTTTTGAAAGAGCACTTTCGAAAAAAGGCGTTCTCCCTCGTGAAATGAGGAGTACCGCCGTCGAAAGAAAAGCCGCGTTCTTTCGATTTAATTTAATTCTTTCGATTTAATTTCTTTCGATTTAATTTAAAAAGGCTACTTTTTTCGAAAAAACCCTGCAGTCTAGACACAGCCTTAGAGACCAACAAAACAGGTATCTGAAGAAGTGGGTTGTGCCCACGAAAGCTCATAACACCCTCTACGTGTTTTGTTAGTCGTTAAGGTGCTGCTAGACAATTTCTTGTTTGAGTTTTCCCAGTTACAGACTAACCCAGTTATTCCTCTGGAGCTTTTGAACACACAATGAGGCAGTGGGGAGAGTAGTTCTCTCAGGACTACGTGTTTCAAAGTATTGTCTAAATCAGTGTTTCTCATCCAGTGGTAGGAGTACCCTTAGGGACACTCAAGAGATGTCTGGGGGCCACGTCAAGACAACTGAAATTTGAAGAAAACTGACTTTTTGTTTTAAGTTTTACAGCGCTTTGTTATTTTTGTACTTTTTACACCCAAAAATTTCATTGCCCACCCAGCTACGATCAAGTTGTTTAAACACATGTGTTGCAATGGTAGAAAAAAATTGTGTATGTCTGAAAACTGTAGGTACTGGGGGTACTTTTTTTTTTAAAGGGGTACTTTATGATAAAAAAAAGTTGAGAAACACTGGTGTAAATGTGCTATTCAGGGGGATATTGGCCATTGGGAGTGGAAGTTTTTCAGATGCGCTAATCCAGCCTGTCGAAGTGATGGCTCTGTGTTGGCAGGCAGCTTAGTGCAAGCTTGACAGGGCCATGGGGCACTACTGTGATCTAGATAATTGGTAATAAGTGGTGTGAGAAGGCTGTTTGAAACGCTAAGCTACTTCTGGGACCTGGTGTTAGAGCCGCTGGCTGGCGTGGGCCCAGTGAATGTGTTTAGAGATGACCGATCAAGTGTTGTACAACCAGCCCTTCCGTTCTCCAGACCCTGCTTTCGAAATGCAATTTACTGGTGTCCAGAAAGCTTGGCATGCCGGCGTTAGAGACAGCTGCCAACAAGGGCTATCATCCGAAGCGGGGAGCTGCAGGCCGGACATGAAAAGGCTGGAGGCTGATTTGACAAACCAAGGGGAGCAAGGGAACTTGTATTTCCAAGTTCTGGTGACACAGAGAACAGGCTGGCTCTAAAAATACCCTTTGTGGTCCATTGGATTGAGATCGTTGCGCCAAATTCTCCCCTGGCATGTGTTGGGTTCCATTCGGCTTAGCTGGAAACTGCATCTGAGCACCCTGGAAAAGGGGCTTTGTTTGTGGGAGACTCCTAGTGCATTTCGGATGGCTGGAGCTATCCTGTGATGGCAGGTTACGGCCTTGGCGCAAGCTCTCCGCTTGTGTGGGCTCTCGGCTGTGCTGCCGTGGAGCAGCCGGGAGAGGCACCTTGCACAGAGCGCTAGTACGGAGATAAAGCGCTCTGGGCGCTGTCCGCTGGCCAGGCCCTGCATGGGGCCCCGTTACTACCCACATAGGGACAATGCCGTCCCCATGAGACCCTGCTGAAGGGCAGCTCGCTGGCCAAGGACTGTGGGGTTACCCTCGTGGGCCCTAGGCACTGTGCCTAATGGATAAGTCGGCCCTGGCTCCAGGGTGGGGGAGGCCGGGGCCGCATGCTGCCCTAACTCCACATGGCGCCGAGGGCTGCTGACCCCCTGACAAATCAGTCGGGGGGCCATGCACAAGTTGAAGCAAAACAACCCCTCTCTGAGGCAGCCCCGATGAGAAGGCGGAAGACGCTCGCCATGTTCCCTGCGCTCACCAAAGCAGACTGTGTGGGCTCTAGTCCCGCCAGGGGGGCTTGAATGCCAGTGCAGGGGGAGGGGAGCCCCAAGCCATGGGGGCCAGATCTAGGCAAGCCGGGGGCTGCATCCATCCCCCAGGCCTCAAGTTCCCCACCCCTGGTTTAGCCTGATATAAACCCACCTGGCTCCTGAGCTGGGGGCGGTAATTACCACAGGCACATGCAGCCGCACGAGCAGCCCGAATGATTCAGCACGGGCACGAGGGGCCGAGAGACGCTCCTGCCTAATTCTTACTGACAACGGCCCCTTGGAGCCAGGCCCAGGCACGCGGGGGGAGAGCGGGTGCCCCTGGATCAGCAGCAGCGCTCCCGGCTTCCCTCCGGGGTCGGGTTCGGGGAGTTTGAATCGTTCCAGCGGGTCGTGGGCGCTCCCAAGCGGCCACGTGTGTAAGGCAATCCTGGCCCCCCTTGGCAGAGCCGACTCCACTCACAGCCACCGGGACCAGGGGCACTTGTCCCCATCCGGCCAGGCCGCGCCGGGGAACCCTGGTCCGTTCTCAGACCCCGTTGGGCAGCGGCTGCAAGAGGTCCCCGCTGAAGGAGGTTGACTCCTGTGGCGCTCCTGGAGCAGGGAGGGGGAGATGCAAAGGGCCAGGTCTCTGGGGCTGGAGTTAGGGGGATCCCGTTCGAAGAGGGGTTCGGAGCAGACGGATGGGCCGCGGGGCCGACCAGCCCCCCACGTCCCAGCACTAAGGCACTGCCTGGAAGTGCTCTGCAGGGCTCCGGACAGCGCCTGTGTGTGTTCCCGTCCCCCTCGGCGCTGCACACGCCGGTTTGTGGGAGGCCTCGTCCAAACGCGAGCCAGGACGCTGCTGGCCACGTTACACTTCTCAGTCAGGGGTGGGGGACCTAAGGCCCGGGGCCACAGGTGGCCCCCGGCTTGCCTGGATCCTGCTCCCCAATGCTGAGGGGGGGGGGGTGAAAGCCCTGAGCTTCAGGGGCTGGTGTTGGTGCTCCAGCTCTGAGCTCCCCATCCTGCCTAGACCCCCGCCCCCACATCACTCCTGCACCCTGCCTGCCAGGCAGACCCCTCCCACCCAGCCTGCTCCTGCCCCCCCTTCCTGCCCCCCCACCCCCACTTCACTCCTGCACCCTGCCTGCCAGGCAGACCCCTCCCGCCCAGCCTGCTCCTGCCCCCCCTTCCTGCCCCCCCACCCCCACTTCACTCCTGCACCCTGCCTGCCAGGCAGACCCCGCCTGCCCAGCCTGCTCCTGCCCCCACCTCCCCCCCCCGCCCCCTGCCCCCCCTGCCCCCTCCTGCCCCCACATCACTCCTGCACCCTGCCTGCCAGGCAGACCCCGCCTGCCCAGCCTGCTCCTGTCCCCACCTTCCTGCCCCCCACCCCCACTTCATTCCTGCACCCTGCCTGCCAGGCAGACCCCGCCTGCCCAGCCTGCTCCTGTCCCCACCTTCCTGCTCCCCCACCCCCACTTCACTCCTGCACCCTGCCTGCCAGGCAGACCCCGCCTGCCCAGCCTGCTCCTGTCCCCACCTTCCTGCCCCCCACCCCCACTTCATTCCTGCACCCTGCCTGCCAGGCAGACCCCGCCTGCCCAGCCTGCTCCTGTCCCCACCTTCCTGCCCCCCACCCCCACTTCATTCCTGCACCCTGCCTGCCAGGCAGACCCCGCCTGCCCAGCCTGCTCCTGTCCCCACCTTCCTGCCCCCCACCCCCACTTCATTCCTGCACCCTGCCTGCCAGGCAGACCCCGCCTGCCCAGCCTGCTCCTGTCCCCACCTTCCTGCTCCCCCACCCCCACATCACTCCTGCACCCTACCTGCCAGGCAGACCCCGCCCGGCCAGCCTGCTCCCACCTTCCTGCCCCCCACCCCCACTTCATTCCTGCACCCTGCCTGCCAGGCAGACCCCGCCTGCCCAGCCTGCTCCTGCATCCACCTTCCTGCCCCCCCACCCCCACTTCACTCCTGCACCCTACCTCCCGGGCAGACCCCTCCTGCCCAGCCCGCTCCTGCCCCCACCTTCCTGCCCAGCCCCCACTCCTCAAGCCTGCTTCCCAGCAGCCCTCTGAACCCCCCCTCATTTTTGTCCCTACCCCAGAGCCTAGGGGTCCACACAGTCTGCTAGCCCCAAGCCCCCCAGGCACTGATGTGTGTGGGGAACGGGGGGAGTGTCTGTCTGCTTCCCAGTGGAGGGCCACGTCACTGAGGGGTTGGGTTTGTGCGGCTCCCGACTGATTTTTCTGTGGGTCAGTGGCCCCTGGCCCGAAAGGGTTCCTCCGCCCCGTTCTAGATGGCAGGCTGGGGACGGGTAGCGGGGACCCGGTCGGAAAGGACGGCGTAGTTCTCTTGTGGGGCCTCCTGCCTCGCTGCGGCTGCAATGGCCCCTTCACACGTCCAGTCACCTGCCAGCGACCTGTCCACCATCGTTACCCCACGGCAGCATTCGAGTCTCTCCTCCCTTACCCTGGCTGCCGGGCGACCCCCACTCAAGCCAGCGTCCCTCCGCGCCTGAGTGCGGACATGGGGCGAGCAGGCTCGGAGCGGCTCATGCTGCTAAATAAATAAACGGCGCATGCCTGGGTAACCCGTAGCCCTGCCTGGAGAGCAGGGGGCTGGACCAGGAGAGCTCTAAGGGTCCTTCTCGGCCTGCGGTTCTGCGCAGTAGAAATAAAGCAGCCCATAAATATGTCATCGGCCTGGGCAAACATAGGAAGCCCTTATCTGCCCCGCGGCTGCCCAGACGGGCGGTGGGGAGCTCAGATAAAACGGGCCCCACCGTAGATACAGAGCCAAGCGTCGGGAGATTTTAAAGCAAAACCGTCCTTGTGCGTGTGTCTGTCGGGCATCTGGGACCAAACACTGGAATGAAACTGCTCGGTCTCTGCTCGACGGTGTGTGTCTTGGCCCAGGCACCAGGACCTGAGGAGGGACAGCAGCCGCGCTGGTTGCTGGGGATTGGGACCGGCGTGTGGGGAAGAGGCCGTATGGAAAAAGAGAGCCAAGAGGGACCGCTCGTCCCCCTGCCTGCCGGTGCCAGACGCTGGCGCGTGGCTACGCTCCCTCAGAGCCAGGCTCGAGGGCGGTTCGGGACCCTGGAGGTGACCGTGTTCCGGTCCACGAGACAGCAGGGGCGTGTTTGTCGCTTCCGTTTTACCGCTGCTGAGCTGCTGAAGATCCATTCGGGGTCTTCGCCTTGGGAATTCAGCATCCTCCTCGCACCAGGGCCTGTCTGGAGGGTGAGGACGCCCCGCGGCGGCTCTGAGAGGGGTCGGCAGCACAGAGAGCTGGAGCCGAAGCGGCAGCTAGTGCGCTTGGGAAAAGCGGGTCTCTTGCAAGCGGCCAGGGCGAGAACGTGTCCCTGCCTTTTCTGGCACCTGGGGCGTGTCTCCCCACAGGGCAGACTGCCCAGGAAGTCAAGCTGGTATCCTTAAAGGCAGGCCTGCCAAGAGGGCTGGGGTGTGTCCAGGGGCCTGGCAGATTTCAAAGGGCCTGGGGGCCCTGGGCTAGCAGCAGCGGGGGGGGGGACGAGGTAGGTTTATTGCCCCCATTGCTGCAGTGCCCCTGGAAGCAGCTGGCACCGTCCCTGTGGCTCCTGGGACGTGTCTTGGTGCCTCAGCCCGGAGCTCTGGCTCTGCAACTCCTCTTGGCCGGGAACTGCCGGGGCGGTGCCCCCCCCCCCGGCCTCCCTGCCTAGGAGCTGCTGCCAGAGGGGTGTGCTGCTTGGTTTGGGAGCTGCCTGAGGTAAGCGCCACCCCCACAACCTCCTCCAGCACCACAAGCCTCAGCCCCAGCTCAGAGCCCGCACCCCAATTCCCTCCATAGCCCACACCCCTCTCCCCCCACACCTCAACCCCCTTCCCTAGCCCAGAGCCTGCACCCCAATTCCCTCCAAGAGCCCACACCCCTCTCCTCCCTACACCCCATCCCCCTGCCCCAGCCCAGAGCCTGCACCCCAATTCCCTCCAAGAGCCCACACCCCTCTCCCCCCACACCTCAACCCCCTTCCCTAGCCCAGAGCCTGCACCCCAATTCCCTCCAAGAGCCCACACCCCTCTCCCCCCACACCTCAACCCCCTTCCCCAGCCCAGAGCCTGCACCCCAATTCCCTCCAAGAGCCCACACCCCTCTCCCCCCCACACCCCAACCCCCTTCCTCAGCCCAGAGCCTGCACCCCAATTCCCTCCAAGAGCCCACACCCCTCTCCCCCTCCTGCACCCCAACCCCCTGCCCCAGCTCAGAGCCTGCACCCCAATTCCCTCCAAGAGCCCACACCCCTCTCCCCCTCCTGCACCCCACCCCCTGCCCCAGCTCAGAGCCTGCACCCCAATTCCCTCCAAGAGCTTACACCCCTCTCCCCCCTACACCCCATCCCCCTGCCCCAGCTCAGAGCCTGCACCCCAATTCCCTCCAAGAGCTTACACCCCTCTCCCCCCTACACCCCATCCCCCTGCCCCAGCCCAGAGCCTGCACCCCAATTCCCTCCAAGAGCCCACACCCCTCTCCCCCCACACCTCAACCCCCTTCCCCAGCCCAGAGCCTGCACCCCAATTCCCTCCAAGAGCCCACACCCCTCTCCCCCTCCCACACCCCAACCCCCTTCCCCAGCTCAGAGCCCGCACCCCAATTCCCTCCAAGAGCCCACACCCCTCTCCCCCTACATCCCAACCCCCTGCCCCAGCTCAGAGCCTGCACCCCTCCCCCCCACCCCAAACCCCTGCCCCAGCTCAGAGCCTGCACCCTTCCCTCCCTCCCCCACCGCAGACCCCTGCCATGCAATGACCTCCCTGATCCTGCGCCCTTCTCCCCCTCTATACCCAGACTCCCTCCCAGAACCTGCACCCCGCACTAGCTCCCACACCCCAACCCTCTGCCCCACCTCAGAGCCTGCACCCAGACTGCCTCTTGGAACCCACACCCCTCTCCCTTCTGCCACACCCCAACTCCCCGCCCCGCCTGGGGAAGGTGAGCGCGAGTGGGGCAGAGTGCGCGATGGAGGGAGCTGGGGGCAGGGCGTCGGAGAAGGGGAGGGTCTTTAGATTTGCGTGGTCCCAGCTGGCAGCCCTACCGGGCGGGCACGTGGAGGCTCTGGCCGTGCCGGAAGAGCACGCCCGGCAGCAGGCCAGCAGCTGGAGGGGCACCCGCCAGGGCAGGGGCAGCGCTGGCCAAAGGTGGGGCGGACTGCGTCTGTGCAGGCCCGGCTTGTGTGTGTGGGGAGGGGACCCATGGGTTGTCCTGCCCGGGGGCCTGGAATGGTGGTTGCTGGGCCCATGGCAAGGACAGAAAGAGCCCGTTCCCTCAGGCCTGCTCCCCCACATGCCACACGGGAGCCGTAGCCAAGCCGTCTTGTTACACGCAGGCGGTCTGCACTCTCTCTAGCGCTAGGCCAACAGTCCTGCCCTCCCTTGGCCTTAATTCAACGCTTACCCGTTGGCAAATGTTGTGCAGGAGTTTTCTCCCCTGCAAAGAGTCTTGAAAATACCTGCCTCCCCCCTCCATCTCAGCCCCCCCCCCATTTTTCCCATTGGGAGAAAAGAGGAGGCCAGGGATGATAAAAAATGGAACAAGTTTGAGCACCCTGAAATTCCCCCCCCTACAATTCTCAGTTTGATTATCAAACAATTGTCTGCTAAAAACAAAGTGTTTGAGAACAATCCCCCTTCCCCCACTTCCAGCTTCAAAAAGTACAGACGTTTTGCGTGTCAGCTCGGTGGAAAATGTCAAGAAAAACCCTGCCGAAATCCCATCGTTTTCGAGCTGTTCCAATCACCTGTCTAAATCACCGCAATTCTCTCCCCAGGTTTCTCATATTCGTGCCACTTAGTCCTGGTCGACACACAAACTGGCTCCATGCAGGGGGTTGGATGCTCGTTTCAGAGCAAACATCCATGCAGGCTCTGAAACAACTAAATCGGTTTTCATTCCGTGTGCGTGTCACTTCTAGCTGACCCAGGCATTTGACTATATCCCCTGGCTTTCAGTGGTCCTCGTTCTGGGGCTGAGAGAATCTGTGAACACCAATGCCTGGCAAATGTTTTAAATCTGGCAGGGATTTATTTTTTCTAATCTGATTCATGTAGCTGAATTTAATTTGCAGCACCTGGCACGGGGAGAGCGGGAGAGGGATGCTCATATTATGACGTGTGATGGATCTGGCACAATCGATTTTTTTTTCTCCCTTCTTTCTGTTGATCTGCAGAAAGTGACCCCGTGGCAAAATTTGGCAATGTGGCACCAGAGACCCAGCGTGGCTGTTAGGATGAGCCCCTGCCATGTTTTTATAGCTCTCCTTGTTGTGTTACCTCCATTTGACATACTCATGTTGCCCAAGTGATGTTGGAAGGCATTAGCCCTGCTCTTTCCCCCATAATTGTTCAATATTTTCATTAGCGATTGAGATGACGGCGTGGAGAGCACGCTTATAAAGTCTGTAGATGGTACCAAGCTGGGAGGGCTTGCAAGTGCTTTGGAGGAGAGGGTCATAATTCATAATGATCTGGACAAACCGGAGAAATGGTCGGAGGATTTCAAAAGGACTTCAAAAGGATGAAATTCAACAAAGACAAAAGCAAAGTGCTCCACTTAGGAAGGAACAATCCGTTTCACGCACACAGACTGGGAAGCGACTGACTAGGAAGGAGTTCTGCAGAAAGGGATCTCGGGGTCAGAGTGGACCACATGCTAAATATGAGCCAACAGTGCGACACTGTTGCAAAAAAAAAAGCAAACGAGATTCTGGGCAGCATTAAGGGTATATCTAGACTATTGGTTGGTTTTTTTTTTTTTTCAAAAAAAGTGGCCTTTTTTCGAAAAAACTTCCCCTGCGTCTAGACTGCTGCCGCGTTCTTTCGAAAGTAAATCGAAAGAACGTGGCAGTTTTTTTTGACCGCGGAAAACCTCATTTTTACGATGAATAATGCCTTTTTTCGAAAATGCTCTTTCAAAAAAAGGCACTATGTAATGCAAACTGTGCTTTTTTGAAAGAGAGCATCCAGACGGCCTCGGTGCTCTCTTTTGAAAAAGCAGCTTGCTTTTTCGAAAGTACTGGTTGTAATCTAGATGCTCTTTTTCAAAAGAGGCTTGCAGTCTAGCCGTAGCCTAACAGGAGTGTTGTGAGCAAGACATGAGAAGTCATTCTTCCACTCCGCTCTGTGCTGATTTGGCCTCAGCTGGAGTATTGTGTCCAGTTCTGGGCATCACACTGCAGGAAAGATGTGGAGAAATTGGAGAAGGTCCAGAGAAGAGCAACAAAAATAATGAAAGGTCTAGAGAACATGAGCTGTGAGGGAAGACGGAAAGAACTGGGTTTGTGTAGTTTAGAAAAGAGAAGACTTTTCACGGGCCAGATTTTTTGCACGCCCTGACGCTAATTTTACAATGGTGCAAACTCACTGACGTCTGTGGAATTATTCTTGATTTACACGGGAAGGTAAGAGGAGAGTCAGGTCCATGGATTTCTGCGCTTCAGACAAATGTTTTTCATCGAAGAGCAATGGGATATGCTGGAAACGTTCCATGACGTCTGATCACTCGAAAGGTGTAAATATGGTGAACTTCATTACCAAGCAATTAGAAACAGGCTACATGCAAAGACACTGATGGAAGAGTTTTGGGTAAGCTCGAAAGTTTGTCTCCCTTAATAGAAGTTGGTCCTATAAAAGATATTACCTCCCCCACCTTAAGGCCTGTCAGAGGGAGGGGCAACTGTCCAGGGGATAGGCTTTCCAGGTGTCCAGTTTTTGCCCAGACAGTCCGTTATTCGTGGCCCCTGTCCTGGTAAAAAAAAATACCCAGAAAATTTTACATGTCCGGTATTTCCTGTATTTCTTGGATGGTGTCTGGTGGGGGGAGTGAGGAATGCGGGGAGTTTTAAAGGTGCAGTGACCTTTTTTTTTTTTCCTGCCATGTTCGGGATTCTTTGCATCTGGCAACCCTACCTGGGGCCTGGTGATTCAAAAGGGCCTGGGGCTTTTGGCCCCTTTAAATCACCAAGGGAGCCCTGTGTAACGTACTGTGGTAAGCTCTGAGGGCTGGTTGGTGGTGGGGGGGATGCAGTACAGCATGCTCCAGCCCCGCCCCTTCCACCTGATGCTCCGCCCTTTCCGGGAGCACAGAGCTGGGCCCCCTCACTTTGCCCAGGGACCTGGAAAGTCTGTTGGCCCCTATGCCCACCGTTGCCTGAGAGAACCTCTGTGACATTGCATCTCATCTGGGGAGATACAGTAAGTATTGAAATCACTAAGCTGTAATCAGGATTTAGTGTGGCGTCTCTGTGGCAGAAAATAGTCTCAGAGGAGTAGCGGGGTTAGTCAGTATCGGCAAAACCGACGAGGAGTCCTGGGGCACCGTAGAGACTACGCCTTCCAGAAATGCCCATGCGAGTGAGCATCCTCATGCACCCCGTTCTCAGTCTTGTGATTTGCAAAGCTCACGTCTTCGCTCTTTGTCTAGCCTTCGTTTGCAGTAAGCTGGTGAGAGCTGAGTCCGCATTGATTAGCCAAACCGTGTAATTTTTTGAGACACTTTACCTGCACGACCGATGCTCTGTGAGTACCGCTTTTGGAACGATCCAGTAATGAAGTCTTATCTCTTGGATAATCACTGACAAATGAAAAATAGCAGCGTGATGGATTTCTGCTCTGTGCTCCCCACAGCATCTGTAGTGCCTGTCCATAGTGAAGGAAGTAGGTTATTCTCTGCCCCTCCCACCTTGGTAAAAGTCTAGACTCCCATTATAGGTATTCCAAGCTCCACTCCTGTCTTGCCCCATAATCCTTCTAACCTTTTACTTAGCCCTAATGGGTCTCCCAAAGAATTGCTGGTACTATGTCCAATCCTACCGCTGCCAGCACAAATTGAATTAAGTGTGCATCTAAGAGGAGGCTCTTAAGCATTGGGAATTGCTATCACTATGCAATGTATATTTCCACACAAGCATGAAGTGAACAGAAAAAGAGCTTTCTAACTAGTCCTGCTGCAGTGTGTGGGGTGTTTTAATTTGCAAAAGTACTCCGACAGCAGTACATTCGGACATAACGCTGACTTTCCTCCTCCGACAGCGGTACATTTGGACGTAACGCTGACTTTCCTCCTCCGAGAGCGGTACATTCGGACGTAACGCTGACTTTCCTCCTCCGAGAGCGGTACATTCGGACGTAACGCTGACTTTCCTCCTCCGACAGCGGTACATTCGGACGTAACGCTGACTTTCCTCCTCCGACAGCGGTACATTCGGACGTAACGCTGACTTTCCTCCTCCGACAGCGGTACATTCGGACGTAACGCTGACTTTCCGCCTCCGACAGCGGTACATTCGGACGTAACGCTGACTTTCCGCCTCCGACAGCGGTACATTCGGACGTAACGCTGACTTTCCGCCTCCGACAGCGGTACATTCGGACGTAACGCTGACTTTCCGCCTCCGACAGCGGTACATTCGGACGTAACGCTGACTTTCCTCCTCCGACAGCGGTACATTCGGACGTAACGCTGACTTTCCTCCTCCGACAGCGGTACATTTGGACGTAACGCTGACTTTCCTCCTCCGACAGCGGTACATTCGGACGTAACGCTGACTTTCTTCCTCCGACAGCAGTACATTCGGACATAACGCTGACTTTCCGCCTCCGACAGCGGTACATTCGGACGTAATGCTGACTTTCCGCCTCCGACAGCGGTACATTCGGACGTAACGCTGACTTTCCTCCTCCGATTTCCTTCCTCAATTTCATGGTGTTTTATCCCCCTCTTCTGTGTGATCATGAAAAGCAACTGTCTCTTCAGGCCATGTCCAGTTCTAAGGCATCTCTGCTACTGCCATGTGACCTGCCTGACCCCCATTACACCCCCTGAAAGTTAATGATTCCTCCGCGGGAGCTTTTTTAGAGTGAGGGAGCAGCTACTGACATGAATTCTCAGTTATCCCAGCTAACATGTACAGCTAAAATGAGGAAGGAATATTTACCGCGTATCAATTATTTCTCCCAGGGCCCCCACTGTGTGTTGTGTGCTGTGTGCTATACTGAAGATCTGTTGCTCTGAATATGTTCTTCTCCCCCGCACACTCACAGGAGGGGCCATACGAATCTACGCACCACTGCAACTCCCACTTTGCAAAGGGTCTAAAATAAGGCTGATATTTCGGCGTGAGCCCTGATCCTGAGAGCAACGTGCTGATTTCCGTAGGATCTCAGCAACATCCAGCATCAAGGCCATGGTTAAGCAACAGGATGATTATAGGGGCGAGAACGCCAAAGCGCAACCCTCCCACGAGGAGCATTTGTACTTTGGGAGCGTACTGCTAAAAATCTCACTCGGGAATCAGCTGTTGTCTGGCTGTCTCAGAGGGGAGAACGGCGGCTTTTTGCAGCGTCGCAAACCTCTGTCCTCCCAGCATGAAAACAAAAGTACGGCCCCTTGCCACGGGTAGCAGGGCGGATGTTCTCCGCACCTCCGGGTCCCTGTAGACAGAGCCGTCCTGCCCATAGGACAATTCGGGGAGGCTGCCCCAGTCCCCACACTTGGGGGCAGCTGCCTCAATTGTCCTATGGATGGGACGGTCTTGTGGGTGGCGGCCACCCCGTCCCCTGCAGCCACCCTGGTGGCAGGAGCTGGAGCAGCCGACAGTCTGCTCCACTCAGCCCCCCCAACCCTTCTCAGCCTGTGGTTTTTCTGCAGCAGCAGGAAGCAGACACCCCCCCCCCCCCCCCAGGGCTACTGCCATGTGACCTGCCTGACCACTTTGGTTCCTGCCACAGCAAAGTGAGGTGCAGCGGGCTACGGCTTGCATCATGCAGGGCAGGGGCTTAGGGGGAAGCAGTGGGGGGGAAGGGGCATGGTGGCAGGGGCTGCCCTGGTCATTTCTAACATGAATTTGTGATGCTAAATAAGCTTCATTTCTGGGGAGAAAGTTTCATCGTCAAGCCAATATCCGGGTTCTGAGGAAATGGGTTTTGCCTAGGAAGCTCATGATGCGTTCTCTCTATTTTTGTTAGTCTCTAAGGCTACATCTACCCAGCAGCGTTATTTTGGAATAACTGATGTGACGGCGAAATAACAAAGAGCGTGTTTACACAGTGAGCCCGTTTGTTCGAAGTAATGGCGAGCGGGAGGATTTCTTACGCCGACTCCTGTAACACTCATTTCATGAGGAGTAAGGGAAGTTAGAGGAAGAGGGCTCTTCTTCGCCTTCCTGCTGGGTAGACCTCACCAAAAGCAGAATCAAACAATTTCAACTTCAGCTATGCAACTGACGTTCAAGAAGCGTAGCTTAATTCGACTTTTGCCCTGTTGTGTCGATGTGCCCTAAGGTGCTACAGGACTACGCGCTTTTTTACAGGTCTGTGAGGCTATGTCTGCATTGCAATGCTATTTCGGGATACCAGAGTATCCCGAAATAGCTATCCCACATCTTCACAGCAAGCCCGTTATTTCGGGCTCACTCTTCCGACGTCTCTGTAAACCTAATTCTACAAGGAGTAAGGGACATTTCAGAATAGCGCTTTATTTCGAAATGTGGCGCCATGTAGACGGCACCAAATGACAAAATAAGCATCTTGAAATAGCATTGAAATAAGACATGCAATTTGCATAGCTCAAAATGCGTATCTTATTTTGAGTTACGGTGCAGTGTAGACGCACTTTTAGTATGCAAGTTCTTGGAACGGATTCTGAAAGAGAAATTAGTTAAGAACCTGGAGGTAAATGGTAACTGAGATCAAATCAACCCAGTTTTATGAAAGGTAGATCATTGTGGACCAATCTGATTTCCTTGAGAAGATTAACTCATTTTTTTAGACAAAGGAAACGCAGTAGATTTAATCTGCCTGGCTGTCAGTAAAGCATCCAACAGATCTACATGAGAAATTGCTAGTTATACTGGAGAAGATGGAGATTAATATGAGAACTGAAAGGCCGAGAAGGAAGTGGTTAAAGGGGAGACTACAACGAAAGGTGAACTGCCAGAGGAGGGAGGTTACTAGTGGAGTTCCTCGGGGATTGGTCTTTGGACTGATCTTATTTAACATTTTTTACTAATGACTTTGGCCTAGTATGCTAATAAAATTTGGGAGCATGCTAATAAAATTTGGGAGCATGCTAATAAAATTTGCGGATGACTCAAAGTTGGGAGGAATATCATGCAAGATGATCTGGACAACCTTGAAAAGTGGAGGAATAAGACCGAGATGAAATTGAAGAGTGTAAACCTGTAGGGACTAATGAAGAATTTTTGCAATAAGGTGGGGTCTTATAAATTGGAAGGGACAGAGGACGAGAAGGACCTGGGTGTATGGGCTGATCACATGTTGATTATGAGCCAGCAATGTGATGCGGCCATGAAAAAAGACTAACGCAGTCCTAGGTCGCAGCAGGTAAAGGGTTTCCAGTAGACATTGGGAGGTCTTAGTAGTAGGCATGTCAATGTGTAGATGACTACATGGTTAACCGTTAAGCCTGGGCATATCGGTTAATTTTGTCGACTACACGTATTCTCCCCCCCCTTGCTGCTACTTTTAAACCGGCTCCCCACAAACACTGGATCCGCCTGCCCAGAGGGTGAAGGGGGCAAGCAAGAGCCAATACACGTGGGTTTTAAACTGGCTCTGCAGATCTGCTTGTCCTTCCTTGCTGCCTCCTACAGAGGCAGGCAGTAGGGGTCAGGCAGGAGCTGGTGATGGGGGGAACTGGCTTAAAAGCTGGTTTCCCCTCAGCATCAGCTCCCTGGAGCCACCTCCCCCCCCATGCTGCTGCCTCTTCCTTGGACCCCCCCAGACAGGGGCTGCTGCCACCTCACGCTGCTGCCTCTGTATCAGGCAGGGAGCCGGTCTGAGTGGGGAGCTGGTTTTGAAACTGGCTCCCCTCGTGGACTGGTTCCTGCTAGCCACCCTGCGCTGCTGCCTCTGACAGAGAGGCAGCAGCGCGGGATTGCAGGGGGCTCTGTGGGAGTGGGGCCGGGAGTGCACTGGCTGCTGGCCATGCCCCCGGGGACTATCGAATAGTCGTGTAACTGCTACAGCTTGATGCAGTTACACGAGTGTTCAAATACCCGCTATCTAACATCCCTATGTGGGACCTTTATAGAAGGCCTGACCGATGAGACCTCAGCTGGAATACTGCGTGCAGATCTGCGCTCTCCAGCTATGTCTACACTGCGGCAGTTTGTCGGAAGAGGAAATGCAAATGGAGCGCTCATTTGCAAATCTCGCGCTCTCGTTTGCATATTCTCTTCCGCTCCTTTTGGCGAAAGAGGTGTTTGTAATAAAAAGCTCTCGGTAGACGGGGCCATTTGTCGGAAACCCCCCATTTTGCGCAAGTTCCCTTATTCCTCAAAAAATGAGGTTTTCAGGATCTTGCGCAAAACGGGAGTTTTCCGACTAATGGCCCCGTCGACACAAGGCTTTTTATCGCAAAAATCTCTTCCGCAAAAAACATCGGAAGAGAATAAGCAAACGAGAGCGCAAGATTTGCAAACGAGCGCTCCCTTTGCATTTCCTCTTCCGACAAACTGCCGCCGTGTCGACGTAGCCTCAGTGGTGAAGAGAGACGCATGCAAACTGGCGCAAGCTTAAAGAAAGGCTGCACCGTTGAGCCGAGCAATGGAAAACCTGCTTTGCGTGATGAGATCCAAAGAGCTTGGCTTATTTAGCTGAAGCAAACCAAGGCCGAGAGAGGTATGCTTGTTGATGGAGGGAGGTAACTAGCGATGTCCCCCCATAGTCCTGGGAAAAGGGGCAAACAGTGAGGTGGCAAATTTGGCAGCTGAGAGAAAAGTACTTCAGCTAGGCCAGAGCAGACGGTGGAGCGTGGCAAAGGGGTCGCGCAAAACGTGATGGCTTGTCAACAAAATGGCAGACGAAATCCAGTGCTGATAAAGGCAAAGGCACGCGCATTGGAAAACGTCATCCTAATGCTCCATCCAACATGACGGGGACCAAATTAGTCGTTGCCACTCAGGAGAGAGATCCTGGCTAGTTCTCTGAAAATGTTCCTGCCGGTTCAGAACAAGGCCACAAACATGCTGAGGGGTTTGGAACAGCTGCCATATGGGGAGAGATTAATAAGCAGGCCTGCTGACCGGGGGGGGGGGGGGGGGGGGAGTTAAGGGGGCAGGTGCCCAGGGCCTGGCGATTCTGAAGTGCTCGGGACTCCCAGCCGTTGCCACCACAACTGGGAGCCCCAGGCCTGTTAAATTGCTGCTGCAGCAGTATGCTCCGGGTGGCACTGAGGGCTGACTGCCCTCGCCCCACCCGTTTCTGGAGTATGGAGTCAGGCGCCATCCTCATCTTGCCCATGGGCCTGGCGCGACTGTCAGTCCCCTGTTAATAAGACTGGGATTTTCAACCATCAAAAGAGATGACTAAAGGGGGGGATATGATAGAGGTCTATAAAATCATGACAGATATGGAGAAGGTGAATAAAGAAAAGTTATTTACTTGTTCCCATAACATAAGCACTAGGGGTCCCCACGT
The DNA here is from genome assembly GCF_052426305.1 of Pelodiscus sinensis. NCBI lineage: Eukaryota > Metazoa > Chordata > Testudines > Trionychidae > Pelodiscus > Pelodiscus sinensis. The sequence continues at coordinate 4,755,825 of NC_143064.1, read as the reverse complement.
GAAATGAATAGGCAGTACGTTGAAAACAAACCAAAGGAAGTTTTTCTTCACAAAACCCACAGACAACCTGTGGAACTCCTTGCCAGAGGATGTTGTGAGGGCCAAGATTATAACAGGATTAGAAAAAGAACTAGATAACTTTGTGGAGGATAGATCCATCAGTGGCATGGGCGGGAATGGTCTCCCTAGCCTCTGTTTGTCAGAAGGAGATGGATTATGTGATGATTCCCTGTTCCGTTCATTCCCTCTGGAGCACCTGGCATTGGCCTTTGGTCTGACCCCGTGTGGCTGTTCTTACATTCTCATACATCAGAGATGAAAAAACAGGGCGTGAGACGCATGATTGGAATTAAGGCTCAGCATCGAGACACGAACAGACGGACGTAAACTGGCCATCCACACGTTTCGGCTGGAAACGAGATGGACGTTTCTAACCATCAGCGGTGTGACGTTCTGGAACGGCCTTCCAACGGGAGAGGTGGGGGCCAAACCCCTCCTTGGCTTCAGCACTGAGCTTGGGAAGTGCCTGGAGCCGATGGCACGAGGGGGCTGCCTGCGGGGGCATGTGGCCCATTTGGATCGGCTAGTAGCAAATAGTGGCCAATGAAAGGACACTCGACGGGGATGGCTAATGCAAAAGGCCTCACATCGCTGGATGTGGGGCTGGGGAGAAACTGACCCTAGGGTTTGGGGTTGTTTTATTTTGATTTTTTTTTTTTTGGATCGTCCTCTCAGTGTGGGGGATGGGTCACTCCTAGGCGCGACCCATAAATGGTGCATTCTCAGCCATGTGCAGCCCTTAGTTTAAACTGGGATGTAAAGACATCAGGGACTCAGCCCGCGAGGGGTCCGTGAGAGGAACGAGTGGGTGAGGTCCTGGGGTGTGTAATGTGCAGGAATTCAGGCTAGATAATCACTAGAGTTCCTTCTCGCCTGAGTCTATAAAGCCAGAGCCTGTAAAGAACAACAATAACCTTTTCCCTACTCGGTTTGAAATATTACAGCACTCCGCATTCTCAATAGCTACCAAAATACTGTATATTGTGCACTGTATATAATCCCTTATTAGAATAGCATGCTTCACAATAGCAGTTTACTTGCACGAAGCAGTACAAGCTCTATTAAATGTACGCAGCAGGCATGAAACTAAATACATGATATGCCTGAACACTTTATAGACCGCTATAATTCAGGCCATAAATGGGACCCGGATTGCAGTGCTGCATAGAACGCGACGCTTTAGGTACCGATCTTTGCATCTCTCCTTTCAGGCTAGCTGGTTCTTCATCCAACCAAAACCCTTGGCTATTTTGGTAAGTAATAGCATGGTATTATCTCAAACCGCGTGGCACTGTGCTTGAAAAGAGGCTATACATACACTCGACACCCCCCCCCTGCATGTAGGCAGCCCCGGTTCTCCTGCCGGCCGCTGTAGAGGACCAGACCGAGCCGTGGCAGCCTGGCCTGCTCCCTCCTCCCCCAGCTGCCGGGTTGAGGCCAGCCCAGGCCTGGCTCTTCCCCCCCCCCCCCCAGGCCGCTCTCCCCCCAGCATCTGGGGGTGGGGTGGGCTGAGGCCAGTCCAGTCCTGGCTTTCTCCCCCGCAGCTGCTGGGCAGGGCTGAGGCCACGCCAGCCCCGGCTCTCCTTGCCCCAGTCCACTGGGCAGGGCGGAGGCTGCACCAGCCCTGGCTCTACCTCACCCCCTCCACCTCTGGCCACCAGGGGTGGGGCTGAGCTGAGGCCTTACCAGGCCCCAAACTCTCCCCACAGCTGCTGGGGGAGGAGGGCCGGGCCGAGGCCTTGCCACCCTGGGCTCTCTCCCGCTAGCTGCTTGGCGGGCGGGGGACAGGCTGAGGCTGTGGCGTGGCAGCCCCGGCTCCCCCCAGAGCACTGGGGAAAAGGGACGGGGGAGGAGGGAGGGAGAGAGGAGGCAAGTGGGATGCAGAGTGACGGAATGACGTCACTCTGTCATCCTGCAAGAAAACATTTTTTGTATAGAGAGAAAGATAGAGAAATGGGATCATGACCTTTCGTGGGCAAATGCCACTTCCTCAGATGAGCGGAAGTGGGTTTTGCCCACAAAAGCTCATGATCCTGTCTATATTTTTGTTAGTCCCTAAGGCTTGGTTGACACTAGGACCTGAGTCCGAAATAACCTCCCCCCCCAAGTTTGAATTTATAAGTGGTGCGTCCACACTGCCATTCTGGAATAAGGGGCTATGGAATTTGAACACCGGGCTTCAGCTTTACACGAGGAATAACGCTCTTCCTGAACTTGTAAGTTCGAAATAAGGTTAGTGCCGATGTTCTGGGGCCGCTAATTTGAACTTACTGGCCTCCAGGAGGCCTCCCGTAGCTCAGAGTCTGAGGTAGCACATCCTTGTGAACGGAGCCTGCCTTGGACCACAGTCAATCCTTCCCCAGAGTGAGGACAAGGAACTTGGAATTTGTAAGATCAGGGGCCCAGAAGTCAAATTTAGTAAGTTCAAAATAGTCTCCTACTGTAGATGTAACTGCCTGCAGGCAGAATTGAACCAGGGACCTTTGTGAAGAAGCTGCTACAGCTTGAGTTAAATTGCCAGTGGGCTCTTGGTTTGTGCTGTAGAGCTCACTCATTCTGCTCTCTTGTTGTAAGTGGGCTAAGTACCACTATGTGGCACATTGAACCACACCTACTAGGTTACACAGCCAGGGCCTAACGTACAACAGGACTTGTTGTTTTTGAAAGTCACAGACGAACCTGGCTACCCCCTGAGACGTTTAATACAGCTCACACCAACCAAGGCAGATAGTGGGTTTGAGGGCGCTGATTCCAATCTGATATTGCCGGCTGCTCTGCTAATTGCCATCAGAGCAAGCCCTACTCCTAATTTCAGAACTGCACAAGTTCCAGCTGGTGGTGTCATTTCACCTGTCTGGCTGACACACGTCTTGGTCGGCATGTTTAGGAGAGGCAGGGAATGTGCAATAAAGAATGCAGTTTGTAGTCAGAAGCAGAGGTAGGCAATCTATTAACCAATGAAAAAGCGGTTCATTCTGGTGTATTAGTCTTATATCCATAAAACATATGAACAATCTTTCCCTGGCAGGCATTTCCAAGGAACAAACAGGCAGAGCCGCTTTTCATTTCTCATTCCTTTTGAAAATTTGGGAGTAAAAAATAAGAGCTGTCGGAGAGCCACTAGCAATAATTTGATTCTGTGTCTGCAATGGAAGTTTTAAATGGATTTTCTCTGTTCAGCCACTTACATTCAGACCCTAACTATTCTCTCTGCTTAACAGCAGCAGGGTAAGGGACTGAGGTGAGTTTATCCACATGAGGAGGAGATCTTGGAGGAAGTCTCTTTAATAGGGGATGAAAAAAAAACCCATCTCAATTTACACATATCCCTAATGTGCACATTCTCTTTTACAATGGAGACTTCATTCACCGGGAAGGAACACAGCCCCCTGCGGAAACGGACACAACTGGTTCTTTAGGATTTTGCAAGGTCAGGAATATCATATGGACAAAGCTAGCCACGCTATTTGTTGTAAAAATATTTTAAAAAGCATAGGGTGCAAGCGATCCTTTTGTCCGATTGCAACTGGTCTGCAAACAGATTCTGATTTTTACGAATGTGTCGTTTGTTTCAATTTGTTTCATGGATGTTGTATGCACCCAGCTGCCAATACCGTGTGCGTGTACGGCTTCCATCGAGTTTACATTTGATGATCTGCCGGTTGGAATTTGCTACCTGAGCTGTGTGGCATGTGGGGCCAGGCTGGGATCTCGGCGTGAGTGACCTAGATTTTGAAAATTCTTCTGCCCAAAACAAATGTCACGACGTCAGCGCCTATTGAGTTCCAGCCTAAACTTCACTTTATTTGAATTTTCACAGGGACAAACCTGTGCTCATACAAATATTTGCCAAAAAGTGAACAGAAACCGCGGTGCTCCACATAGCGTTCCATGCCTGCAAACATGAAATCAGCCCTACTCGGTCAGACCATTGGGAGTTGTAATATTACAGATATGTAAGTAACTTTCACCCCGTTTAGGATTGTGTTTCCAGTGTGCATTGCTTTGTCATTTATCAACAGTACATCCAGCTCTCATTTTAGAAATAATTCTTCCGCTCTACTCTGCACTGATTAGGCCTCAGTTGGAGTGTTGTATCTGGTTCTGGGCACCACATTGCAGGAAAGATGTGGAGAAATGGGAGAAGGTCCAGAGAAGAGCAACAAGAACAATTAAAAGTCTAGAAAACATGAGCTATTAGGGAAGACTGAAAGAACTGGGCTTGTTTAGTTTAGAAAAGAGAAGGCTGAGAGAGGACATGATAGCGGTTTTCAAATATCTAAAAGGGTGTTACAAGAAGGAGGGAGAAAAATTGTTCCCCTTGTCTTCTGATGAGAAGCAATGGGCTTAAATTGCAGCAGGGGAGGTTTAGGTTGGACATTAGGAAAAACTTCCTACCTGTCAGGGTGGTTAAACAGTGGAATAAATTCCTTCAGAATATTGTGGAACCTCCATCACTGGAGATATTTAAGAGCAGGTTAGACAGACACCTGTCAGAGACGGTGCTTGGTCCTGCTGTGAGGGCAGGGGACTGGACTTGATGATCTCTCAAGGTCCCTTGCAGTTCTGGTATTATATGATTCAGTGATTCTATTGCCCAGACCCCCAGTTTTGAGTGGTCCTTTTGTAGCTCTTTGCAGTCTGCCAAGGACTTAACTATCTTGAGTAATTTTGTATTATCTGAAAATTTTGCCACCTCACTTTTTACCTCTTTTTTGAGACCGTTTATGAATATGTTGAATAGGAATGATCCCAGGACAGACCCCTGGGGGTACGCCACTAGTTACTGCTCTCCATTCTGAAAACTAACCATTTATACCTATTCTTTGTTTCCTATTTTTAACCAGTTATCAATCCATCAGAGGACCTTGCCTCTTATCCTATGACAACTTACTTTGCTTAAGAGCCTTTGGTGAGGGATCTTTCTAGAAATCTAAGTACACTATATCCACCGTATCCCCCTTCTCCACATGTTTTTTGAGCCCCTCAAAGAACTCTAGTAGATCAGTGAGGCATGATTTCCCTTCACAAAACCATGGCCACTCTTCCCCAACAAATTGTGTTCCTCTATATGTCTGACAGTTCCGTTCTTTACTATAATTCCATCCAGTTTGCTCAGTACTGACGTTAGACTTACTGGTCAGTAATTGCCAGGATCAGTTCTAGAGTGCTTTTTAAAGATTGGCATCACATTAGCCAGTCTCCAGTCACTTGGTACAGAAACGGATTTAAAGGATAGGTTATAGACCATAGTTTGTAGTTCTGCAGTTTCCCATTGGATTTCCTCAGAGCACTTGGGTGAATGCCATCTGGTCCCAGTGGCTTGTCTGGAACAGTTCCTTGATTTGTCACCTAAAAAAAAAGCCCAGGTTTGGGAAAGTTATTTATTAGTTCCCTAAATAGAAGAACTAGAGGACACTAAATGAAATTAATGGGTAGCAGGTTTAAAACTAATACAAGAAAGTTCTTCTTCACACAGCGTGAAGTCAACCTGTGGAACTCCTTGCCAGAGGAGGCTGTGAAGGCTAGGACTATAACAGAGTTTAAAGAGAAGCTAGATCATTTCATGGAGGTTAGGTCCATAAAAGGCTATTAGCCAGGGGATAGAAATGGTGTCCTTGGCCTCTGTTTGTCAGAGGCTGGAGAGAGATGGCAGGAGACAAATCGTTTGATCATTGTCTTCGGTCCACCCCCTCTGGGGCACCTGGCACTGGCCACTGTCGGTAGACAGGATACTGGGCTAGATGGACCTTTGGTCTGACCCAGTACGGCCGTTCTTATGTTCTTACGTTGGGAATCTCCCTCATAGCCTCATCCATGAAGACAGATGCAAAGGATTCATTTAGTGTCTCCGCAATCACCTTACTATCTTGGCAGGTTCCATTAGCATCTTGATCGTCCAGTGGCCCCGCTGGCTGTTTAGCAGGCTGCCTGCAAATGCGGTTTCCTGCTGAGTCCTGATCCTGGCTCACCCCCAGGCTAAGACTTTCAGGTGCTGTGTCCGTCCTGAAAGCAAATCACACCAACCCTCTGGGTGTGAAAATCCCCTCCAAAGCAGCTTCTCTCCAGTACTGGACTTTTGGCTGCGAAACAAGTGGTGATCTTAGCTTGGGCTACCTAACTTGTGTCAGCTAACGGGGGTTCAAACAGCAGTGACGACATGGCAAGTTGCCTATTAACTTGGGTTAGCAGCTTGAGCTAAACCCTGGAGGGGGTGCCTGGATGCGAACTTGAGCTTTGGTCCACAGTTAAAGACAGAGTCGCAACATTGCTGCTTTTGTAACTTCAGTTGGCCAACGGAGGTCAGGTAAACTGAGTCAAGAACACACCTTTTATCTGCTGCCAAGACAGACTCTTAAGTGCCCGCTGCGGATTCCTCAACTATTGAAATAGTGTCCCAGAAACCTCGTTAACCCATGGCTTGCCAGCTAAGGGGGTGAGTACACCTGACTTTCTCCCCTACCAGCTGGGAGGAGCTGCCAGAGAAGTGTTGGCTGACGGCTTTTGTCAAGAACGGTTTATGTAACGGTTTAAGTCTGACCCTGCGTGCTGATGCAATTCCAATGTCTCAGGGGCCACACCTCGAACCCCAAAGGGCCACTTTCAGCCCTCAGGCCGCCTATCACTGATTTGACTCAACTCTTTAGAGCAGAGACTGTGTCAGATTGTTCGTAAAGTACTAGCACAATGGGGCCCTGAGGTCAGCTGTGCTAATATCACATAAAAATAATGATACATAGTCCTAAGACTCAGGAACTCCTGGGGTTTTAGCCCTGGCTTTGCCCTGGTAGCCTTGGGCAAGTCATTACATTTTTCCGCTTCAGTTCCCCCACTGATAATACAGGGATTCTTGCCTATCTTACGGAATAGTTAATGTTAGTAAAGTCCATAAAAGTGCCAGCCATGTCACAAATCTCACTTAAGGCTGAAGAGAGGAAGATTGCAGGCCAAAGGAGCAGCATGGGGGTGGAGAGAGAGTTTCTATATGCAAATCAAGCAAGAGACTGCAAACCCCAGCTCCTGAGGGCTTAGAGGCCGATGTAGAAGCAAGGCGAAAAAAATGAAGCACACAAGACAGCAAAGCCGGGCTTGGGGAGATGTGTGCGTAAGTGCAAATGAGAATATTTATTCTTCAAACTCTGGTCTCATTTTCATAGGTTGCAGAAAAATTCCCCCCTCCCCTCCCCATCTCATCTGGCTGCTCAGTCTGTCGTAGCTGCTCATTTTGCAGACTGTTCTAAATTATTCTCTCTATAGCTAAAAGGGCCGGATGCAGAGTTTAAAAAACTGGCTGCGTGTGTAATTGGTGTGTGCAGCTCCTACCCGAATAGACACAAGTCAGTAGTGCAGAAACAGGGGATCTGGTCATTTACCAGTGAAACTACTCACCTTTGTGGAAATTGGATTCTACTATTAATATGTGTTTCGGATCATTTCCCTGGGGTAGAAACGTAAATGGATTTAAAAATAAGAAATCAACTAATTAAGAGCTATACATATATTTTTGGTAGGAAATCATTATTCCCTATAGTGCATCGGGTAGGATGGTACGTATGCAGAATACAGAGATGAGAAATGACGGGTAGAGCCGATGGCATGATCTCATATATATAAAGAGTGTCCGTGTGTCTGTCTGCAAGTCTGTTTGTTCAAGAATTTCTCCTAAACCGTCAGAGCGGGGGCTACTAAATTTGGTGTGCAGCGTCCTCTTCTCCTCACTCAAAGGGAGCCCAGGGGTTGGCTGCGCCAGGACAACCGGAAGCCCCGCCTGCCCCAAATCTTTTCTCCCTGACCCTTGTCACAGCACGGGAGGGCGGGGAGAAAAAAGGGCTCTGGTGACCAGGGGGAAGGGGGCGGGGGAAGAGAAATGGGCCAGGGCAACTGGAGGCTGGTGGTGATGGGGAGGGTGAGTAAATGACCCCTGGTGAGTAGGGGCTGGAGGGGTTAGTGGGGAGAGAAGCGAGCCCCTGGCAGTCAGAGGGGGACTTGGGGGGAGAGAAAAGGGCCATGTTAGAGGGGATGGATCTCCTGCTCTGAGACCCTCCTCTCCCCCCAACCCTCACTCTTGCACTCCCACCCATCCCAAGGCCCTGCCCTGAGTCCTGCACTCCCCTCCCTCTCTTGCCTTCCCCTCCCCCCCGCCCAGCTCCATTCAGCAGGCAGGTGAATGGAGCTGGCTGGGGACAAAGTACCTATTAAGGAGGATGAAGTTGAGCCCCCCCCCTTGGTAGGGGGAGATTGCTGGCTGTTCCCCTTGGTCAGGGAGCGAGGGGAAAGTGCACGGTTTTCTGCATTCCTCACTTTAGCTGGGGAGCACAGAGGGCAGGCGAACCTGGACCTGCCCCAGTTGTGCCCACTGGAACTGCAGTGGCCATGGAGAGGCGCTTCTCACCTGACCCCTGGCTGCTGGGGTGACAGAGAGCTGGGGTTGTCCTCTCCCTGGACAGCCTGCATCATGAACCCCCCTCCCCAGAGCAGTGATGCCAATGAAGCCTGGGCATTTTCATTTTACTTTCCAAAAATTGCTCCAGCTAAGGACCTGAGCAAGGCTGGGCAAATCGTCTATCACATCTGTATAGGAACGTTGTCTGCTGCTGGATTTCTGCCAGCCTGCAGAACGTGATGAGAGCTGTTTGCCTGCATCCTTTCCATGGCAAAGAAACCAGTTCGGTTTGGCTTTTGTAACCCACACACCCAGGCTACGTCTAGACTGGCACGATTTTCCGCAAATGCTTTTAACGGAAAAGTGTTTCCGTTAAAAGCATTTGCAGAAAAGAGCGTCTAGATTGGTACGGACGCTTTTCCGCAAAAGCACTTTTTGTGGAAAAGCGTCCGTGCCAATCTAGACGCAGTTTTGCGCAAGAAAGCCCCGATCGCCATTTTCGCCATTGGGGCTTTTTGGCGCAAAACAGTTTTTCGCTGTCTACACTGGCCCTTTTGCGCAAAAGCATTTCCGGAAAAGGGCTTTTGCCCGAACGGGAACGTCAAAGCATTTGCGCAAGAAGCACTGATTTCGGACAGTAGAATGTCAGTGCTTTTGCGCAAAATCAAGCGGCCAGTGTAGACAGCTGGCAAGTTTTTGTGCAAAAGTGGCTGCTTTTGCGGAAAAACTTGCCAGTCTGGACACAGCCCCAGTGTAGCTCGCCATCCCATACAATGGCACTTACAGCCAGAGATAAGAACAAGGGAGCTCTTCAGAGAGCCAGCTGGCGTTTAGCTCAGGCTGTAGAGGCTCTTACACAGAGGTCCCAGGTTCAAACCTAAGGGCTGGTTACACTTTGGAGGATCAGGAACAAGAACAGAGCCCACTCCAAAGTCACCGGCAGCAACATGGACATTAACCAGTGCCGCCGTGTGAAGGGAACAGTTTAGCTACTGACCCCGGCGATGGCTGACCAGCTCGGCTGCGGAGGAGGAGAGGGACCCGGCTGACAAACTAGCGATCGGGGCCGGAGGAAGCGAACCGAGTCTGGTACCAAGCCAAGGCGCGAGCAGACGCCAGCCTCGCCACGCGGGAGTCAGCAGCTGCGGGCATCTCGGGGCGCCTCTTCCCGCCTGGTGTGCTCCCCTGCGGGAGGTTTTACCCCGCCCTGGGGGGTCGGTTTGCCCAGGGGCGCAGCCCCCCCAGAGGGAGCGGTAAAGTCCCGATCTGAAGCCGAGTCGCCCAGCTCCCCGAACGCAGCGTGCCCGGAGCGGGGGTGGGGGGGCTCCTAGCGTGTGCGGTGCCCCTTCCCTCCTCGTGGGGGCGGGAAGGGGGAGGCCGCTCATCCCTCGCCCCCCCCCAGCCCCAAGCTCCCCGCCCGCACCTGGGCGCGGCCAGGAGGCGGCGGCCAATGAGCGCAGCGGAGGGGGCGGGCCGGGGAAAAGTTTGCCGGGAGCCAGTGGCGGCGCCGGGCCAATCAGCGCGGGCAGCCCGGCCCGGAGCGCCCGAGAGCAGCCGGGGAGCCGGGCGGCGGGATGGCTTGGGGCGCCCTGCGCCTGGCCCTGCTGGCCGCGCTCTGCCTGCGGGGCTGCGCCCAGCCCGACGCCACCTGCCAGCGCGTCCGCGCCGCCTTCCAGCTGCTGCAGCCCGGCGCCAAGGGGGTGCCCGACAGCCCGGGGCCAGGTGAGCCGGGCTTGGGGCAGCGGGGCCCCAGGAGCCCGCCGCGTCCAGCCTCCCTAGCGAGCCTGCAGCCTCGGAGGGGGCGGGCGGGCGCCCTGTGGAAGGAGAGAGGCCGGGAGCTCCGGGAGCCGCCTGCCCATCCCCGTCTCCTCCGGCCTGCGGGCGCTTCCCCGACTCCTGCGGGGAAAGTTGGCGGAAGCCCCTCCCCCCCCCCCAGTCTCCTGGCTCGCTTCGAGCTTTTCGGCCTGGTCGCCGGACCCTCTGTGGCCAAGCGCGGCCGTGGCGCAGCCCCGTGCCCGGGGGAGGGAGTTGCGCGTCGGCTCCCGCCCCGCCGCCCCGGCCCCTGCTGCCCGGAGGAAGGGGTGCGTGTCTCGCTTTGCTGAGTGACCTGGCGCTGGCAGAAGCTGGGGGGGGGGGGTCAGCCGCGGGTCCCGGAGCGGGGCCCCAGGCAGGGGACCGCGCTGCGCCGTGCGCCAGGGGACCCGGGGTTTGGTGCGCAGAGACGCGCAGGGGGAGGCGGAGCGGGAAGGAGAAGAGTTTCCCTGCGTGCCCCCACCCCCACTGCCCGCGGAGCTCGGCCCTGCCTCCCCCCGGCTCGCGGCTACTGCCCCCGGCTTCGCCCCGCGCCTCGGAGCGCGCGTTCCTTACGCACCCGGTCCTGAGCGGGCCGAGCGCGCACGCCAGCGGGATCGGGCCCCCCGCACGCGTGTCACCGGCGGCTTCTGCCCAGCTCCCTGCCGCCGATCCCCGCACGGAGCAGGCGGGAGTCGGGCGCGGGGCCCGCGTTTCCAGTCCCCTCCGCTTGTGGTTTGCCTTGCGTGGCCGCGGAGCGCGGGGGAAGGAAAACAAACGCGCCCTGCCTCCGGCACGGAGCTGGGGACCCGACCCTTCCCGGGGACCGCAGCGTGCAGGCATCTGCCTTCGGCCACTCGGAGGATCCCGGGTCAGCCCGCTCGCGACGCGCGGACTGGGCTGCGCTCATTGCGCGGAGGGAAGATTGTAGAGGGGGGGGGGACTCGCTTTTCAGGAGTTGTCTCTTGTAGCTACAATTCTGCAGCTTCCCTTTTTGGCAAGCGCGGGAGGAAAAGCCCAAGTCAAGAGCCTTGAGTCAAACAGGAGGAGGAGAAACACAGAGAGAACCTGCCCAGAGGGTTCATCCCTGTGTCCCAGGTCTGGGATCATGCAAAATTGTATCCCAGCCTGGGCTTCAGGAATTCTCTTGTGTCAAATGGAATAACTGTTGTGTCATGTGTTGCTGCTGTTTAATAGCCTGGGATCGGTGGCCCCTTGGCTCATGTGCGACAGCGCGCGAAAAATGCGTTTCTAATTCGAGCCCTGCGTGGACCGAAAACTGTATCTGTGTCGCATCCTCACCTGCAGCTGCAAAAATGAGCCGTGGGTATCGACATCCGCATCCCCGCATGTGGCTGTAAAGCGGATAGCTGCAAATGTTCAGGGGTCTAGATACACAATTTGCACAATACAAAAATGGGTGCCCTACGTGGGTACAAAACGTTGCCTACATCGCAGCTTAAGAATTGCTTCAGTTTTGGAAAACGAGATGTAGGTAGGCCAGGGTCAGGTTCTAATGTGATCAAATGGTTTCTGATGCTTTGAGCAAGGGGGGGGGGGGGGGGAGAGAATCGTGATTCTGGGCTTGTCGAAAGCCATAAGAGTTTTGCCACTGACATTAGTGGCCTCAGGATTCGGGCTTAGGTGCATGCCTCTCCCTGGGATGTGAATTATCCCACTGAGATCACTCCGTCCTTAAAGTTTGGGACATCCACGAGGGGAGGGAGGGCAAATCCATAACGTTTGCCCCTTCAAGGTGGCACCTATGACTGCGTGGGGAGCTCCTTGTCAGAGCACTTCCGGTGGACTCTTGCTAAGCAGGGTGTCGTCCGGGCCCGCGAGCTGAGTGTAAAACGTGTGATCCCTGTACCAGAGGAACCGCAGCTGCATTTTAGTGCTTCCATCCGGACACAAGCAGCAGATCGGTGCCAGCCTAAAGCAGGAGAGCTGTTGCGTGTCGTCTGAACTAGGGATGTAAAATCCCGTTTAATCGGTACTGGTTAAACATTATGATGAACCGCTTCACTGATTAAAGGGGAAGGGCACCCCCCTGTAGGGCTGGAGCAACCGCCTGCCTGCGGGGATGGGGAGTGACTCCAGCCCTACCAGTTAACTGGTCACATCCCTAGAGAGAACATGCTGCATTAATAGGTGAGACACACTTCATAACGGCGAAAGAGCTGTTACAATCCGCAGTGCACGCTGGCCGTTGGCAAAAGTGTAGTTACAGATGCTAATGGCGGCAGAGGGCATGTTACTCCTGCTTGCAGCTCTTCTACTTTAAGAAATCGCTCTCTCGCGCGCTCAAGATCATCTCCTCTGAAAAAGCTGCAGGGGATAGCCGAGTTAGTGTGTTACAGGGAAAAAAACCAACAAATGTTCTGGTAGCACTTTATAGACAAAACATATAAATGGCTTCATGAGCTTTCGTAGGCGCAACCCACTTCTTCAGATGACCAGACCACTTCTTCAGATGACTCTGGTCATCTGAAGTGGGCTGTGCCCACGAAAGCTCATGATCCCGTCTCCATGTTTTATTAGTCTATAAAGTGCTACCAGACCATTGGTTGCTGTTTTTCATCTGAAGAAGTGGGTTATACCCACCAATGCTCAGGATACCATCTCTATGTCATTGTTGGTCTCTAAGGGGATGTCTAGACTACGTGGCTCCGTTGACGGAGCCATGTAGATGAGGTTTCTAGACATAGGGAAATGAAGCGGTGATTTAAATAATCGCCGCTTCATTTACATCAAAATGGCTGGCGCGCTGTGCCGATCAGCTGTTTGGCGGCACAGCACGGTAGTCTGGACGCTCGGTGGTCGACAAGGGAAGCCCTTGTTGACTGCCCCATTATGCCTCGTGGAATGAGGTTTACTGGGGCAGTCGACAAGGCTTCCCATGTTGACCGCCGAGCTTCCAGACTACCGCGCTGTGCCGCCAAACAGCTGATCAGCACAGCGCGCCAGCCATTTTGATGTAAATGAAGCGGCGATTATTTAAATCGCCGCTTCATTTCCCTTTTTCGAGTACACTAATCTACATGGCTCCGTTGATGGAGCCATTTAGTTTAGACCTACCCTAAGGTGCCACGGGACTGCTCATTGGTTTTAAAGTTACAGACCAACATGGCGATCATCTGAGTCTGTCCATGTTGTACCTTTTCAACAAATATAAATGAACCCCCCTGAAATGCACGCTCTTCGAAGTCCCACAGGAGCTCTCCTGAAGCCAGTCCGCTTCTCTGCCTGTCCAGTGTTGCATTGTGTAAGATATTCTACCTGTTGTTTGGGGAACCTTCTACTATTGGAGCTGAAACATTATTGTGCATGTAACAATAGCGCTGTCGTGCTAGGCACCATACAATCCTGGGGCAAAACGATAGTCCCTGCTCGGAAGTATAAAAAAGAGGCGCCAGGTGCATACAGGAATCAGTGGAACACAAGGGACCCATGGGATGATCATTGGCAAGAGTGATCGCAGATAATCTCGCTGCCTTATGTTTACGTAGCGCCTTGCCTCGCGTCTCCTAGCACCTGCCGCGCTGTAGATCTGAGAGTGGCACCCCCCCCTCCCCCGGAACTGCAGAACACTTCACAACCGTTTGGGACAGGAAGTGAAGAAGAATGCACGTTTGTCTCGTTGGAGACTCCGGAGTATGGGGCCTAACCCCTGTGAGTTCTGAGTCCGTAGCTAGACAGGTTTGATCAGGGCCGGATTAGGAGGAGGGGGGGAGCTAGCCTGGCAGCTGCCCAGGGTGCCATCCTATGGGGGGTGCCTGATTGATGTTGTAAGGGACGCCGAGCGCCCGCTGCCCAGGGTGCAGGAATGGCTCGGGCCGGCACTAGGTTTGATCATTTTTCAGAAATGTCTTAAATGTGAGAGTCGCTGGAGAGGACACATGCTGAAACGGCTGGTGGGGCCAGTTTTCTCTCCTGCTCTCCCCCTCCTGTTTTCCTGTTTCCCAGACTCCTGGGCTGCACGGTTGCTGTTCCCTTCAGAATCGCTGTGGGACTTTCATTCCTGCCTCCCCAGCTTTTCCATGTGGTCGCGCCTTTTGAGGGAGTGCATTTACGTGCCAGGCGTGACTGTAAGTGAACACAGGGCCTCCTTTTATATGTTCCAGGCAGAAACCATATTTGTTTGAATGGCACTTTCCTCCGAGTACTTAAAGTTAATTATCTGCATCCAGTAGGTGTAATCTGGCTGACAGGCAGGGCTTTGCACTGCCAGCGAACTCTCTGAAGTGTGCTAAAATGAGTTTATAGAGCTAACAAACATGTGGTGGGTAGAAAGATAAAATAGAGCAGGTTGCACAGCTAAGAGCGAAGCCTGTTAAACAGGGAAAGTCTACCCTGTGTTGCTCAGCCTGTCAGTCGGAGAGTAGAAAAGGCGAAGAACCACCTTCGCTGCAGACTAGGGGTGTGAACGACTAGTCGACTATCTGATAAGTAAATGCTTATTGGATAGTGGACTTGACTAGTCGCTTTCCCTCCCTCCCGCCCCCGCTGCCTCTATCAGAAAGAGACAGCTGGCGGGCAAGAGGTGGGGGTGCTTCAAAGCAGCAGCACCATGTGGAGCCCAGGATCAGTTGGGGACTGACCCCAGGCTCCATGCGACGCTGCCGCTTTGAAACGCTGCAGGGAGTGTTTGAGTCCCCCGCTGGCCCTGTGCTCCCCCAGCGCTTTTGCCTTGGAAATGTAGCAACAGCCTTGGGCCTGTTGCTACACTTCCAAGACGGAGGCACCCTGATGGAAATTGCAAATTGCATCAACTATTCGATTAGCCAATGAATGTAAATTTAACATACTCTTACTGCAGACCTTGGGCTATCAGGAAATCAAGGCCTTGATCTTGGAATGTGTTTTTACAGCCCTGCGGACAAAGCGGGGCAGCCGCAGAAAGCTCATTCAAAGCACGATGTTCGGGTAGGCGTACGCCCACTCCCCAGCATTCAGAGTTCTCTCTGCAGTCCCAGCCCCGTTTCTGCTGACGACGCTAAGAAGGACCAGCCCTGCTGTTCCCAACGGAGCAGGACGTATCCACCCTTGGCTTAGCACCGCTGCACTGAGCTACGTTGATAGCGGAAACAATACATTCACGAAGGGGACGGCGAGTAAGGATATTGGAAACAACTGGCTATGTAGAAAACCAAATCAGAACGCGCTTTCTCAAGGTGATATGTAATTAACAGGTTAAACTCTTGTTTGCAGAAGTTTTGCACCCAAAGTTCTTCTCAACCCAAACTGACAGAGATCCTGCTTTGGTGAATGCAAACTTCCAAGGTGCAGAATGATGAGATGTCATTTTTATGTTTTAGAAATGCTTCAAAAATTCATTGCCTTTATTTGTAGACAGGCTGACGGCTTTTCCTGTGTTTTCCTTTCTTGTAGATTTCACATCTCTTTATCAGTGTTTGGCTGTGTGCGTAAATGAAGATCCATTGTGTTAGCTTACAATGCTTAATTTACATCCTGACAGAGAACATAAGAATGGCCATACTGGGTCAGATCAAAGGTCCATCTACTTTCATAGCCTGTGTTCCGACAGTGGCCAATGCCAGATGCCCCAAAGGGAGTGAACAGAACAGGGAATCTTCAAACTATCTCTTTCCCGTCACCCATTCCCGGCCTCTGACAGAGGCTAGGGACACGGTTGATGGACCTAACCTCCATGAATTTAACTAGTTCTTTTTTGAACCCTGTTAATGTCCTGGGCTTCACAGCCTCCTCTGGCGAGGAGTTCCACAGCTAATATCTTGATACCAACTCTAAGAGCATATTGTCAGTGTATAGATGCATAACTCATGACACAGTATCTGTACATGGAATATCTGTAACCAGCATGACACTGGCTTTTGCTGATGTTCTTTGGTGAACCAGTATGTACATACCAGAATCAGGAGATTTCTGAAACCCCCTTGCCAGTTGGGTGCACACCAAGATTGGGATGGAAGCTTGTTAGTTACAAAGTTACTGGAGTTATTGATGTCACGTTGCCGAAGAGTGACATTTCTTGTGAATCCCGGCAGGCAGAGGGCTCCTTGCAAGAGGATATGAGAATACTTGTTCCTGCCTCGGAAATTCTTGTTTCAGAACTAGCAGGAAAGCTGTAAATATTTAAACACAAATGCCACTAAGATGGGTGGGGTAGAAACAGTTTTAGCATGTGAGAGCGGCTCTTTATAATCTCAACTCTAGGAGCCTTAATCTAGCAGAATTTCCCACTGAAGTGAATAGGACTTTTGTTGGTGACATTTGGCTCTTCTGTATTAGACTGCTGTCTTAAATCCATCAGCCCCTTGGGAATTGATGGGGAGTGGTTGAGGGTTTCTCCTTCCATCCCACACTGTCCAGCCTTGACATTGTCATGCAATGAGCAGATTCCCCCCTCCCCTCTCCTTCTCCCCTCTCCCCCTCCCCTCCGGTGGCAAGCAAAAAACCAGTCAGCTAGGAAATAAATGTTGAAGGAGGTGCTAGCTCCAAATGGTCTCGGGCAGAGATGCTAAATTCTATAGTCCCAAAAGATTACTGCCCTGTGCTATAAAATTCCTGGCATCTGCATAACGGGCTTCCCGAAAGCAAATCGAGTCATAGCTAATCTCCAGGGCAGCCCCCAGCAGCCTGAAGAAATCGTCCTTTTCCAGCAGGAGATGACAGAGGCAAAAAATTCTCTTGCTCCACTCCCATCTTGCCCTCTTTCCATGGGGGAGCTGTGTGGCATGGGATTCCAATCAGCCGTGTCCCCGCAATGGGGAGGGGGAGAGAAAAGGAGTCTACAGACTCAGGAGTGGTTGAGAGCCGGAGTGGCGTGTTTCCTGCCCTCTGTACTTCCCAAACATCCTGGGCGCAGAGTGTTTTGATCTTCTGCAGCGGGACGAGCTTTCTCTGGACAAGTTGGCTTTCCTATACCGGTAGCTGTGGCTTTGAGGTCTTAGGCCACAGATATGCATACAAAATTGATTTGTCAATTTCTTCCTATATATACTGCTCAGTAAGCAGGTATTTTCCATAGCTTGTTCTGCAAACACAATTTCTTTGCAGTATAGAGTCCAAACGTGCTCCCTTTCTGGAGGTTGAATTTATTAATAATGAAAACAATAACCAAAGGACGTTCAGGTTTCATGCTTCCCAGTCTAGGCTGGTTTTAGGGTTCCTCCCTCCAGACTGTTCAGCCCTCACGCTAGATCTTCTTTTTCCAAAAAGCCCCTTCCACCTCCCTTATATTCAGGTAAAGTAAGGAGCCGTTTTCCTTGGCGTGTCTGCAGACTCTGCTTAACTCTTCACTAGCTGGATTTGTAACTGCGCCAGAGTGGGTGTTCACTTGGAACGCTGCCCACTTTTTACAGTCGCAGAGTTACAACCGATCAGCTGTAAAATGGATTTTCTGTATGCCTAAGTACGGAAACTGGATCGTAATTCAAGTGATGACTGTTTGCTTAGATTTTGGATCTGGCCCTATATTGGGTGCTTCTGTGAGACTAATGACACTTCAGATCAGACTCTGCTTCTAATACCAGCTGCATAAATCTCTGTAATAGGGGAATCATCACTCAAGTAGTGTTTTCCAGCCTTCAGTGTATTGCTTTCCCCCTTTGTACATCTGTCAATTAAAAAAACAACAACTCCGAATTCTGAAATCCCGCGTCCCAAGAACCACCTGTTTACATTTAATAATAACATAGAGAAAGTGGGTATTTAAATAACTTACCTAAATCACGTTTCCAGAGCAAACCAGAAACAACGGCTTCTTGGAACTCTGCTCTGCTTTATGAGCATAGGGCATGTCTACACGATGGAGAAGCTCAACCCTGCGGAGGTCAATCTTCTAGTGTTTGATTTAGGGGGTCTAGTATAGACCCCTGAATCAAATGCTGAGGGCAGTTCCCGTTGGCATCTAGTACTCCTCATTCTGGATGTGTCTAGACAACAACGTTTTGTCGACCAAAGTGGACCTTTGTCGACAAAACTATACCTGCGTCTACACTGCCGCTGAGTTCTGTCGACATAATGTCGACAGAACTCAGCAGTTTTGTTGACGGCTGTAAACCTCATTCTACAAGGAATAATGCCTTTTGTCGACAGAGTTCTGTCGACAGAAGGCGTTGCTGCATCTACACTGTCCTTTGCGTCTACACTCTCATGTCGACAAAGCGGCTTGCTTTGTCGACAGAACTGGATGTCGTCTAGATGCTCTTTGTTGACAGAAGCTTTGTCGACAGTATCTGTCAACAAAACTTCTGTCGACAAAAGCCTGTAGTCTAGATGTACCCTCTGTGTACTGTGTACAGATGTGGTCTCCTCACCTCAGAAAAGATATTTTGGCCTTGGAAAGGTTTCAGAAAAGGGCAACTAAAATGATTAGGGGTTTGGAACGGGTCCTATATGAAGAGAGGTTAAAGCGACTGGGACTTTTCAGTTTAGAAAAGAGGAGACTGAGGGGGGATATGATAGAGGTCTATAAAATCATGAGTGGTGTGGAGAGGGCGAATAAAGAAAAGTTATTTATTAGTTCCCATAATAGAAGAACTAGAGGACACCAAATGAAATTAATGGGTAGCAGGTTTAAAACTAATAAAAGAAAGTTCTTCTTCACACAGCGGGTAGTCAACCTGTGGAACTCCTTGCCAGAGGAGGCTGTGAAG
The DNA here is from genome assembly GCF_052426305.1 of Pelodiscus sinensis. Lineage (NCBI taxonomy): Eukaryota > Metazoa > Chordata > Testudines > Trionychidae > Pelodiscus > Pelodiscus sinensis. The sequence goes on along the minus strand of NC_143064.1, from coordinate 4,736,949 downwards.
GCTAGGACTTTAACAGAGTTTAAAGAGAAGCTAGATAATTTCATGGAGGTTAGGTCCATAAAAGGCTATTAGCCAGGGCAGTGGTCCCCAACCTTTTGGGGCTGCCAGGCATCCACGGGAGGGGCCGCCCATGCATCGGGCATCCACGGGAGGGGCTGCCCACGTGCCGGGCACCCGGGAGCTGGCCCGGATCATTCGGCGGGCACACGTAAATGCCCCGGCGGGCACCATAGCTCCCGTGGGCACCGCGTTGGGGACCACTGAGCCAGGGGATAAAATGGTGTCCTTGGCCTCTGTTTGTCAGAGGCTGGAGAGGGATGGCAGGAGACAAATCGCTTGATCATTGTCTTCGGTCCACCCTCTCTGGGGCACCTGGTGCTGGCCACTGTCGGCAGACAGGATACTGGGCTAGATGGACCTTTGGTCTGACCCAGTACGGCCGTTCTTATGTTCTTAGTAAGGAAAACCAACAGGAGCGTGTGTGCTCGTTGGCCTCCCGTGGTGTAGGCGTTGTGGCAGCGTGGCTTAAAGTAAGCCGATTCCAGTGATGCATTTTGCATAGCTGCATGGTGAACCTTAAGCCGACCTGCCTGGTCTAGTGTAGACCAAGGGACTGTGTCTCGGGGCGTATACAGAAGAAATACTGTGATGTTAGTGCTTTAGGGGTAGTTACTGTTACAGGCCTGGGGTCTCTGGAATGGATCCATTGTTGCTTTGGAGGAGTGCCTGGAAGGGCCAGTGTCCATGCACGTAAGTCTGATTCTGCAGTCATACTTTGGACATGTAAAATAAGTGCCCATTGTAATTCGACTCCCTCTCTGGCCCCAGAAGCAGTGTTAATGGAAGACCTTCGTTTGAGGGTAGGAAGACTCGGCTTCCGAGCAGCATTATGGTTTCTGCGAGGCCGCCGCATGCAGTGGCATATCTGGTAGCACTTAGACACTCCTGACCTTGCTCTCCTCAGAGAGAGTTGATTCCTCAAGGGAGTGGCGTGAAGTAATTTATGCCAGAATTCAGATGAGATTTAGGAGGGCGGGGGGGGGGGGGGGGAATTACACATTGGAGGGTGAGAAGCAAATGCTGAACACTGAAGCCTCTGCAGGAAAATTGTAAGATCCCAAATGATGTAGAAAACCTGGTTTAAGATCGTTTTGAAACAAACGTTGAACCCAAACACACGAGTTGATGTGGGATTCTGCACTGGGATAACTTGCATCACTGTACATATAATTGATTGTCTTTTCTGATTGTCTGATATGTTTTCTGTCTGCCGCCGTCTTTGTTTAGTCTTCTTTTGTCTTTATTGTGTCTGTTTCTCTCTCCCCTGATAATTACTTGGATTCTTTTGTTGAGCAGTGTGAGTTAGGTGGTGGTTTTTTAAACCTTTCAGGTTAGTTTGTGGGTGGGTTGGTAGATTGGAGAATTGAGTCAAAATTTTACAATGGGGAGTGTCTGAAGTTAGACTCCTAAAGCTATGTGCAAGCACCTACATAGAAGTGGTTTAGGGTTTTTGTTTTTGTTTTTTTTAATTCTGAGCACCTTAGCTTCTAGTTACATCAATAGGATTTGTGGGTGTCTAAGTCAAACCATTTTTACATAGAACAGTGATAGAAATGTAGCCGTGTTAGTCTGGTCTAGCTGAAACAAAAAACAGGACTATGGAGCACTTTAAAGACTAACAAGATGGTTTATTAGGTGATGAGCTTTTGTGGGCCAGACCCACTTCCTCAGATCAAATCAGAAAAGCCCATGAAAGCTCGTCACCTAATAAATCATCTTGTTAGTCTTTAAAGTGCTACCTAGTCCTGTCTTTTGTTTCATTTTTACATAGGTGTCTAAATAGGCCTCTAGCTGGGAGTACCCAGATTAGAAAGCGTTTCCTTGGGTAACGAATACCGAGTGGATCAACCTCCTGTAGCTACCCCAAAAGAGCTTTGCCTGCTTAGTAAATAATGTGTCTGAATCTGCATGTTTCACCCAGAGGGGTCTGAGTCCTTAGACTCATTTTCTGCAAGACCACGGAACTCCTTTGAACTTTCCAAGTCGAGAGTGGTCTGCTCCCTGCCATCCCTGCTCCCCCCAGGAGTAACATTTTCCAACACCTGGGAAATTGGCTTGGGAATCTCGCTTTTCCTTGTGTCAGAGGGGTTGCTGTGTTAGTCTGTATCTGCAAAACCGATGAGGAATCCTGTGGCGTGTTCAAGACTGACCAATTTAGTTGGGCATCTCCTTTCGTGGGTAAAAACCACGCTGTCAGACGTAACTCCCAACCACGCACACGCGTCTGACAAAGTGGATTTTACCCACAAAAGCAGATGCCCAACTAAATCGGTCTGTCTTGAAGGTGCCACGGGACTCCTCGTGTTTCTTTCTCTTGCATGCTGCTGGCAATCTTAGCAGAGGCCTATGATGGGGACGGTTCAGCCCCTGTTGGTTAGAAAACAGAACGTGGCTCCCTAAAAATGTAACGGCCCTGTGAGACCTTCTCCTAGGTCTGGTGCAGCTTGGGAACATTCCTGGGTGGGTAGTAGGGAGGGGGCTTTCAGCCACGTGTGTCTCAGGGTTCAGCTTCTGTGCTGGTGATTGGTGGCTCTTTCCTGGCACCCCTTTGCCTCTGCTGTACTGGCACAAGCCATGCTGCCATTACATCTCCTAGTGGGTCTGGCCAGCCTTGACTTCTCCATCACAGAGGGTGTGGTGGAGTCAGCTGTAACTCCACTGGACATTCTTTTGTGGCCTTATCAAGGGTTGACCATGGAGGCGCTCTTCTTGGACAACCTTCTCAAGCAGTGGTTCTCAAAGTGTGGTCTATGGACCACTAGTGGCTTGTGACCATCTTGCAGGTGGGCTGTGGGCTCGTGGCTCCACCCGCAATAGAGAGCCTGCGCTGGTGCTCCAGCCCCCTCTCCTCGGCGAGGTTGGAGTGCCAGCGCCGGCTCCCCACTGCGAGGGGTGGGGGTGGAGGGAGCCTCGCAGGCTGGATCCGGCTTGCGGGAGGAAGAATTGGCTCTCCGAGCTGGGAGAAGGGGGAACGGCAGCGCAGGAAACGGCTCACTTGGAGGCTTTCCCTACTGCTCCCATTGGCCTGAATCACAGTTTAAGAAATGCTGATCTAGACGATTACTCACTCCTTTATCAGAGGCAGCAAGAGGGGGATGCAGGAGCTGGTGCAGTGGGGAGCCGGCTTAAAAGCCGATTCGCACCCAGCACCAACTCCGAGGTGCTGCCTGCTGCCCACCTCATGCTGCTGCCTCTATCCGAGGCAGCAGCGTGGGGGGGGGGGGGCAGGGGAGGCTGCCACGAAGTAGCTTCTGCCCACGGTGGACCCCAGCTCCCTTTGGACAGAGGCTGCTCCATGGGAAGCAGAGCAGTCTCTGTCTGTGGGGAGCTCAGACCCCCTGCAGACAGGGGCTGCTGCCACCCTGCGCTGCTGCCTCTGTATCAGAGGCAGCAGCATGGGGTGGACAGAATCCAGGCTGCACAGGGAGCTGGCTTTTAAACTGGCTCCCCTCATAGACCGTCTCCTGACTGGCACCCTGTATTGCTGCCTCTGATACAGAGGCAGCAGCGCCGGGTGGCAGGAGGCTCCCTGATAGCGGGGCCTGAGTGCACTGGCTGCCGGCCCCGCCCCCGCCCCTGGGGACTATTGAATAGTTGACTAACCACTAAGAATTCATGCAGTTACACAACTGTACAATTACCCGATATCTAACATCCTTTCTAGGATGAATGAGGCTTTTATTCCATTTAGCCTCTCCTGGTAGCTTAAGATCTTAGTTGACTAGATAATTGAGTTTCTTGTTGTTAATTATTTCAGTCCTGCAAGTTGCTCCCTTGATAGGAAAGAGCAGGAGCACAGCCCTAGAATTTAGTAATCTCCTAAGGCAATCATTTTAGAGTGAGGACACTTTTGGTCCCCCCCAGGGGTTGATTTTAACAACATCCTGAATAGTGTACTTCTGGGACTTTCCGATGCCTGTCGGACAGTATGTGTTTGTGTGTGATTAAAATACATATGTTGTGTACACTCCTTTGTAAGTCAAACTCTATGATCTTGAAGGTGTAATTTAAAACGAACCTGGGCTGTTGTAGAATAGAGAAACCTAAAACCTGGTGACTTATGTCGTCTTTGTAATCTCTTGTTAAAGATGCTTTTTATCATGTTGTCATAAATTCATGGCAATTGCGTGCCCAGCGTTGTAAGACTTGATTAAGAATTCAGCCTCGGACAGCCCTGCGAAAGAGAAGAGGGTGCCGAGAATAAAGGATAATAAATATCCCATGTGGTACTTGTACTGTTCTGACTTTACTCACCTGTTCAGCGAGTTTGGTTTATAATTTTTAATTAGTTTTTAAAAAAACCAGATACATGGACACTTGACCTTGTTTTCTGAACAGCTGCGTTTCCCTTCTCCTGACAATGTTGAGCATTAATATTCAGTACGAGATGCAGAATCCCTTTCTCATGAGATTGAAATAACTTTTTATTCAAAATAACATACTGCCCTGGCAAGAGAGAAAACTATCCAGGCATTAAAGGTACGTCTACACAGCAGCGTTATTCCAAAATAACAAAGTGCGCATCTACACGACAAGCCTTTATTTCAAAATAATGGCGAACTGGAGGACTTCTTACTCTGACTCCTGGTAACCTTCATTTCACGAGGAGTATGGGAAGTCTGGGGAAGAGTGTTGTTCCTTCGACTTCCTGCTGGGTAGGCAGCACCAAAAGCCGAGTGAAGCTACTTCGACTTAAGCTGCTCAATTGATGTAGCTGAATTTACGTTGCTTAATTCGACTTTTGCCCTGCTGTGTAGACGTACCCAAAGGGGGTAAGGCAGGTTTGTTTCTCTGACTCGTCACCCTAAAACACTCTGAAGAACGTGCTCCTTTTGTGTGCGGTTGGTAGTAGAAATAAGACCCCGTAGAGTAAGTGACTAGAGCCATCAGGAATTCTGAACAGGAGAACATGGTGACGTGTCTCTGTGCAAAGAACCCTCCTCGACCCCTTGTCTGTAGAAGCTGTTGCAATGTGACGTCGTTCAGCTCTTGGGGCCAGATGCTCGTCTCGTGGCCTAAGCGTAAACCTGGGGTAACTTCAGTGTAGTTACTGTAGCTCTAGGTCGTGATGCTGCCATTGGAGATGGATGGGCAGACGGACATTGATGCTTTTGTAGAACCCTGCTGAAATTAGTGGCCTATTTGCCTGCCTCTGGTGGCGGAGTTGGGGCCTTACTGTGGGGTGACAAGGGTCAGAATTTGGTCCTGAAGCCCTGAAAAAGAATTTTACATTAACTGCGTAGAGATGATACGGATACAGGCCGGTCCTCTGGAGTCCAGCATCCCTGGGGACTTGACTGGTGCCGAACCAGAGAATTTGCTGGACCATGGGAGCTCACTATTGTCTAGCACAATGGTTCCCAACCTTTTCCAGCTTACAGGCCCCTTTTCAATCTGTTAAAATTGTACAGACCCCCCCCCCCCCAGACTGTTCTCAAACATTCCATTACTTGATAATGCGGTGGCCAGCATGTCCCTTGGCGCACACTGTTTCCTTACCTCCCACCCCCTGCATCTCCTACCCATCCATGGTGGATCTAGCACGTGAGCTCTTGTGTCCAAAGGCTGCTCCTGCCCCAGCACTCTGCCCTTGGCTAAGCACGGCGCCCAGGGGCAGGGGGGAAAAAAGGAAAAGAAATGGATCGGTCCCACCGTGGACTCGGAGAGGGGAGGGGCTGGAACATAAAGAGCAGCACAGCTGGCGGCGGGAGGACAAATGGTTGTGAACAGCGAGCCCCAGGTGAGAATCGCCTGGTGAAGAGTCCCAGTCCTGCAGTGGGCTTGATTCTTACTGTTAAACTTTCTGCGGACCCCCTACAGTACCATGGCAGACCACCAGAGGTCCATGGACCACAGGTTGGCGACCACTGGTCTAGCAGCATGACCAATACTTCCACTGCTTACTGAGCTCTGAGAAGACATGTAGGGGTCAGGTAGAGCTAAATAACAGCACAGAACACTGAGAGCCGGGACTGGTGGCTGGAAACAAACTTTACGAGACCGTGGGAAACTTGGCCACAGTCCTGATAAGCGGACACCTGGCTAACTCTGATCACGCCAGACCACAGATGTTGCCAGACCAGAGAGCACCTGACTAGAGAGGTTCATCCTGTCCTGTAATGCCTCCTAAACTAAACGTTTATCCCCGGAAGCCATCTTCCCTCAACGTGAATTGGAATGGCATACTGCTGATTTCAGATGGCCTTGTAAATTCCAGAGTCAGTTGGAAAACGTAATAGTGGAGATGGCCGCTGCTCGAGATGTGCTGTAGTTCTGTTTGCTGTGAATGCATATGAAATTACTGGAGCATTTACACTGCTATTCCCCAAGATGGCATAAATGCCACAGCACTGTAACATGCCTTCACATACACATTTGTCTTCCTCCCTCCATCCCTCCTTCGGGGGCCAGATCCCACAGTCCCACAGGAAAAGCGCTGTGCAGGGTCAGGTGCGCACATATCTAATATTGTACAGCGAGAAATGGGGAAAGATGAAAAGAAGATCGATACACGAACGTCGAAATGTGTTTTTAATAAACCTGTCAGGGTAACTTGCGTGAGATGTTTCTCTCCAAAATGAAACCGTAATGATCTATAACAAAAGGAAGAGCTCATTTGCAGTGGCTGAGGATGGCATTACAAGGTGCAATGGTTTGAGACTAAAAAAAGGGAAAAACGTAAGTTGGAAGATAAAACAATCTGAACAGTAAGGGCCATTAAGCAGTGGAGTGATCGTAACTATCTTCCTGGTCAGGAGCCATCACTGGAGATATTTAAGACTGGGAGAAAATACTTGCCGTAGCAAATTCGTAGGGTTAGATGACCCAGGAGATTTTACCTCCACCTCATGTAAGACTTCAGGAACATGCAGTACAGACAGAACTCTCTCTAGTCCAGAATTCTCTAGTCCGGCAACATCCGTGGTTTGGCATGATTTTAGTGAGCTGGATTCCACTTATCATGGGTGTGCCCAAATTTCCCTCAGTCTCATTAGGTTTGTGTACGGCCCCCAGTCCTGGCTCTCAGGTTCTGTGCTTAAAAACCAGTGAATGGTCTTGCAGCACCTTAGAGTCGAACAAAAAATGTAGATGGTATCATGAGCTTTTGTGGGCACAGCCCACTTTTTCAGATGAGTGGAGTTAAGGGGTTGGTCCAGTTTTCAAATAAATAGCACAGAGCGGGGAGACGAGTGTTATCAGAGTCTTTCTTATCAGAGTGTTCATGCTAAATGAAGCTAAGAATAAGTGTTCCGTGCTGTTTAGCTGTAATTTACCCCCTAAGGGTGTATCTAGACTACTTGGAACGGTCGAAAGAGGATATGCAAATTCCGTGGAGCTTTCGAAGGTGAAAGTAATTAAGATGAGGCTTTTTCGGCGAACTGCCCCCTTCGTTGAAAAGCCGCTCTTCCTCAAAAAAGGAAGATTTGCATATCTTCATCCAATTGCTCAGCTTTCGAAAGTGCGATTGGAAGAAGATATGCAAATTCCCATGGAATTTGCATCTCTTCTTTTGACCATTCCCTGTTGTCTAGATGAGCCCTAAATGTTCTCTAAGTAGTGAAAGTGTTGGTAAAGCTTCTAGACAATACTGATCCCGTGCGGTCCAGAAAATTTTTAGGTTCAGCACCGGTCAGGTTCCGAGGGTGCTGGATTAGAGGTTCAACCTGAAATCGATCAAATGTGCATCTGAGTCTGATCGTGTTGTATGTTGCCAGATGTTCATCCCCTCGTGCCAGTACGTTGCTGAATGAGCAATTGCTGATGCAGACTGGTGTGTAAGCCATTTATGCAACGTCAATAATTCCTTGGTCTTCTATAGCACAGGCAATATGTACAGCACCTTGCACAAAGAAGTCCATGGTGAGGGCTCCACCTCAATACAAATAATAGTGGAGGCTCTCGGAGCGCTCAGTAAAGGAGTCTCGATGGCTGTGAGGAGGGAAAATAGTTTGTTCACCTAGAAAATGGGGTAACCGCAAAGACAGAGAGGTTCTCAGTGGCACAGAAAGCAATTCAACGCTCGTTTGCCATTGACTCGGAGTCTAATGTCCTTCCTGTCCAGTTCATTTGTTCCATGTCACACGGCAAGACTCAGCTAGTCCAGAACAGCACCTGAGAGTGGCGCTCTGCCAGTCCTGCACTGTCATCGCTAGACTGGGCCCCTGCCCTTTGGCCTAAAACAGCAAAGCCCTAAGCCTTCAAGGAGCTAACTCTGAAATTTCTGTCTTTCCCTTGTTGACATCGAGGATTGTTAGTGTTGCTGCCTCTCGCCATTCAACAGTTCGGGCCATCGGCATGAACTCCTAGACTTTCCCCTTCATGATTATTCCTGTATCGCAGGGGTGGTAATAACACGGCGGCAGTCTGCCAAAGTTAGCCCCTAGTGGGTAGCTCCAATATTTACCTGCCCGGCCATAGGCACTGGTGATCACTGCTCCTGTTGGCTGCAGAGCGCCGCTCCCAGCCAATGGGAGCGTCGGGAAGCAGCACAGAATGGGACACCGCTTCCCACAGCTCCCATTGGCCAGGAATGGTGATCCGCAGCCAATGGGAGCTGCGATGGCCGGTGTCTGTGGCTGGGCAGGTGAATACAGTAGTAGGGACCCGCCAGGAGTAACCTGGGCAGATGAGATCCAGTCTGTGGGCTGGTATGTGCCAACTGCTGCCATGTGCGAGGTATGTGTGTCATTTGGTTTTTTTATTACGTTTAAACACTGAGACGTGAAATAGCTCAGCTGATCAGTATGAAGAGGAAGTTCTCTCTCTCTCACTCGCGCGCGTGCGCGCACACACACACACACACACACACACACACACACACACACACACACACCTTTTTTCTTCACAGCTATATCTTAGAGATTTTTCTGTCTTGGTATCAACCCTGTGTTTTGTTTGAAATTAGGCCACTAACTTACTTCGTGGTTTTAATGAACACATGTAGGAGCGCTAAGCCCTACATTAGCAGTAAATTGAAAGCTGTGCAGTAGAGTTAAAGGTATCGTGCGATGTACTTTGGGTTGCAAATTGACTGGGATTTAATTTCTAAAACATTTTAAAAAAAGGTGCCTTTGTGTAGCCGCTTCCTTTATTCATGCAATATTTTAGCTCTTAAGGCAATTTTGCAGTGTGTGTGTGTTTTCAGCACATCTGATAAATATCGTTGTGCTCCTATGAAGTTAAACATCCTATGTCATTAATACGCTTCTGTGACATTACTACTTTAATAAGCCTGTTTTAATGTAATATGCAGTGTCTGTGTTAGTAAAAATCCTCCCCGTTCCTAAAACATGTGTTGGCAATTAAATGTGTCAAATCCCCTTTTTATAGAGGGGAAATGTTTCTATTTTCATTGTTTCTGAGCCCTTGCAATTGGAATCTTTCTCCTTTTTTAAAATCTCCTTTTAGGAAAGTGTCAGATCAACATTTACATGAATATTTATCATGTTCTTGATTGTTAATTTTTTTTCGAAAGCGAGTTTTGACAATTTTCCATGATGAGCTGAAAAATGAATAGAGTGAAGCTATTGAAGAAAGAACTCAACTAATATAAGAGTGGTTAATACTCAGATCGGTGTGGTGATTTAGTGAAGAAATGGCAAAATCAGTCCGAACGTGCTTCATTTCCGTTTAAAGAACCCCATGCTGTAGACCATAGGTTCTCAAACTCTGTGTGTGTGTGTGTGTGTGTGTGTGTGTGTGTGTGTGTGTGTGAAGACATTCCGGGGGGGGGGTGCGAGGCAACCCAGTCCCCCCCCCATCAGTCCTCCCTACCCCCCCTCCCCCAGTTGTGCTGCTATTTTTGTTTTTTGGCCCTGGTCAGTAGGTTTTTTTTTCCCCTCAACAAGTTTTACTGCTATTGGCGGGGGAGGGGCATGAGGTTTTCTCAAAAATCATAAAGGGGGCGTGATGCCGAAAAGTTCGGGAACCACTGCTATAGCCTAACCACACTTGTGAAATTGGTGGAGCTGCTGCGCATGCCTTGATAAAGATTGCTGGATCTTGGGGCCAGAATCTTGCAGGATCTTGGTACTGCATTTTATCAAGGGTGTAGAGCATTGGGAATTCAGTCCTTGCTTGACAGCCTCTGGACAATACTGCAGTACAAGTAATTAATAAATGAGACATTTCTGGGGGAAGAAGTCACGGGTTCTCATTGACGTCAGCAGTGGTTGGATTTGGGTCTCTGCGCCTCACGCTGCTTTTTAAGCAGAACTTAAAGGACAGCCATTATAAACCACCATTATAAACCACAGCAGTGGATTTGATTATTTATAGGATGAAGACTTGATTCTGAAAGGAGCTTTTTGTGAGTGTGTGTGTGTGTGTGTGTGTGTGTGTGTGTGCATGCACACCCATTTTCTATGCCAATAAATGCGTGCAGGACCTACAAAAGTGACTTGGTTTTACCAGCCAATCCGGTCATAAAATCCCAAGACTTAAAAATCATGAGACTTTGTCATAACCATGAGGTTTGGCCAGCAGCCTGGGGTCTAAGGGGTTAACTATATCCCCTGTACCTAGCCAGGTATCTGATCAGCCAATGGTAAGGCAGATAGGGATTTCAAACTGAGACAAAGGAATTTTTAACTTTTCCCTCCTTTGTCTCTGAGCCAGTTTTGCTCTCTAGATACTGAGGGAGACAGAGGACATCTCTCTCCAAGAAAAGACTCTTCACCATCTGTAAGTAGGGCAAAGTCTAGATAAATCCATTAGGTTTTATTGTTTTCTGGTTGGGGAATTTGGACCTGAGGTCTGTGCTGGTAGAAGTGTTTTTTTCCTCTCCCTTCTGTATCTAAGTCCTGAGCCCATGGGAATCCTCCGTGAGTTTATTAATTTGTGACTCTTACCATCCTGTCACCTTAATCATGTTTGAAACTGTGATCTTGGTTTGGTAATTGGTTCATTTTTGTGTCCTGGAAGGTCTGTGTGTATATATCTACCTGCCTGACAGAGGCAGCCACAACACACTGTAGTTTGTTTTTCTCTTTTCTCTTTTTCAAGCTCTTTTTGGAAGAGAGCTTGTGGTAACCCAGGGGTTGGTTTCAAAAGTCCACCCCTGTTTGGGGGTTCAAAAGCACTTGATGGTGGCAGTGGATTCCCCCAAATCCAGGTATTAGGATTTTGGGGGGAGTTTTTGTACCAAAGCCTGTAAAGATCAGGTTTTGGGGTTGCTTTTGCGGGCTCCTGCTTCTGCATTCATCGTGCCAGAGTGGGGGAACAGCCTTGACAGACTTGAACTCCCTTCTTCTGCCCCCAAACCTCAATGATTTGGGGGGCACCAAGGACTAGAGTTCTGAATACAGTTGGGGATACCGTGAGGTGCCTTACTTCTAGAAAGCATGCGCTCAGAAAGTGAGGTTGCTAGTGACCTGTTATTTTGGGAGCCCTTGGGCGTATGTTAAATGCTTCTCTGCTCTGGCCGTGGTAGTGTCAGGCTGCCCGGTGCCTGATCCCTGCTGTGTATAGACCGTTTTGTATGCGTCGCATCGCCCAGACTTTTTCCGACCGGGCCCTAGTCCTGCAGGTGTGTGGCTAGAGCCCCGGACTCGGATGGTGCTCCATTTGGTGTCAGGATCTGGCCGAATGCCTCTAGCTAGGATGACCATCCATCCTGTTTTTACTGGGACTGCCCTGTATTTAAGCCGCCTTCCAGGTGGCCCGACTCGTTGCTCCTTTAAAAAAAGAAAAATCCCGTATTTGCACGCCCCCTGCTGGTCCTTGAGTTTCCTGGTCAGCGCAGCTGCAGAGCCTCCTGTCTGTGGCAGGCGCTAAAACAGGCACCAGCTCGTGGTGTCTCAAGTCAGGCAGGGAGCCGAGGGAGAAACATAGAAAGAAAGCAGGTGGGAGCATCTTTCCGCCTGGTACACCCTAAAGAAGGGGGGAAGCCAGCCAGCTGAAGCCATGACCAATGGTGCCCCCCTCCCCGGGCTGAAACCCCTTTCTCGAGCATCTCCACCGCTGGCTGCCACCCTCGCCACCAGGCTGAAGCCCCATTCCCAGGCGGCCCTCACCATGGAGCTCAGCCTCCGCCCCATCCCGTTCCCCCACCCCCTTACTGTGGGACTGAGTGCCTGCAGCCCCCCCCTCCCCGGTGTTCCGTATTGGGCATAGGGAAATACGATCACCCTACCTCTAGCATGAGTTAAGACAGCAGTGGTGGCTGGCGGCAATGCCAACACAGCAGGAGAAACTCTGCCTTGGAATAGCCTTCTCGTAGCTAATGTGAATATTTGGTTTGGCTGAAGCCCATTCGTAGAACACTAGAACTGGAAGGGACCTCTAGAGATCATCAAGTCCAGTCCCCTGCCCTCACGGCAGGACCAAGCACCGTCTAGATCAGGGGTGTTCAAACTTTTTTCAAAGAGGGCCAGATTTGATGAAGTGAACATGCGTGAGGGCCGACCATTTTGCCTGACATTCTTTGAACCATTAAAATTAAATGCAAATTAACTATTTTATGCAAAGTTTATTGCAAACGGCATACTTTTCATTTCGTCACATGGATCACAAATCTAAACAGGTGTTAAATCACTCTGCCTTTCATATCTGAAGGCCAGATGAAAAAAAAATCCAGGAAGCTGAAATATATGTCAGGAACATTGTAAAGTACATTACATATTATTGGTAATAAAGGTTGTCTGTCAACTTTTAAGTTTAAAAAAATATGAACAGGAACATAACACCAAGTATACATGTTGTGTCCAAATATATTTATAACTGATTTAGACCAACTGACATTAACTGAGATTTTACAGTGTATTCATCTCAATACATATGGATTCGTTGGGGGCCATAAAAGATAGATATTGCCAAATTACCTGTGGGGCTGTATTAAACCGGAACACGGCCGCAATTGGCCCGCGGGCCGGACTTTGGACATGCCTGGTCTAGATCATCCGTGACAGGTGTCTTTCCAACCTGCTCTTCAATATCTCCAGAGATGGGGATTCCACAACCTCCCTGGGCAATTTATTCCAGTGTTTCACCACCCTGACAGGCAGGAAGTTTTTCCTAATGTCCAACCTAAACCTCCCCTGCTGCAATTTATGCCCATTGCTTCTTGCCCTGTTCCTGCTGAGGCTGTGGGTTTGGAAGACTGGAGGGCATATGCACACAGGCTAATACTGTGCGTTGTATATTCAGTGACCCTAATCTCACACACTCCCCCGTAGCAAATCTTTGCTTCTCTTTCCTGTCAAACCGATATTTTCTCGGCAACCTCACCCCGGTCTGGTTCTTTCCTGCCTCTAGCTCCCACTTGTGGTTTGCTCCCAACCTGCCCACAGCCATCGAGGTGTGAGCAGAGTGATGCATGAATGTGGCTTTGTCCCTCAACGCTCTAGTTCGGTTTCTAGGGCACAGCAGGTTGGGGACGAGGGCAGGAGTTGGTATGGCTTCTGCCCAGCTCTATCCACGTTACCCAGAATGCCTCAGCCCGGCAGGGGATGCCCCAAATCGGGAGCATGGCAGGTGACGCAAGAGTCGGAATGGGTCTGCCTGAAGCATTTGTTGCACGTCGCGGAGCGGCTTCCCTCGCCTGTGTGTGTCTAACGCTCTCCTCTCCCCGCGCAGGGGCAGATCTGCAAGTGTGCGTCCCCAAGGGCTCCACTTGCTGCTCCCGGAGAATGGAGGAGAAGTACCAGGCCACGGCCCGCGCCACCATGGAGCAGCTCCTCCAATCGGCCAGCATGGAGCTGAAATTCCTCATCATCCAAAACGCTGCGCTCTTCCAAGGTAAGCGTTGGGCGCCGCTTTCCCGGGAGGGATCCGCCGCCCCTGGCTGCAAGGCTTTGGGACGAGTGAGTAAGAATGGGATGGGGCGTCTCCTTCCTGAGCTCTGCTAACAGGAAAGAGCCGTGTCTTGCCTCCTTCCTTCAGGGCGCCAAAGGGCAGTGGCTGATCCCTGGGCTGGGCCAGCACCCACCTTGCCCGGCAAGCCTGCAGCTTGGGGCATGCTCCCTGCAGCATTCTGCCCGGGGGATGGGTGTAGCTGAGAGAAGAGGCCCTCGCCCATCCTTCCTTACTCCTTCGTAGTGCCTATGGAAGATAAGCCATAGACTAGTTAGGGCACCTCACTCATCTAGTTCATCTCAGGCCAGGTCTACACCGGCAGAGAATTGATGCGAGAGATGTAACTCCAACTAGGAGTTGCCTAGGGCGAGTCTACAAACCTTGCATCGATTTTTCTGGGATGGCTCCTGTCAATCATTGGATTTTAAAGGGAGCAGCCGGATCACTGTTGCACCCACGGGGGTGTGCGCGCCCAAATTCTGTGTCAAGTGAGCCATGTGAGGTGCTTATGCTCTACTGATTCTGTGCGTGCTACTCATGAACTTGTAGGATGTTTCTATGTGCAGTTATGAATATGGGCCCTGTGCTTGTACTGTGAATGTTTTCGGGCTGGGGGAGAGCAATGGGCTTTGCCTATTGTGAGGAAGGACTGGTCCGTGGATGCCTGTGCTAACTAGCACTGCTGAAGGACAGTGGCTCTGAGTGGCCAATACACACCTGAGGGAATGCGTTTGGGAGCCTGCAGACTAGCCAGTGCCTCGTGGCTGCTGGCATGTGAAACACAGATAGGTCACTTGATCATGTGACCAGCTCCAATTTGGAAGACACCAGGAATATAAAAATCCCTTGAGGGCATCTCCGTCTTGTCTTTAATCTTGCTCCTGATTCCAGATGCATCCTTGCTAGGGACAAAGAGCCGGGAAGGATTGCTGACCCGTCCTGACACAGGATGTACCCCGAGACTTTTAAGCTAGCAGTTTGTAACATCTCTACTAAGAACCTGCATCAAAAACTTGGTGATTGATGTATGTCATGTATTCTCCTTCACAATCTTACTCTCAAACTTTTCTTTCTTTTATTAATAAGCCTTTAGACTATGTCTACACTGCAAGGTTTTGCAAAAACCCGTGGCGCGTCCCCACCTCAAATGCACTTTTGCACAAGTAAATCAACAGTAAAACAGCAGAAGAGAGGGCTTTTTCCGGCGTAGGTAAACCTCCTTTTATGAGGCATAACTCCTTTTTATGCTACAGCTATTGTGCAAAAAGGCAAGTGTGGATGCTCTGTAGGGGTTTCTTGTGCAAGGAACCCCTAGGGGGAAAAAGCACAGGTGCTCTGATGGCCATTCTGTGAATGACCATCAGAGCTATCTTGTGCAAGAGCGTCTATGGCCGTGTGGAGGCTCTCTTGGGCAAAAGCACATGGCTTTTGCGATGTGCTTTGAGGTGTGGATGTGCTCTTGCGCAAGAAGTTTTTGCGCAAAAACGCTTCCGCAAAAGGCTTCTTGCGCAAGAAGCCTGCAGTGTAGACGTAGCCTTAGATTTTTAGATGCTAAAGGATTGGCCCAGCGTGCTCCTGTGGGTAAGAGCTAACGTGTAAATTGTCCTGGGATTGTGGCTGGTTCTTTGGGACTGGGAGGATCTGTTCAGAGTTGGTGAGATCGGGTTTTATAACCTCTCACCTGTGTGTAAGGCCCGGGGCTGACTGTGCCACCGGGAAAGCTGGGTTGTCTGAGGGTTTTGCTTGTGAGGCTTCCTGCTGGCCAGGTTAGCAATGGAAGCATTTGGTGTGACTGGCTTGTGGCCCATTTGGGAAGGGTCTCCAGTCGAGGGCTGTAAGAAGCCCTGGTTTTGAGCAATTAGCCCTGAGCTGATGCCCTCAGTGGTGCCCAGTCCTGGCCGTCTGCAGGTCTGTCATAGCTCCACAGCAGGAAGTCAGTGGGAGAATCTCTCCTGTCAACTTCCCTGTCATGAATATACCATGGTCAGCGGGGCACCATCAGCATTTGATTTAGCAGGTCTTTACTAGACCTGCTAAATCAAATGCTGGAAGATCGATTGCCGGAATGTTGATCCTCCGGTAAGTGGAGACATGGCCCCAATAGTACTGTGGTGATAGGCTGAGGGAAGGAGGTCGTCTTCAGCCATTGAATCTGTGCCCATGGTTCGGTGATCTAGAAGGGACACCTCTGATAGCCTTTCTTGGAGAGAGCCTTGCTCCTTCTTTCGGGTCTTGGGAGCACAGCCAGGTAGTGATCTGGGAGTCTGCTGCTGTGTGAAGGCGTCTGTGTCTCTGTGATGGTGACTGATGCGTTAAATGAATGCTCATGTGGCTCAGTCCAGGCTGAGTCTCATTGTCGAGCTGCAGTAGCCACGTGGTCACGGCATGGTAGGTTTTCAGTGTCTGGCTAATTCATTCCATGTGCCACTCTCCTGGGGAAGCAGTTAGTTTCCTTCTGCACTTTCCCGGCGTGAGGTCCCTAGTGATCAAGCAGCGCAGGCCCCAGATGTGACAGTGGCCACGTGTGGAATAATTCATCTTGGCCAGCAAGGAATGACAAAGCCCAGCAGCCAGAGTCTGAAAGAGCGGCAGGCTTCTGTGCTCGGCCGCTGTTGGCTCAGTGGAGGAAGTAGCAATGCCCCTTGCAGATAAGACGCATCTTGAGCCCAAGAAAGTTACGCTGGGGCTTCCTACCCAGCCTGTCTTAATTTAGATCCCCTTTGTCAAGCTGCTTCATGCCCTCTGGTTCCTGCCTCTTCCGTCGGAAGGGCAACGTGGTGCATTGCTGATCTTCCGGCAGGGTAGGAGTTAAAGGGGCAATACATTGGGCGTGGGGCATGCTGGTGTCGAAGGAAGAACTGAGCACTGTTGGAGCAGATTTGGATGGGAGATGGGACGGAGAGCATTGTGGACCAGCTGCGAAACAAGAGCTGGTTAAACCTAGGTATACGTGGCCCAAGGAGGTATCTCTGTAGGGTCGTTCTCAGTGCCATGCAGGAATACGGAAACGTGATAGAAGTTTTCTTTGGTACTCCATGTTGGGTGTGGGGATGGCATCGGGAGCTGGTTTGTTTAAGGCACCACCTATCCACTTTCCAATCCAAATGGGCTGCTCCGTACTAGATTTGGTTTTCCCTTCCCAACCTGGGTAAAGTTGCAAGTAGCCTCTCGTTGGGAAAGCGTAAGGGCTCTTCTGTGGTGCCTGTAGAAGCCACCCTGGACCAAGAGGACAGGAGGAGTCTGTGCCAGCTGCGTTCTTGGTTCTCGTAGTGCCTGTGGCTCTTGGGGTGGTGATTCTGAT
Organism: Pelodiscus sinensis; assembly: GCF_052426305.1. Lineage (NCBI taxonomy): Eukaryota > Metazoa > Chordata > Testudines > Trionychidae > Pelodiscus > Pelodiscus sinensis. The sequence continues at coordinate 4,719,794 of NC_143064.1, read as the reverse complement.
GCGCTCAGCTCCCAACGTACCTCAAGTCCCCTCACTCGGTTTGTTTCCAGAGCTGCCTTGGATGATGCTGGTCGTGCACCAGTCAGAATGGCCCTGTTTGACACGTTCATCATAACTTTCCTTTCACGGTACCATTGTCCTTTATCAGCTGTAACTCCTGACACTCACCAATGCTTCTCTGAGCTTATGCAAATAAGTATTATCGGGACCCAACAGAGGGGTAAACTGAGGAAGACAGAGCTGAAACGATTTGCCTGAGGTCACAAAGCAATTCAGCAGCCAGGCTGTGATTCCTGACTCTCAGGGTATGTCTAAACTACATCTCTCTGTTGAAAGAAGGATGTAAATTAGTTTTTCGAAAGTGAAAGCGCCATCTAGACGTGGTTCTTTCAGGGGAAAAAAAATCTTTTTAGAAAGATCCCGTACTCCTCATTTTTGTCTGGATTGCCTATATTTACACTGGGCTTATTAATAAACAGAAGTGTTTTATTAAGTATTAGAAGTAAGAGTTAAGTGATTGCACATGAAAACACACAGATCAAGGCAGGTTACTAAGCCAAAATAAACAAAAGACGCCAGTTAATTCTACACTGAACTTGTTACATACAAATTCTTACCCTAACCAGTTATTTCAGGTCAGTGTCGATCTTTTACTGACCTGGGCTCAGCAGCTTTGCCTTCATCCTTTCCCTATAGTCTTTTGTTTCCAGGTCTCTTTGTGTGCATCCTCTTTGAGTTGGGAGGCAATTTCGAAAGCCAGCTGAAGATAAAAGACTGAATGCTTTCCATTCCTTAAACAGACTTTCCCCCAGGGCAAGAATAATTAGCACTCCCCACCCCATGGAAAAGCACCAGTTTCAGGATGGATTCCAGTAATAGGTGGCATGCTCAAATGTTTTTCTAGGATCAACCACAGTTTGGGCTGATAGGTGATATAAAGGGTCGTTGGTTTGAGTACGGAGCCATTAAGTTCCTAAAGTATCACTAATGGCTTTCATTCCCCCATTTAGAATTAAAAACCGATTCACACTTCATGTTTCTAACTTCACATACAAGAATGATACATGCACAAAAATAGGATATACACATTCAGCAGATGGTAACTTTAAAAATGATATGTTACATGACCTGTTTTGCATAAAGCATATTGGAGTTATGCATATTCATAAACCAATTTTCATAAAGCACCGAGGGGCTGTGACACCCATCATTAAAATATGGCGAAGTCTACATTAGGAGGGGATGTCGAAGCAAGATACACAGTTCCAGTTACGTTAATTACATAGCTGGAATTGATGTACCTTGTTTTGCGTTTACCCACCATCCCCACGGTGGGAGACTGACAGAGCAAGCGCTCCCGCCAGCTTCCCTTACTTCTGCACAGCCAGCAGGGGCACCCTCTGAGTTTGATTTAGTGAGTCTTTATTAGACTCGCTAAATAGAACTCCGGAAGATCAATCGTGGCAGCATTGATCTTCTGCGGACTGAAGACATGGCCTAAGAGTGTGGACGCACACACAGGTATGTATGTATGTGTGTAGTATTTTTGCTGATACTCACTGCAGACAGCAGTCCAGAATAAAGTCTCATTGATGTAAAGCCGGTAGTTAAATGCTCTGTCTGCCCAACATGGCGGTGTTTGAGTAGTGTGTTCTTACGTTCACAGCTACCCATTTTTTTCCCCTCCCCATCTTTAATTTGATGATTTTTTTTCCCAGCAACACTGACCTTTGGTGAACAGATTTCATTGCAGAGTGTGTCGATTGGTATAGTCATTTATGCTTGCAATTGCTTCTTGTGGGCTGTCCTCAAGCCAAATCTTTTCTTTCGTGGCTAACGTGAGATGAAGTGATTGAATGTTGACCGTTAAATGTTGATCTAGTTTTGGGATTCAGTCATTCTAAATGAATGCCTTTTTGCTCATGCCTTTTTTAAATTTGTAGCAAATCAAGCATTTTCCCAGTTTGCCAGTATCATTGGCAGAATAATCTCATTTGTTTTTGACTGTCTCTTGCTAAAGGCCAGATCCAAAGCCTACTGAAGCCAGTGGGGGTCTGCAATGAATTTCCGATCTGATCCTAACACAAGCCTTGCTCCCATCCAGTACACAGATGGCTAGCTTGAGCACCACACACCTTATCTCTCTGAAAAAATAAATGGATAGAAGGGTTTTTGGTGCCTTTCCATTAGAATGTACGTTAGGATGATCAGGCCTCAGTTGGTGTATTGTGTCCAGTTCTGGGCACCACATTTCAAGAAAGATTTGGAGAAGGTCCAGAGAAGAGCCACAAACATAATGAAAGGTCTAGAAAACATGAGCTGTGAGGCAAGACTGAAAGAACTGGGTTTGTTTAGTTTAGAAAAGAGACGACTGAGAGGGGACATGAGAGCAGCTTTCAAGTGCTTAAAAGGATGTTAACAAGAAAGAGGGGGGAAAAATTGTTCTCCTTGGCCTCTGAGGATAGGACAAGAAGCAATGGGCTTCAATTGTAGCAAGGGAGGTTTAGGTTGGACATTAGGAAAAACTTCCTACCTGTCAGGGTGGTGAAACACTGGAATAAGTTGCCTAGGGAGGCTGTGGAATCTCCATCACTGGAGATATTTAAGAGCACGTTAGACAGACACCTGTCAGGGATGATCTAGATGGTGCTTAGGCCTTGCCCTGAGGGCAGGGGACTGGACTTGATGACCTCGCGAGGTCTCTGCCAGTCTTAGGATTTGATGATTCTTTGAGTGCTAAACTCCTCAGGTAAGCCTCGTGGGAGAATGGTAGGACGGGTACTGCTGTCATGTGATGCTTAGTCAGACATGGTGCATAGTTAATGAATAGAATTGGCTGGAAAAGGAGAACTCTCTCCTGTGAACAGTTCTGAGCGTTTGGAATTTGCTTTTCGGTCTGGGTCTGGGATGAAACCGAGACCTTTCAAAAATGATCATAGAGAGAGACTGGCGGACTGACTTCCCTCCACACCCAGAAATGCCAACAGGCCGGCCATGAGGAAATTCTACCTCTGGATCAGGCAGAGTAGGCTCTTGTGTGTGGGACACCTGGGTTCTAGATAAGGGCTATTCTGGGAGTGTATCTCTGTCATTTGGGCCAGAAACTACACCCAGAATCTGCGCCCCCCTCCTGTCAGCTGACCTGGACATGGGTGCATGAAAAGTTTGAATTTCAGTGACTTGTCGGTTCCGGAGGAGAAAACATTCTGCTGGAACATTCCCAGCTTGCTTGACTAATGAAACTAATCGCAGCAAGAGCAGCGCTCTGGTGATCCTGTTATAAAAAGGCTGCATTTCTAGCGGGAACCCAAGAGCAGCTCAGTTTAATTAGCTCAGTATCAATTATTTTGGACTCAGAGAAAACTGATTACAGACATTCAAAATTGGGTTTTGTAGGGGGTTATGAAAGGTTAACTGGTTCCAATTAACTGGTGGGGGCTGGAGCAGCTCCCTATTTCCCATCTTCCCAACCTCCCCCTTGATTGGTTAACCAGTTAAACAGGATTTTGCACCCTAGTTCTTTACTTTGGATTTAAAAGCTGATTCACACTTTTTTTTTTTTTTTTAAGTAAACATGGTCTCTGGTCTCTTAAAAATATTTTCGCTAGTGGAGCATCAAAGGCTCTGTGAGCTGCAAAATGTGGGGCTGAGGCCCACATATGGACTTGGTGAGAGAGGGTTCCCTTCCGGTTCCCAGGTACAGCCGTGCTATGCATCTCGCAGACTCTGGAGAAGCTGCCATGGGAGCTGGTGAATGGGACGGGTGTGAAAGAAGCGAGATGGTGGCTTGTCCTGCTCTTGGTGGTTGTTACTCTACTACCAAAGGGCTTTGGGCCTGATCTATTATTATTATTATTATTATATATATTTTTGGTGGTGGTGGTTGGGCACCTGAAGATGCAGGTTCATGTCTAGGAGTTCTGTAAAATCCATCAAGTGCCTTTCTGCATTGTTGGGCATCTGGGCACCACATTTCAAGAAAGATGTGGAGAAATTGGAGAAGGTCCAGAGAAGAGCAACAAGAATGATGAAAGGTCTAGAGAACATGAGCTGTGAGGGAAGACTGAAAGAATTGGGCTTGTTTAGTTTAGAAAAGAGAAGATTGAGGGGGGACATGAGAGTGGTTTTCAAGAATCTAAAAGGGTGTCACAACGAGGAGGGAGAAAAATTGTTCTCCTTGGCCTCTGAGGATAGGACAAGAAGCAATGGGCTTAAACTGCAGCAAGGGAGGTTTAGGTTGGACATTAGGGAAAAACTTCCTAATTGTCAGGGTGGTTAAACACTGGAATAAGTTGCCTAGAGAGGTTGTGGAATCTCCATCACTGGAGATATTTAAGAGCAGGTTGGACAGACACCTGTCAAGAACAGTCTAGATGATGCTGGGTCCTGCCATGAGGGCAGGGGACGGGACTCGATGACCTCTCAAGATCCCTTCCAGTTCTAGTGTTTTATGATCTAAATACCTATTTAAAATCTGGCCCTTTGTACCTACTTTGCCCAAAATAAGGGTGTTGAGCGGTTAACCAGTAAGGCGTGTACTGTGTGTTTGCTGTCCAGTTGCGTGACAAGAAGCAGCCCCGGTTGTGGAGGGCCAGGTGGGCCAGGTGGTAGGATCCCACAGCCGTGGCAGGACTGGGTGACAGGCTGGGGAGCAGGCGCTAAGATAAAATGGTTAATCAGCTAAGTGCTGTAAGAACATCAGACCGGCCACAGTGGGTCAGACCAAAGGTCCATCCAGCCCCGAGTCCTGTCTGCCCACAGCGGCCAGTGCCAGGTCCCCAGAGGGAGTGAACAGAGCAGGTAACCATCAAGTGATCTCTCCCTTGTCATCCTTTTCCAGTCCCTGACAGACAGAGGCTAGGGACACCATTCCTACCCATCCTGGTGAATAAGCATTGTTGGACCTAACCGCCTTGAATTTATCTAGTCTGTTTTGAACGCTGTTAAAGTCCTAGCCTTCACAACCTCCTCCTGCAAGGAGTTCCACAGGTTGACTGTGCATTGTGTGAAGAAAAACTTCCTTTGGTTTGTTTTTAAACCTGCTACCTATTCATGTCATTTGGTGACCGCCTAGCCAGTGTTTAACCAGTTAACCATTTTAACTAGGGATATAATAGGAGAACCGTTTACACACTTAACCAGTAAGCCTGGGCTTTTCGGTTACCGTGAATGGTTACATGCAGGCGCCTGCCCCCGCTCTGCTGCCTCATGCTGCTGCCTGCATATCAGAAATTTTCAGCTACTGCCTAGTTACCCAATTATCCTGCTTTTTAACATCCCCAGTTGTAACATCCCTAATGCAAAATGGACTTGTGTGTGTGTGCCATGACTCTGGTTCCTTGACTCTAGTGCTGGGGGCTTCAAGAAACACCCCCACTCTGAAATTTGCAAGAGTTGGCAACATAGAGAACTAATGTGTAAAGATGGTATTTTTTAAAAGTTATTCTGAAAAACTGTCCCTTGTCCTCCTCAATTACTTTGACAAAAATGTCACAGATTCCATGGTCTGAGCGGAGCCTCTCTTGGGAACAGCATGCTGGGAGGGGAAATAATTGCGCGGCTGCCTCAAGCGGTGTAATATATTGGTGTGGGAACACATCCTGCCCACTTGCAGAAAAGAAGAAACCCTTCAGATTTCATTTTAATATTTTTAGCCTGACATCTGACGGGACCGCTCGCCCGACAAACAATATCTCGCCCAGATGTTATTATTTTGCCCTAAATTTAATTTCGTCCTGCTGAAGGTCTAGCAGCCTCACTGCTGATAAAGAGCAGGGGAAATTGTCTGACATTCATAAAAATCTCATCCAGCCATATCTGTTACCATGTTCACTTAGCAAAGTTTATTAGATTATTAGAGTTTTAGACCCTCGGGCTCGCTCTTTATTGCAGTTTTAAGAAAACACAGCAAAAAACAAAAGCGTTGCGGGGGGGGGGGGGGACCCCAATCGCCACCTAATGGAAGTGGCACAGTTAATATTAGGTCTTGTCTTACAGGCATTTTTAAAATGATGGAGGTGATTTCAATAGTGCGTGTTCGCATGTTTCTCTTAGAAACTTCTGAATTAGTCGGTGTTAAAATCGAAGGTAGCTGGCATCCGCGGTGGTAAATTTGCATGTGAGGATTCGTGGGGGAAGATGACCTACCCGGCAGGATTGTGCTGCAGTGTCTGTTACCAAGCATGTGCAGACGATGTGTCCCAGATCCTCGGCTGTGACAGGCCATTGTAGCTTCATCGGAGTCAAGGGAGCAGTGCCGGCTCAGGCCTTGACCAGTGTGTTTCACGCAGCTTTTGTTGTCACAGTAGAAGACTTCCCCGGTGTTGCCCAGGTCCTTCAGGGTAGGGGTTGGTGATGTAGTGGGGGCAGGGGTCGGGGAAGCACCTTGAGGATGTGGGGGAGGAGGAAGGGCCGCCAGGGTCTCCCTGCCTCCTCCTCTCCTGAGTGGGGGGCAGGGGGCTGGTGCGGGCTGTCTCCCGGGCATAGGGACCCCACTTATCCAATCAGATGGCAGGCAAAATGGCAAGCCCCGCCCCTAGCTGGCCACTCTCTTGGTGGTGCAGCTGTCCCCAGTGGTCACTCTGTAGTACCACTCTCCCCTGTGTTCGCTGTCCCCAGTGGCCACTGTGAGTATAGCAGCCTGCCGAACAGCCCCTCCCTTTCCATGGTCTGGAAAACAGTCCCATTCCCTGCACTTCCCATTTCCCTGGCACAACCAAACCCTGAATTTGCATACCACATATGGTCGTCCTAGGTCTCGCCATTTAGGAGGAGTCTTTGGACAGACAGACAGACGCATATTTCTAAAATACAGAGAGAGACTGTGACCTCCGTATTCTGATGGCTAATGCCATGATGGTCCTATGATGCTTAGTGCTTCCCTTCTCTCCTGGCTTCTGAAGCTGATCTCTGCCTTCGGGGTTTCAGGTTCCCTTGGACTAGGGTTGCCAGTTTCGGTAGGACGTATTCCTGGAGGTTTCCTCACGTGACATAATTTTCAATTAAAGATTAGTGTTCAATTCCTGGAGACTCCAGGCTAATCCTAGAGGACAATACTGGAAACCAGACCCTTCTTTATACCCTCCCATCCTCTAAATAACAAAACAGAAACACATTTTTTAAAAAACGGCGAGGAGTCCTGTGGCACCTTATAGACTAACTGAAGTATTGGAGCATAAGCTTTCGTGGGCAAAGACCCACTTCGTCAGATGCATGGGAAGCATAAGCTTTGCCCACGAAAGCTTATGCTCCTACACTTCAGTTAGTCTATAAGGTGCCACAGGACTCCTCGCCGCTTTTGCAGATTCAGACTAACACGGCGACCCCTCTGATACTTGACATTTTTTAAAACTACCATAAAGGTGAACGGCAAGGGAAAAGATGGGGTTGTCTTTGTTTACAATGTGTGAAAAGCTTCTTGCTCGTTCTTTAAAGCATTGGTTGCATCTGGTGTTACCCGCCCTATTTTTGGTTGAGGGCTGGAGTGAAACCTTTCTCTGGTTGAAAGCAGATGCAAGTGATTTAGGATTCATGCAAAGGCAACTTTTCTCCTAGGTGTTGGCCAAGAGTCTGAGTTATACAGGGGCGAACAAAAGGAAACTGGAATTGTGATTGCTAGAACCCTACGTGGATATGAAAATGTGGATCCGCAGCCACCAGGCTCGGCTCATAATCTGATCTGCAATCCGTGATCTGGTTTTTAAATTGCATTCACACAGCAAACCGTCAGGAGGAGAGGGAGGGCAGATGAGTGAGGAGGGTCGTTCTGGGAAGAGTCTGGCAGCAGGGACTGGGGTAAGAGGCAGCAGGGACCTAGGCTGGGGCTCTGCAGGTCACTGGATGGGGAGGGGGATTGGGCAGAGCTGGCATTTGGCCCTTCCTGCAGGGAGCAGGGATGTTCACTATCGGTTCACTGAATAGTCAATTAACTTCATGAATTCTTACCATCGACTATTCTATAACCCCTGGGGGTGGGGCTGGCCGCCAGTGCTCTCTGGCCCCATTCCTGAAGAGCCCCCTGCCACTCCGTGCTGCTGCCTCTGTATCAGAGGCAGCTGCGCGCGGTACCAAGCGGGAGCTGGTCCGCAAAGGGAGCCCGTTTAAAAACCAGCTCCCCTCGCGGACCGGCTGCCTGTCACTGCTGCCTCTGATAATGAGGCAGGAGCGTGGGGTGGCAGCAGCCCCTGTTGGCAGGGAGGCTGAACTCCCGGATCTGGCGTGAGCCAGTAGTGAGCAGGGCAGACTGCCTGCCCGGCTCCTAATACACTTTAAATGCAGAGCCTCAGCGGGGGTAGGTCCTGGCCCAGCGCGAGCCAGGACTGAGCCGGGCTGCTGGCCAGCCTGCTAAAAAATGTGGTGGAGTGGGGTGGGAAGTGCATGCAGTCTATAGCATTAACCTATAAACTTTTGCTTATTGGTTAATTGGCTACACTGGTACGTCCCTAGCAGGGAGATGTAGGAGCCAGTTTGTCCTTTCCCTGCTGGCAGTGCAGGGGCCTGCCCTGGCATGCCCTCCTCCCCCCGCCCGAAGCCTGGCCACTGGGGGGGAGGGGGAAGGAGCCCTGTGTGGGTACCCGTATCTCGCTCCGTGGATATGAAGCTGATATCTGCAGACATGCAGGGATCTAGCCATAGACGCTCCCAGATTTCTAACGTAGGTTTTTTTTTTTAAATGTGAGAAACCTTTGGGGGTTTTTAAAATGACTCTAGGTAGCAGCCCAAAGGGACTTCCGTTTGTTGCCGATACCGCGTGCAGGGGTAGCACCCACTCTCTTGCATGGTCCCTCTAGCCAGCCAGATGGCTTGGGCAGAGGCCGAAGGCCCAGCTGGGAAAGGCAAGCAAGCCCTGATGCCCCGCCCCTAGAGTCAAGCCCCGCCCACGCCAGCCCAGTCCTTCCTGTCCACCTGGAGAACCAGGGCTGCCATGCTGCAACCCTAGCCCTCCCTGGAGGCCAGGGCATGTAGGCAATTTTGGGAAGGCTGTGCCTTAAGGATGTAAGCAACTAATCGACTACCCAATAGGCACACACGTGAGTCCCCACTTGCCCTGTGTTCCCCACCTGCTCGCCCCGGGTTCCCGGCTGCGCTTCTGCCTTTCAGATGTAGTAAGAGCCGTGGGAAATGTGGGACCGTGGCCTGCATGCAGCTGAAAGGCTCAGAACGTGAAGGCAGTGACAAGGAACCCGACGTTTAGGACTCAAAAAAGTCTTGCCATTGTTTAAGACCATCTTGTGATTTTGGGAAAAGCTGGTTTGTGGGTTTTGCCCACCAAGTGGGCAGCAGTCCTGTGACCACTGTATTTCTGCACCTTCTCCTCCAGGTATTCACTTCTGTGGCGAGGTCCTCGCCTTGGGACACCTTCTTTGTCCACAAATTAGCCGAGACCCCTTCTGGTGCAGCCACCCTGTGCCTTTTATTGTCAGCTTCTCACCACCTTCTATTTACAGAGCTTCGGATGACCGCAAACTCTGTCAGCCTCTCCTGTTGCCTGGGGAAGCACACGCAGGGCACGTCTAAACTACAAAGATTTTTTCGAAAGAGGATATGCAAATTTTGCAGGCTCTTTCAAAAATGAAAGTAGTCTGGACGCGTTTTTTTCGGAAAAAAATCCCCTTTTTCGGGGGAAAAAATCCCGCTCTTCCTAAAAAAGGAGTGTGGAGGCAGGAAAAGGGAATAAGGGAATTTGTGTGCATCCATCTTGGTCTTGTTAACAAGAGAGCAAGAGTCAGGCTAAGTCCGTGGCCTGACAACGCGAGATCTGGAATTAGACGCTGCCTTCGCCTCTCGCCTCCATACGGAGATAAGGGTAGAATGCTGACTCTGGCAGGGACCTTGAGATAAGGAGAATCTGGGTGGAACTAAAATAACTGTTAGCCATTGGTGTTTGTAATGGGAAGGAGACTAATTGTTATTGTTATTATATCTAATGGACAGTATAGAAACTGCTTCATAATTGCTTGTATTCGAAGATCTGCCTCGGCGAGGGGGGGGGGGGGCGGCTCCCTCTCCACCCCCCCCTGCATCTGAACCAGTTTTTCCCTTGCTGTAGCTTGTAATAAAACTGCCTCTGGCTACTTGTTGCTTACAAATGCAGAGTGAGGAAATGTTTTCTTCCACAGGAGGTTTACGTGGTTTTTCGGAAAAGGGTTCCAAGAAAACCGTATGCAGACTCCTTTCGTTTTTGAAAGATCCTCTTTCGAAAATGCGATCAGAAGACGATATGCTAATTCCCACAATTTGCATATCCTCTTTCGAAAAATCTTTGTAGTTTAGACATGCCCTCAGCTACAACCTGGCTCCTCGCTCCTCCCTTTTCCCTTCTCCTCTGGCTGCCTTATCTAGCCCTCTGGGGTTAGATGCTGCTTCCATTTGCCCTCCAGGCCTGGGCTTGCTCAGCTGGCTACAAGGCTGTAATTGGCCTTTCCAGCCAGGCTGTAGTGGCAGAGCTGCGGCTTAGCCAGCCGTCGGTCACACTTCATCGTGGGCATGTTGGCTCTAGACATGCCCACCTGCCTGGAGATGCTGTATCCAAGGTAACATTTCTATGTGGTCTCTTCTTTAGTGAGCTCTTGGACCACCGTGTGTCGTGCGCTGGGCTGAGTGGCTTGCTCCCCATGTGGGGCGTGTTTGGATGAAGGATGGGAATGGTTAACTGGTGGGGCTGGGGCAGCTTCTCACCCAGCGTGGGCAGGGGGCTGCTCCAGCCCCGCAGGGCCCACCGCAGGTAGAGGCTGCTCCAACCGTCCGGCTGGAACAGTCCCCGTCCGTGGTGGGCCCCTTCCCTGGCCCATCAACCCTTCTGTCCATGGCTGAACGTGGCCAATGGGTCCCTCGCTTCCTGCCCCCTCCCCTCCCACCCCTCACTACAGCCTTGTCTGCAGTGGTGCGGGGAGGCACTTCTGCCCCCCACTCACGTCTTCTTCAATCAGTTAACCAGTTAAACAGGGTGTTACGTCCCTAGCTTGGACGCCCAGAGCCGTTGGTTGTCGACCACTCGTACTGGTGACCCCTTTCCATGTAGCAAGCCTCTGAGTGTCACCTTCTCGCCCGGCTATACATTAAAAGCACTTGTTAATATAGTTCATATGGTTCTAAACGCCGGAGGCAGAGCGGGGTTTAGGACGGAGGCTGTCAGCGCGCAACCCCCCGTGTTTGTAACCTTGCACCCCTGAGGCGTCCGGATCTCTGGTTTGAGAACCTCTGGTCTTGAGGATTTTCAGAGGAAACGTTCGGTCTCATCCAGATCCCTGTTGGGCGGAGAGTGCTCCGAGGGCGCAGGGCTGGCCTCTCCCCCGGGCCCAGGGTAACCCCACTCTGCTCCTGCTATGGCCTTTCCCGCCCCCCCCATTGTACCATTTCTCTGAAGCCCCCTCCCCTGAGCGACGTGACTGCAGGGTTACTGGGGAGCCTGGTGTGGGGTGGCCATGGGGGTCGGGTCCCATTCATGGTGGCAGCAGGAGTAGTGGGAAATGGAACGACCCCGCAGCCTGCTCCACCCCACCATCTACCAACCAAGTTGCACAGGAAGCAGAGGGGTCCGCCCACTTGGCTCTGTTCCCCTTAGCCAGGAAGGGGTGGGGCCTCTGGCTAAAGGGGCGGAGCCAGAGCAGCCAGCCCTCAGCACTGCCCAGCGTGTTTTCCCCGCCCCCAAGCCCTCAAAGCCGCACGGAGTACTTGGCACAGCACTCCAGCAGCAATTTAACGGGCCCCCGGCTCTGACCGGCGCTGCTGCTGTTTCTTGGGCCCTTCTTAATGCCCCCATCACCGTGCCTGACTGCCCATCCAAGAGCCTCCTGCATTTCTTGCATTTGATGTGTGTTCTGTGAATGAGGACTGTGTAGGGCTTGCAGTCGCTGGCGCGTCATGACTTCTGTTAAGAATCGCCCAGACTTCTTAAGCCGACAGCGACGGAGTCAACCCAGATTATCTAGACGACGTGCGTGGGTTTTTAATAAAGAAGAATATTTCCTGACTCCCAGAATTGTAATCTCTCTAGATTGTGGCTAAGCAGCTGCTATTAAGAGGAATCTGACTCATTTCTCTTTGCGCTGCAGTCGGATAGATAGAGAGTCGTAATTCTTAGCTGTATCAGGTGGCCCAGAGGGCCGTAAATTTTCCATTAGGCACAAATGCAGATAGGTTGGTTACTTAGAGTTATTTACATTATAACCATTCGTATCTGTCAGGGCTGATGGCAGCTTTGACATTGCAAACGTCTATCAGGTTATCTTTTATCGGTTTAGCAGCGCCTAAGACACACACACATATCAAATAGCCAACCCTAACGTCGGAGTCCTCTCAAGTATGACTGAATTATTTATTTTGTTATGATGAAAATGTCTGGGCTTTATTGGGTTTTCTTTGAAGAACTCGATTCTGCCTGAAGTCTGGAAGATAAAAGATCACTGATTGTCTCTCCAAGATTCCTCTTTGGCCTCCTCCAAGGCGTTTCATTTGTCACAAGCTGCTGCTGCTTTAAAGTCAAGGTGAGAGAATTAAGCCTCTAGAATAATAATAAAAACCCACCTTAACTATATGAAAAACTCTTATCTTTACTAATTATGCCTTTTACTGGTAAATCGAAGCTCTACAGCATCAATTAGGTAAGAAGGGAACAGGTTGGATTTGCTTTGGGGAGTTGTTTTAAGTACTCCAGTCAATCACGGGAGAATGAAATCATTGGTATCAGAGATGCTGTTTAGAAGTCGCAGCTCATGATGTGGTATAATTTAACACTTCAGCTCTTGAAAGCCAATTAGGTTGGAAAATACAGGAGAGTATTTCAGGTGTTTGCTGCAGGAAGATTTGTGCATGTACTGTAGCTCAAATGTTGAAAGTTTTCAAGACGGTTGTGTTTGGAGTTGAAAGGGAAAAGGGTGGCAGGAAGTTTCCTTGCAAGGCTATGCCTGAAAACGTGTAACAAGAGAAGAAGAATTTCAAGTGAAATGTAACGTAGGTGACTGTCAGGGTGGTGAAACACTGGAATAAATCGCCTAGGGAGGTTGTGGAATCTCCATCACTCAAGATATTTGAGGGTCTGTCAGGGATGATCTAGACGGTGCTTGGTCCTGCCATGAGGGCAGGGGACTGGACTCGATGACCTGTTGAGGTCCCTAGTGTTCTGTGATTCCATGATAGTCCCAGATAACATGAAATTCAGATTCCAGGCCTTAGTCCTGAACTACAAAGATCAAGGTTGCAGTCTGGTACTTTTACCATTGGGACAAAACTCTGATATCCATGCAAAACTAACTTACGTTATGTATCCAGCCTACTTCATTCACACAGGTCCTACAATTGACAGGTAACTGCTTTTGCTGTTAGATTTTTCTTTCTTTTTGCTTTTTTGCTTCCTTCCCTCTAATCTTGGACTCTGTAATATCCACTTTGACTCATCCGAGGAAGTGGGTTTTACCCACAAAACCTCAAGATCCTATATATTTGTTAAAACAAAATACAGGACTATGTAGCACTTTAAAGACTAACAAGATGGTTTATTAGATGATGAGCTTTCGTGGGCCAGACCCACTTCCTCAGATCAAATAGTGGAAGAAAATAGTCACAACCATATATACCAAAGGATACAATTAAAAAAATGAACACATATGAAAAGGACAAATCAAATTTCAGAACAGAAGGGGGATGCGGGGGGGGGGGGGGGGGAAGGAAGGTAAATGTCTGTGAGTTAATGATATTAGAGGTGATAATTGGGGAAGCTATCTTTGTAATGGGTAAGGTAGTTGGGGTCTTTGTTCAGCCCCCAGAGATGGAATCCCGGTCTGCTGAGTAGTTTAAGAGATGCTGACAGCTGGAGCGGAGCAGCCAACAGAATTTTTGGTTATGGCGGTTTTTGAAAAGCCAAATATGGAAATAATTATTTTAGGTCAAATGAGATGTTTTGCGTTGATCGAATCATGGGCCTTTGTTTCAGCCTTACTCACTTCTAAAAATTCATAAACCAAAAGACACTTGAGAGAACAAGGAAAGAAATATTAGGGTTTCAAAATTTTCAGGGTCTTCCTCCCCCAAATGAATGTGATGAAACTGACACAAAGGCGCAAAATGTTCTCTCTTGCCAAATTTGTATTTTTCTCTGTGTGACCGGGCCCTATTGGGGGCGTTTATTGCTTGTCTTAACAAGAATGCTCGTCGGTCTCTCCATCTGGCTGCTTCTCCCTTTTTAGTTTTATTTATGAAGTTCTCACGTCAATTTCGCTCGAGTTAGCTTACTCTATTGGCGATTACCACAATCCGAGAAGGTCAGTTCGTGGTTCCCAGTTGCCAGTATACAGCAGCTTCTGGCAGTGGGGAGAGGGGGGCCCGGGCCCGCCCTCTCTCATGGGCCCAGCCCCAGGGCCCTAAGGACAGAGACTGTTTCTGGTCCTGTCGGGCAGACGGGCTCCTTGCTGAAACACATGAGTGCGCGGGCTTTAGACAGTTGTCCTGCCCTGGGTTGCTTCCTCTCCCCACTCTCGCAGTCTCTCAGTGCCACTCTGCCCACCAAGAGACTTTGGCGGCAATTCTTCCGCCAAGTTGAGGCTCTCCCTTCGCTTCCCGCTGCCCACCGTACTACCTCCCCTCTCTCCGACACTCACCCCTTCCTCCTCCTCTGCTACCGCTCCCTCTTGCTTTCTAAATCCTCCCCCTTCCCCGTTTCTCCTGACGTCCCCTCTGGCGTGGCCACGTCACACTGCACATCTTCAACCTCCTCCCTCCCTCCGCTTTCGCACGCCGCCGCCCTAGTGGCACGAGGCTGTTTTGAAGCGCACGAGCACCACACGGAGGGCCGATACTCGACCCCCCACACGCTGCGTACATGGCAGACGCCGAGGGGTTCGGAGGGTGGGGCAGCCGTGCCCCGTCACACTCCGGAAGAAAGGTTTTTTGTTTTGTTTTTTTCATCTGAAACATTTCACCTGGCTGCATTGATGTCTGAAGCCATTTGGGGAAGCTGAGCTAAAGGTACTGAGTCCACAGATCACGACGGATCCTTTTCGAACGTGTTGGCTTGTCTAGCCGCGTGGCTACAGAGCTGAGGGGTCGGTGGGAACTGGTTATTTGTATTAGAGCAGCACCTAGTGGCCCCGCCTGAGGTTGCGGTCCTGCTGCGCTAGGTGCTGTACGTGTATAATATCGTAATCGACAGTTCTGGGTTGTAGTGATTTTGACAGTGGTGAACAAGGGGAAGGACTGGTCATAGAATGGAAACAGTTACCCTCCAATGCCATTTCCTTTTCTGCCTGGATCTCCCAATTTCATTGGCCCACCCAAGGCAAGAGAACATCCAGATCAGAGGTCTCCAACCTTTTAAAGCAGAAGATCACTTTTTGAATTTAAGACCATCTAGGATCTACCTCAAACCTTACTACCCCTGCCCAACCCCTTCACTGTGGCCCTGCCCTCCTAACTCTGTAAAGATGGGGTACAGGAGAAGGGGACAGAGTGACATCAGCACCTCCTGGCCTCTGTCTCCCCCACCCTGCACAACAAGCAGGAGGCTCCCAGGGGGCAGCTGTAAGGCTCTGGGCAGGAGCAGTGGGGCAGTGGGGGGAAGGGGACCTGCAGTGCCTCTTAGCCAAACCAGTTAGGATCACCTGTCAGAGGCGCCAAGATCTACCTGTAGGTCTTGATCTACTGGTTGGTGACCGCTGATCCAGACCTAAGACCAACGTTGCAAACCTGTGTTACCACAGCTATCGCTGGTCATCAGACCTGGCTGCTTGATTGGTGCACGTAGTTGAAAGAATAGGGGATTGTTGAAGGGGAAGCACTAACTTTAAAAACAAGCCCTTCATTAAAAGTCTAACAGTAGCAAGGGTGGATCTGCAGGCATCAGAAACATGTGACTGGTGCATGCTGCAGTAAGAGGGCTGTCTCACTGCTGATGGATGGTTTAGAGTCCTCACATAGCAAATGTCCAGCTGTGTGTGTGGGGGGGGTGGCGGGGGGAGGAGGGCGGGGGGGGCGCGGACATCAAGAAGATCCTTTGGGGCTGTTTCTCAGGGTGCTGATAAAGCCACTGCCACTCGCCTTCTTGCTCTTGGGGGCTCTTCATCACCCTGTTCTGCTAGGGTAGATCTCCTGTTTCTCCTCCCCCCGATAAGGCACGGAGCTGAGGATGCTGTCCCCCCCATCTCCCAAAATAAGAGCAAAGCAGACACTGAATAACCTCAGTGCTGAGAGAATGCGGTTCAAGGGCAGAGCATCCGGGAAAGCAACCTCACCCGCCCCCCATGGGAACAAAACCCCAAATAAATCTGTCTTTCACTGTAGGTATGTCTAAACTACTTTTTTTTTTTGAAAGAGGATATGCAAATTCCCAAATTCTTCTTCCGATCGCTTTTTGGAAAGCGCGTCTTTCGAAAGTGAAAGTAGTCTGGATGCGTTTTTTCCAGGGGAAAAAAAAAACCTTTTTAGAAAAAACCGCTCTTCGTAAAAAAAGGAGGTTTATGCTGTTTTTCAAAAAAGGGTTTTTTTCCCGAAAAAACCACGTCTAGACTTTCACTTTCGAAAGACCTGCTTTCCAAAAAGCGATTGGAAGAAGAGAGCCCACAGAATTTGCATACCCTCTTTCAAAACCCCTTCCCCCCGCCCCGTAGTTTAGACGTACCCTGTAGGAGAGTTTCACAGGTTGAACGCTCATGCAGGTAAGTCCCCTTGAACAATGAAAGGAGGATGTACACACTGATTGTTCCCCCCCCCCCTCCGCCCCAGGTAACAATTATTTACACCGGGCTTGATAGCAAATAAAAGTATTTTATTAAGTACACCCAGTAGGGTTTAAGTGGTTGCAAGTGAAAAAAGGCAGATCTAAGTAAATTCCAGAATCAAAGTAAAAGAAAACGCATAGCTAGTACGAATACACGGACGTTTATTGGAAACTTACCCTAAAACTGTTCTTTTTCAAGGCAAACCTTCAAGTCAGAGCTCTTTGACTTTGACTTGGGTCCCTGGCTCTCCTCTTGCATGTATCGTGTCAGCCAAAGACAAAAAGACTCATAACTTTCCAGCTTAAATAGACTTCCTATTGTGTGGCAATCCTTTGTTTTGGAAAATTTCCATGGAAAATTATCTGGTTAAACTGATATACCAGTATAAGTTGGTTTGGTGCCATGTCTTTCCAGGACCAACCTCCGTTTAAACTTAAGAGACAAAACCAGGCTATTTACAGCCCATTAAGTTGATTACCCAGTCGTTAAGGTTGCCAGAATGTTGGAAATCCCCGGGATGACTTTCATTTGCACGTTTAAAACCAAACAGGGTGCCCTTATAGCCCAGAAGGCAGGCTAATGGCATATTAGGTTGCATTAGGAAGAGCATTTCCAGCAGATCTAGAGAAGTGATTATTCCCCTTTATTATGATTTAGTTGGGATTGGTCCTACCTAGAGCAGGGGGTTGGACTTGATGACCTTCTAAGGTCTCTTCCAACTCTATGGTTCTATGATTCAGCACTGGTGAAGCCACATCTGGAGTACTGCATCCAGTTTGGGGCCCCCATTACAGAAAGGATGTGGATGCATTAGAGAGGGTCCAGCAGAGGGTAACCAAAATGATTAGGGGGCTGGAGCACACGACCTATGAGGAGAGGCTGAGGGATTTGGACTTATTTAGTCTGCAGAAGCGAAGAGTGAGGGGGGATTTGATAGCAACCTTCAACTACCTGAAGTGGGGGTGGGGTTTCCAAAGAGGCTGGAGAGAGGCTGTTCTCAGCGGTGGCAGATGGCAGAACGAGGCGTAACGGTCTCAAGTTGCAATGGGAGAGACTAGGTTGGATATTAGGGAAAATGATTTCCCTGGGGGGGGGGGAAGCACTGGGTTGGGTTCCCTAGGAAGGTGGTGCTGTCTCCATCCTTAGAGGTTTTTAAGTTTGGGCTTGACAAGGTGTCGTGTGTGTGTGTGTGTGTGTGTGTGTGTGTGTGTGTGTGTGTGAGAGAGATGTGATCAGATCAGTGGGCGGGCAGGAACAGTGTCTAGTGCCAGATATGCAAGAAACTTGGTGTTGGTTAACTCTGGCGCTGGGTCCCGCAGCTTGAGTAATGATTGTGTTTATTCCTATGGGTGTAGATTTGTGCTTGTGTAAATCTTCATTTCGGGAAAATGTCACCATCCCTTCCAATAACCAGAACCCCGTGTTCGTTCACAAATCAAAGGTAATCTGCAATTCAACCCGTGTCCCGTCTGAAATGTGCTTTAAGGATCAGCTTTGGAGGCTGGGCCGGAACTGTAGCAGCAGCATCCAACGATTTGAAATTTTGGGGCTCAGCAAAATGCAGAATGTTGTGGGCGCCTGGGGCTTTAAAAAAAACCTGACAGCTGAGAATTGATGAGCTTCTTTAACAAATTGTAAAATCCATCATGGAGGAGTTAAGGCGGGGTAATTGCCCTCCAGAGTCACATCAAGTGCAATATCAGATGCATTGCCTGACAATGCTCGCTGCTCGGAAAGTAGATTTTACAGGTATTTGTTTAGTGTTTTCTTGGCCTGGAGTTGAAATTGCAGCTCTCGGTGGCTGTGCAGATAGCAAAGGGACGGGGTGTCCAACACGACTGCTACTCGGATCATTGAGGGCTGAAAAGCCTGGGCCCTAATTTCACTGGTTTGGAGGGGTTTGCCCTCTGCTACTCTGCACATAGGAAGGCTCAGTTTTCCATAGTCTCCAAGGCAGGTCCTCTGCTGTTCTGTTCTCTTCTGTAGGTGGGAACCAAATGGGTTCAGCGCTTCCCATTTCCCGTGTAGACGTGGCTTTTGTGTCTAGAGGCTGCACTGGGTGTTTAGCGGAGAGGTAGCTGACTACATAGGCGCTGACTTCCCCTCTAGACTGGGGTGTGTGTTTCTCTCCCCCTCCCTCCCTCCCACCCCCCCCGCCCGCCCCGGGCCACACCCCCATCCCACCCCTTTCCCCAAGCCCCGCTGCCTTTTCCTGCCCCTGCGCTACCTCTGGCTATGTCCCCAGTCCTTCTCGTCCTTCAAGCCCTGCCCACCTCTTCCTGCTCTGCCCCTGGCCACGCCCCCTTCCCACCTCTTTCCTCCAAACCCCGCCCCCTCTTCCTGTGCCTGCTCCACCTCTGCCCAGCTCCCGTTCCGCCTCTTCCCTCAAGCCCTGCCCCACCTCTTCCCTGCATCCCTTGAGTGCACCCTTCCCGGAGCATCCCAAACACTGTGAAACAGCGACGGGCGGGGGAGGTGTTGGTCCGTGGGGCAGAGGTGCTGTGGGGAGAAGGAGCTTAGCTGAGCACCTGCTAACTTTTCCTGGTGGGTGCTCCTGCCCCCAAGCACCCCCAGCGTGGGCACCTCTGGGTATCTGTAGCGACCCCAGCACAATCAAAAGCAGAGTAGATGGCTCTGTCGTCCCCCCCCCGTACCCCCCCAAAGGACCCAACTAGCTGTAAGACACTCTCTAGGGCTCCCCCAGGGACCTGTTGCCAGGGGTTTTGTGGCCTCTAAAGGCCAGTCCCAAGTGAGAAGGGGGGATACTGGAAAAGGGACTGTGACTATCCAGAAATCTTTGAGGTGAGACAGGAGCTTACAAGTTTACCCCGGTAGCACGGAGGGCGGGGTGGGACACAAAATGAGCCTCGATTTTCAAAAGAGGGATAACACGACCAGCTCGGCTCCCTGTTGAAGTCCCCGTGGAATCCTGCCTCAACTCATGGCAGTGCATTGCCCCTTTAAATCTGACGCCTCTTTGACTTTTCCCCTGGGGTTACGTATCGCCGACTCCATTTCACAGATGGACAAACTGAGGCTTTGAGGTTCACCGACATGGCTGGACAGGTAGTAAACGAACAAGCGCCTGGCTTCTAGTCATGCTTCTGCGGCTGACTTGCAGCCCTTTGGGTGTGTCCCCTGCCTCTTTTGTGTAGCTTCCCTTGCTGCAAACTCACTGAGCTTTGGGAAACCACCTCTTCCATGAACTGCAAGGAAGGCTAGGCCCTCGCCCTGCTGCATGGAGGCCTGCATGCGAAGGAGGCAGAAGTATGTGAATGGATGCAGGGGAGCCGAGAGCTTCTGCAGGCGCCCAGGCCAGGTGTGTGTGTGTGTGTGTGTGTGTGTGTGTGTGTGTGTCCCTTGAAGGGGCGGGGCCTTGGGCAGAAGGGGTGGGGCCTTGGTAGGGAGGGGTGGGGCTGAGGGCAGCCAGCCCTTTGTGCTGCTTGGGCCATGGTGCCCCCCAACATTCAGAGCCTCACGGCGTGCACTGCGCAGTGCTCCGACGGGTAAAAGGCCCGAGGCTCTGGCTGCTGCCATAGTAACAGTGGTGGTAGCAGGCAGCCCCGGGCCCTTTTGATTCGCTGGTTGCTCCCTTTGCTCCTCCGTCAGCGGGCCTGAAAGGATGAAATCGTCAAGAGTTCAGCCTCAGTGGACTGTTGTTGAGCGCTTTCCCCTGACCACCTCACGGGTCTCACCAATGCACCTGCCTTCCTCTTACGCTAAGGCCGGTGGTGCTCCTACGGTGACAGAGGAGCCCCCCTTCCGCCACTCTAGGCCGTGTCAGCCCTATGGGGTTAGGTCATCGTGGTTGCGTCGAGGAAGCTAGGCCGTTATGGTTTCCATGGCGCAGACCAGTCCTGGGCGGCCCTCGTGGGAGGATCCAGCGGAGGCGGCACTTGCAGAGTTTCCTGGGACGTTGCGGCTGTGAGGATTTCTGTTGTGGGCCTCACTACTACGAATAATTCCTGGCACTGAGGGAAGCTTGAACTTGGAGGGCGTGAAGCAAATTTGCCATAAACGCTGAGTGCTTCCGTGAGAAGTTTTTCAGGCTCTGTAGGACCGTCCGCCAGAGTAGGGAGAGTTGTGCTGGCTGAGGGCAGGAACGTGGCATTTACGGCTGCCAAGTGCAAACGGGGAACCATAATTTGACTCTTTCATGGCATGAAGGGGGGGGAATTAGAGGTGCTAATACTTGAACTATCACCAATCTACATCCTCACTTCTCTCGCGCTCTGTTTGGGGGGGACGCATCGTTACCCGGATACTGGGATGTTTCTAGCAAAACGTTGTCTTCTGCCCATGCTCCGTTGCCAGAAAACAAATTGTTGGATGGTCATTGTAATATAACCAGAGAGAGGGGGAGCATTGTACGTTCATTGGAGCTTTCCGATTTCGGAGTGTTTGCAAGCTCCGTGAAGTGTCTTGTTTTCTGTAATTACATCTTGAGTCAGAAGTTATCGTTGATAGTTCAGGTATTAACACCTCTAATTCCCCCCCTTCGTGCCATGAAAGAGTCAAATTATGCTTTGCACTCGGCAGCCGTAAATGCCACGTTCCTATCCAGCATGGCATTTATGGAACTCCGCAGGGCTGTAATTTTTGGTATCCCCAACAGAGAAATGGATGCGCAGGAGTTTTTCATTGCCTGGCTTGAAAGGATTAAGGGAGGAGATAAATTCTCCCCTTGTGCCAAGTATTTAAAAGGCAGAGAGGAGCCAGTGTGTAAACATTGCTTTGGAGAGAGGGAGGAAGGCTGGGGATGGGGGGGAGAACCCAGCAATAAAGTCAAGGACAGGAGGCCGCTTGTGCAAAAGAAACATTTCTCTAGATTGTCATCTACTTTACTTTTCAAGCTACAATAAGACATGGCAATAAAAAGGGCAACGATGCATTTCATCCCAGTGATATGAACTCTTGGCGAGCCAATTAAGCTGTCAATACGCTCCGCTTTCAGATTCTTTCGAACTGGGTCGCCTCAGGTCTGTTACTCACTGGTGTGACTTTTACCGCTGAAGCAAAATCAATGTAGCAATTTACAATCCTGCATTTCGTTCTGAAAGGAGATGAATTTGTAAAAAGATGTTGAAATACAATGCGGGCAGACGGGAACACCCCCTCCCAGCGTGGCGTGCCCGGCCATTGCAATCTATGGAGTACAAGAGATGCAATTCGCTAACGTTTGCAGGCCACTGTAGTTCTTAAGCACAGTGGAATGGGCCAAGGCGGAATTAAATTTTAGAACTGAATCTTCACTCTTTGGTAGCTTTAAATCGGGTCCATAATGCCCTTTTAACACGAGAGGTATTTGACTCTAAACTGTCATGAATTTTAAAAGCGTAACATTAGCTTTACTCATTCCACCCCTTAACGGCACCTTTTCCCGCTTAACGTTTCTGTCTTAATTCCCCTTCAGTATAACAGAACCTTTAATATGCAGAGCTCGTTAGGGCTAAAGAGAGAATCTTGTTCTCACCAGCTCCGTATGGCGTTAGCACTTCAGCAACACTGGTGCAGAGGGGTTTTGACTTTTTCTTTGGTGTTTTGTAGCTGCAGCATCTCGATGCTGGGGCCTAGATTTGTAAAAGGTCTTTCGGGTTTGCTGTGCTGTGCTGCAGCGGTTTCACTGATTTAGGAGCTGAAATCTCATTTCCATTGGGAGCCTTACACATGTGGATCAAAATCCCAGTTGGAAATGAGACCTAGGCCTGGGCTGTGCTAAAACTGTAGCTCGACCTACGCTAAGTTGCTCAGTGCAGTGATAAAATTCAACAGATTTCTTACCGTGATGGAATACCCCTTTTCTTTGCGGTAGAGCCAGTGCAGCGCCGCAGCTGTGCCGCTGTAGCATTTGTAATGTAGACACCTACCCTTAGGCTCCCACACAAGGTCTCTGAAATCATGAGAGGTGGGGAGAAAGTGAGTAAGGAAAAGTTTGTGACTTGTTCCCAGAACGTAAGAATTAGGAGTCACCAAATGAAATGAATAGGTAGCACGTTTGGGGGAAACAGAAGGAAGGGGCACCTTGCCGGAGAATGTTGTCAAGACCAGGGCTTTAGCTGGGTTCAAGACGGAACTAGAAAATTCATGGCGCTTAGGTCCATCAATACTTATTGGCCAGCATGGGTAGGAACGGTGTCCCTGGTCTCTGTTTGTTGCGGGCTGGAAATGAATGACAAGAGAGGGATCGCTTGATGATTCCCTGTTTCTGTTCACTCCCTCTGGGGCATCTGGCATTGGCCACTGTCGGAAGACAGGACACGGGGCTAGATGGACCTTTGGTCTGACCCCGTGTGGCCGTTCTTAGAATCATAGAATCCTAAGGCTGGAAGAGGCCTCAGGAGGTCACTGAGTCCAGCCCCCTGCCCATAGCAGGACCAACCCCAACTCAATCATCCCAGCCAGAGCTTTGCCAGACTGGGACTTAAAAACCTCTAGGGATGGAGATTCCATCCCCTCCCTAGGGAACCCATCCCAGTGCTTCCCCACCCGCCTAGGGAAAGAGTTTTTCCTAATATCCAACCTAGACCTCCCCCACTGCAACTTGAGACCATTGCTCCTTGTTCTGCATCCGTCACTACTGAGAACAGCCTCTCTCCATCCTCTTTGGACCCCCCTTCAGGTGTTTGAAGGCTGCTCTCTCATCCCTCCTTGCTCTTCACTTCTGTAGACTAAACAAGCCCTGACACAGAGGCAGCAAGGGGAGGCAAGGGCTACTCCCAGCACGCTCCCCGGCTCCTGGAGCATGGTGGGAGGGAGTAGGGCACGCGGCATGACCCCAGCCCCAGAGCATCGGGGTGGGGGGAAGGCACGTGGCTCCAGCCTCCTCCCCAGCCAGGAGCACCGGGAGGGTGGGCGCTGGGGACAGCAACGCTCCACTCTTGGAATGCCGACAGCAGGTGTTCTGGGGGCGGAGTGTGGGCGGGGCCAGGCTTGGCAGTTTGGGAAGGCAAAGCCTTCCCCAGCTATCGGACGCTGTTGTCAGTTTTGAATGCTTGGGATTGGCTAAATCAATCAGGCTAGAAATAACAGTGAAAACTCCTCGGTGGTTCCGATTCGTATGGCTCAAAGCCTGGAGAGCTTGTGGGTGTGGGATGCTCCTTCCCCCATCCACTTGACAAAGCGCCTGGGTACAAAATCCTGGTTCTGCGTTTCGAGAGGGGTGCAGCCCATCCTAGGTCTTCCGCGGGCTGATGATGGGGCTGGGGCGGAGGCCTTGAAATCAATTCCAATCTGCCGGCAGCGGAGTGAAGGCTTGCTTGAGAATATCTCCTTCTCAGTTTTGCATTGCAAATCAATTCACAGCCGCTGCAAATTGGAGATGGGGGACTTGTGTGTGAAAGAGTTGAGCATCCTTCTCTCCCGCCCCCCTCCATGTGCTGTTGGGCTGAGAGGAGAAGCTGGTTGCATCAGAGCCGTGGGGCCAAATCTTGCGTTTAAAATGTTGGCAGGGAAATATTCCTACATAGAAGCGCGGCTCCTGTTCAGAACTAGCACAGAGCAATTGGGTTGTGGGCCGTGCTGCGGGCTGGCTCTGTCATTGCAGGACCCTCTCTGATGGAAGAAGTTTTAGGCCCCAGCTGTAACTGGGCCGGTGGATCAGTTGTGTGTGAAAGGAGCTGGCTGAAAGGGACCGTGTATGACAGCAGAAGTGGTGTCGGCAGAGGTGCCGACTTTCGGGATTTGCTGGGAGGTGCTAGATCTCTGCTCCGCCCCTGCTCGGCCTCTTTCCACGCTTGCATCCCAACTCTTCTGCCCCTCCCCTGAGTGCACCCCACCTTCGCTCTGCTTCTTCTGTCCCCCGCTCCTCTCCCTCTCCCCGGGCGACACCCACACACCGCTGAACAACGGTCCCCAGAATATCACTCTGTACAAAATGGAGCTCTCGAATGTGCACACTAATTCAGCCAATCTTTTGGGATGGCAGATGCGTAAAACGCAGGCAGGTATAAGCCTTTGTGTCTAAGGCTTTATTTCAAGTGGTTAGGAATTTTGGACATCCTTATAGTTGTCTGAGCACACTTGGAGAAGCCGTATTAACTGAATGGCCGCAAAGCAAAGGACTTGAAAAAAGGCAAACTAGAGCTACAAGAAGTGAAACATTGATCCGTTGTAAAGTGGTTCAGTTGCTGATTAGACCTTCCCATATTTATTATCTCCCAAGTCAGAAAATCCATGTCTAAGTGTCATAAAGAAGAAATGTAAAAGCAGAGCTCGGATCACAGTTCGGAGCTTGGAAACTCTCCATTTAAAGGAAATTGATAAGTTATGGGTTAGAATATTTGTACTGCTCTAGCTGGTCGATTAATAATAATAGTAATAATTATAATTAATAATGAAAAATGTTGTTCCTTTTTAGGAAAAGGAAATTAAATTGCTTATTAACCTCATGAAAAAAGGATTGTTTATAGTAGATGTGGAGGAGGGGAAATTAAAAAAAAAAAACAACAACCCTAAGCAGTTCAACACTAGAGATGTAAAATCCCATTTAAAATGGGCCCACTTAAAATTAAAATCCCATTGAAAATCGTGCTGTTGGTGGAGGCTGGCCCAGCCTCTCCAGGCCCGGAGTAAGGGGAGGACAGGCACTAGGGGCAGCAACACTCCACCCCAGAATACCCACTGCAGGTGTTCGGGGGGGGGGGGGAGGGCAGAGTGTGGGCGGGGCCATGCCTGGTAGTCTGGGAAGGCCACGCCCTTTTCCACCTTATATACCGGACGCCCATGGAAATCATATCATTGAACAGTTGTTATTCGTATGAATTCTTAGTGGTTACACGACTATTTGATAGCCCCTGGAGGTGGGGCTGGCAGCCTGTGTGCTCCTGGCCCCGCTCCTGGGGAGCTCCCTACCACTCCTTACTGCTGCTTCTCTTTCAGAGGCAGCAGCACAGGGGGTCTGCAGGGGGTCCAAGCTCCCCAGGGACAGAGGATGCTCAGAGCAACTTCTGTCTGCGGAGCTCGGGCCCGCTGCGGACAGAGGCTGCTTCGCAGCAGTCTCCCTTGCCCCACCCAACTGCTGCCTCTGTCACAGAGGCAGCAAGGAAGGGAATGCATGTAGTTGACCAGATTAACCGATAAGCCTAGGCTTATCGGTTAGCCTTGTATTTGTCTCCATGCTGACATCCCTACGAGGGCCCCTAGCCAACTGTTCGAAGATAGTTGCTGGCATTAGCAGCAAGTGTAACTAAATGTAGGAAAACCCTCCAATTGGCACCTCGACTGCTCAAATGGCAAGATGTGGGGAGGGGCAGTTTGAATGTGGCAGGTTTGAAAATTGGGGTCAGTGTGTAGGGAAAGGAAAGGTGTGTGTGTGTGTGTGTGTGTGTGTGTGTTCGCACACTCTTGGCCAGTGAGTAGTTTGCATCCCCCTCGAAGTCTGATCCTTAGTGGATGCAAGTCTCTTCTAGATCCTGCATAGGAATGTCTACCTCTTCAGCGTAAGTTGACATGAAGAGCTCTACCAGTCCCCCGGTCTGAAACACACAACTACACGGGTTGGGCACGGAGCCCGTTGCCCAGTGGGTCAAACAGAAGGAAAGCCCCTTGCTTTCAGTGGTAAGCTACAATCCAGTAACAAAGGTGGCCAGTGCCTGCCTTTAAACGGCTAGCCCAAGCGGGGAGAAAGTCTGATGCTAGCTCACGATGCAGTTTCACGTGTTCTCTGCAGAGATCAAAGGCCTGTTTCGGTATCGGCCGTCCCTTCTGATCTGGTTTTAAAAAGGTTATTTCTTGAATATTTTGTAACCTTGTCCAAAAAGCAGCGTGTGCTGTGGAGGTAAAGGGCTGACACATTTTGTACAGAAAGAGCCCCTGCTGTGCTTTTTAGTGTGAGCAGCTTTAAAGTTGGAGGTGACAGGCTTTTATTTTTCTTTCTCTTCCCCCCACCCCTTGATTAGTTAAATAATCTATCTGGAAATTATATACGTAACCGTGTAGATCAAATTCCGCCACAAGCAAAGAGTAAGCAGTGTAATTGACATTCTCGGGTAACTTCCCCCCACCGTCCCCCAAAAGGACACCGCTCAGACTGTGGTTCTTGAACTGGTGGGCAATATAACTGATTTTGTCTGCTAGGTTACGTGCAATTGATTTGAAAGGCACAATACGAAGTGCTGTGCCTGACGCGGACTAAGCAAAAGCAGATGTTTAACATCTAATGGGAGTGGGGTCTTTGAACTGGTGAGAAACTGACATCCGTTTATAGTTTCCACTTTGCGATGTTTACCTGCGACATAAGCTTGCCAGTGAAAGATCAACTGTGACTCTGATGGAAATATCGCGTCTTGATGTGGCTCTTGATGAAGAATCTCACCCGGAAGAAGTTAAAATGTCCGGAGACGGAATGGTTCCCTTTGAATTCCGTCACACTGCAACATTCTACAAAACCGGATTTGATTCTGATTTGACACACTACGTGATGTTAGAGGAACATTGTGAGGGTTGAAAAGTCAACGGCTCAGAAGCGCGGGAATGCCACAATTAAGATGGTTTGTGCAACCTTCATTTGGCCACCTCGTAGGCATGCATTACGAGCCAGTCCTTAATTACACAATAACACACTGGTTTTTCCCTGCCTCATTCAGCACACAGAATGGCAGTAGCTCACGAATAAGAAGCTCTTCAATAGTGTTTGTCCTCCTTGTTCAGTGTGTGGCCCTAGGTCTTATTTATTGCGCTCTGTTCAAATCCTGCTGTAAAGGCAGAATGACTAGTTACTTTTTTTTTTGGCATTTCGATGGTCTCCTCATTACAACCTCTGCCCGCTTCACAAACACTGAATTTGCCTTCACGACATCCCTGTGAGGTGAGGGGCTGCTCCAGCGGGACCAGGGTGGGTCATGGACATCACATGAGGGGCAGCCGGAGCAGAAGTGTGGTGAGAATAAGGTAAAAAGGATTCACTAATTTTCAGTATCTGTTCTGAGGAGCCTTGCCCTGAGTTTCTGGAGTACGTAGCATTAAGTAGCACTGGTGTGTATTCCTGTGCAGCTCCCATTCACTTCACTGGCAACTGGGAGCACTCAGTGGTTCTGTAGATCGGGTGCCCGGTAGCAAGAAAATGTGGGATGCACAACTGAGGAAAATTGTGAAAAGTTTGGTTGAAGTGACTTGCCCAAAATTGGCATCCCTGGTTCCAGGGCCAGTTTCTCTTCCCCTCAGCCTGTGGCTCTCGTCCCAACCTCACACGACTCCTTGTGTCGGTTACTCCTAGCCGGCTTTTGTCTTTTCTGCATCCAAATCCAATGGCTTCCCGCTCTGTGCTGCCCGGGAGGGACGGGGTGGGTCATGGAGTTGACAGGAGGGGCACGTTCCCGGTGAGCAGGGCTGACAGCTGGATAGTGGCCTGCTTTGTGGCCCCCCGTCGGTGGGCCTGTTCTCGGCTCTTGGTTCCGGTTCTTGGAGCAGCAGCTACAGTAGGAGTGGGCAAGAGGCAGCTAGCGGGCTGGGTCCGGCCTGCCACGCTGCAGGATCCGCCCCGCGGCCGCCTTGGTGGCACCGTTACTATCAAGTGGATGCAGCTGCTCAAACAGCAGGCTGCTAATCACTCTGCACGCTGGGCAGGGAGGAGGGAGTGTCCCGCACTGTCGCCGCCCCCTAGCAAAATCCCTCCACTCCAATAGGAACTGAGAACTTTTGCCAGAAGCAGGGGCAATGAGCAAAGCCATGCTGGAGCAGAGCCAAGTGGGGCAGTCGGCCCCAGCAGACAGTTACGGAGCCCGTCTCAGGTTCCTGCAGGGCTGCTGGCTGGGAGCTGCTTAGGTAAGTGCCTCCCAGCCAGAGCCTGCCTCTGGCACCCCACCTCCTCTCCCTCCCTCCAACTACTTGCCCCAGGCCACCATCCCCTCCTGCCCCAGGATACCACCCCAACCCTCTGTATACGCTCTCCCCACCTGCTTCAGGTTACGACTCCCTCCCAGACCCTGCACCCCCTCGTATAACCCCTCCCCCAAAATCCTGTCCTGCACCCAAACCCTTTCTGGAACTTGCACCCCAAGCCCCTGCCCCAGACCATAACTCCCTCTCAGACCCCACACTCCCTACTGAACCCCAGTCCTCTATCCCAAGCTCCTTTCTACACCCCCACATGCCCAGACACTCCATAGAAGTGCGGCCCTGGACCACTTACTAAATCTTGGCATGCCCCCCCATTAAAGAGCAGTGCCCACCCCTGAGCTACAGGAAAGTCCAACGTTGCCATGTAGCCCTAAGCTGGAGCATGCTCAGTTAGTCTGCGGATGACACGTGCACGGTCTGGTTATTGCAAGGAGATGTGAGGGGAGGGAGAGCGCTCGATGAGAGTGACACGGCCGAGCATGCGGGAACTGCGACTTTGCAAAGGCGTATCAAGTGGTCACATGTGGGCAGATTTCCGTGAGCGTTGCAAAAGCCACAACCCCGACGCAAAGATTCACACACTCGTGCAAACTCCTCACCCCATACAAGATGCACAGGGGCCCTAGAGTGTTTCAAAGAAACGGCAGCCAGAATTTCTTTGCATGAGCACAACGAGGTACTTTTCCCAAGGCGGAAACCAGGGTGTCTGAAAACTCCCTTCTCCCCAAAAGAAACTGCCTGTGGCAGATCCTTGGCAGGTAATGTTTCAACCCAAATGGTTAAAGTGTTGTCAAATGTAGGAGCAATCGGAAACAGGCTCTTAGATCGGAAGCGGTAGGCAAATGAGGCTGCCAGCTTCACCTATAATAAAATGCTAAAATTCAATCTAAATGTCTATTGCAGAAAGCTCTTCTATTAGCCGGTGCAGTACAATCCTGGTATTAAGTCACAAATATGATTATTCATTTTGAGATTTGTCTCCAAGACACGAGTGTTTGTCATTAAACTGAGATTCCTTGCAAATCCTGGCTGGATTTTTATCTTTAGTAGGTGGAATATTAATAGCACATTATTTCATGACATCTAGACTCAGTTAGAACAGTATGGCTGTGCACCGCTTCTCTGTTCAGATGATTTATTTTGCGGCTTTATTCTCCCCGTAGCTATTCTGAGCAGTGGACTGGGTGTGATTATGAAATTATAATCTTTTGTTCACTCTTTACAGCTGAGCCAGGGGTATATACAATTCAAATGGCAGCTCGGATCCTGCAAACGCTAAGGCAGTGGTCACCAACCAGTCGATCGGGATCTTCCGGGAGATCTTGGAGCCTCTGACGGGGATCCTGACTGGTTTGGCTTGGGAAGCTCTCAAGCGCTGGCACGTCAGTGCCCCTCCCCACCCACTGTCATGCTGCTTCTGTCTTGGAGCTGCCCTTCTGGGAACCTCCTGCTTGCTGTGCAGGGTGTGGGGGGAAAAATAGGGGGGATGCTGATTTCAGTGTCCCTCCTCCCCTCGCTTCTGTACCCTATCTGCACACAGGGAGAAGGGGATGGAGGGAGCTTTGCAATGCAAATCTCTGTCACTCTCTCACAGTGTGTCTCATTGTCACAAACACACCCTGTCCTTCCCTCTCAGCTCCTGACTCAACACATATGTAGGTGGTTGTTGGTGGTTGTTTTGTTATTGTTACTTTTACTGCTTGCCAAGTGGGTTAGTTTTGGTTTTTGACTGGCCCCGCCCTGCACAACCTCCTGTACCCAACCTCTTGCCCCGACGTGAGTCTCCCTGCACCCAAACTCCTTCCCGGAGCTTGCACCCTGAAGCCCCTCCTGGACCCCAATGCCCCACCCTGGGCTAAGCCCGGAGTCTCTCCCAACTCCTTGGCTCAAGACCAGAGCCTGCACCCCTACCGTAGCCCGGTGAATGTGAGTGAGGCTGAGGGGAGAAGGGGGATGGAGTGGGCAGCATGAGGCCTTGGAGAAGGGACGGAGCAGAGTCAGGGCCTCGAAGAAGGGGCGGGAAGGAAGCCAGGCAAAGGTATTTGGGTTTGAGGTAGATCTTACATTGCACCTCAATTGAAAAAGTGATCTTGTGGTTAATAGGGTTGGATACCCCTGTACTAAGGTGTGTGCTTTCCGTCACTCAGGAATAGAGCCTGTCTGGTCAAGCTGAGGAAAGTTGCGCATGTATGTACGTGTTTGGCAGGAGACCGACGAGGGCTGTGAAGGTATAACTGTGGGGTTAGCCTGGGCTTGTCGGTTAACGTTCACGGTTAGTCAGGCTCCCGCCCCGCTCCTGGGGAGCTGTGTTAGAGGCAGTAGTGCAGGGTGGCCGCCGGCTCCTCGGGAGCGGGGCTGGCAGGCGGGAGCCGGTATGCGCTAGAGGCTGGCTTATAAGCCAGCTTCTGTCGCACACTGGCTCCCGGGGAGCTGGCTGCCACTGTGGGTGTGTGTAACTGTCACCGCTGAGTTCTTCAGCAGTTGCACAACTGCTTGCTTTTTAACATCCCTAGTACCAGCCCTAGAGGGCAGTGGACCAGCCTACAGTCTCCCTGTTCTGAAGGGAGAAAACCGTGTGAGAAGCCACTTCAAAGTCAAGGGAAGATGACTCCTGTAGCGAGTCGGAGGATTAGCCAGGGCTGGGGAATTTTTTTGTGTCGGGGGCCACTGACCCACAGAAAAATCAATCAGGGGTCACACACATGAGAAGCAAAAGACCCCCCTTCCCCCCAAAACCCACCACCAAACCCTCACTGATGTGGCCCCTGACTGAGAAGGAGAAAGACCCTCCCCACGTTCCCCTCACGCACCAGAGCCTAAGGGGACTCAGCCTAGTAGATTTTGTGGGCCTCAGCCCCACAGGGGGAGTGCTGGAGCACCAGCATGGGCTCCCCTATCCTGGGGGAGGCCTGAGCCTTGGGGGCTACATCCAGGCAAGCTGGGGGCCTCATCCGGCCCCAGGCCTGAGGTTTCCTCCACCCCTGGCTTAGACCATAACATCTAAAAAATGTACCTCAGAATGCTGCGAGCGAATGCTTGCAGTGCAGTATGTATTTGTAAAGGAGAGAAAGGAAGAGGAGTAGGCAGAGCAGACGAGCTGGGTTCGTTTTCAGCCGGAAAGGGCAGTGAGGCACGCCTGTGCCTGGCAGCAGGAGGTGGGCAGGAAGGCTCTGGTGTCAGCAGTGGCAAAGTTGGTCGGTGGGCTAAATGGGCTGAAGTCCTAGCTGCTGCCCGGGTTCACATGGCCCAGTATCAGCGACGTGAGTAGAACTTCCCTTCCAGGTGCTGTTTGGGGGAGTGTAGGTTGCAGAGCTGGGCCTGAAATGAGCGGAAGGAGTCCAGCCCGGAATGGCTGGTCCCGCAAGTTGGGGCAAACCTGCAGGTTGCCCAACCCCGCCCTCTCCTCTTTTCCTGCCACTTAGGGTTGCCAGATGGTTTAACCAAAAATACCGAACCCCAATCCCCCTCCGCCCTGGGAAAAACACCACCATGGAAAAAATTCTGTTGAGGGAGGGAAAAACAATGGGGAGACCAAAGTTATTGAGAGAAAAAAAATTAAAAAATAAAACAGCATGGCCCCTTTCAGAGTGCGTGCAGAGTCAGAACAGGGATAGGAACAGGGGAGAGGTTGAGCACTAGGACCCAGGGAAGGCATTGCTTCCCCTTGGTCTTTAGGCTTTTTGCTGATGGCCATTTTGTTTTCTTGATCAGGCCAGAACGCAGCTTCCCTGCAGAACCAGGTAAGTGTTCCAGACACACTGGCAGGGTCTGGGACTGGGGAGAGAGATCACAGAATTGCCCTGTTCTGTTCACTGCCTCTGAAGCATGTGGCATTGGCTACCACCAGGGGCAGGCTACTGGGCAGGGTGGACCATTGGTCTGGCCTGATACGGCATGGCTTAAATTACTGTGTATTTTGGGAGTGTGCACCCGTCCATCTGTGAGTCTGCTTGCTCAAGGACTCCTCCTGAATGGGAAGAGGCTAGGGATGTGAAATCTTGTTTAATCGGTTAACTGGCTAAACATTGTTTAACCGGTTAACCAACTAAAATGGGGAGGTGAGTGGGAGGGCGGCCTCCCCTTTGCGCCCCCCCCCCCCCCCCCCCGCTTCACCGCAGCTGTTCATGGTGGGCCTAGGTGTGTTGCAGGCAG
Source organism: Pelodiscus sinensis (assembly GCF_052426305.1). Taxonomy (NCBI): domain Eukaryota; kingdom Metazoa; phylum Chordata; order Testudines; family Trionychidae; genus Pelodiscus; species Pelodiscus sinensis. The sequence goes on along the minus strand of NC_143064.1, from coordinate 4,687,098 downwards.
GGGCTGCTCCAACTCCTACTGGTTAACCTTAACCGGCAAGTCGCTCCCGTTAAGGGGCAGCTATCTGCTAGAGACAGTGTCTGTTTGTTTGGACATGTGCCCCTCCCCTGGCTGTGCCCGCTGGAGCTGCAGAACAGCAACTCATGTGAGTGAAGGACCCAAGCAGCGCTGGGTAAGTCTGCTCCTGTTCTTACCCATAAGAACATAAGAACGGCCGTACTGGGTCAGACCAAAGGTCCATCTAGCCCAGTATCCTGTCTGCCGACAGTGGCCAGCACCAGGTGCCCCAGAGAGGGTGGACCGAAGACAATGATCAAGCGATTTGTCTCCTGCCATCCCTCTCCAGCCTCTGACAAACAGAGGCCAAGGACACCATTTTATCCCCTGGCTAATAGCCTTTTATTGACCTAACCTCCATGAAATGATCTAGCTTCTCTTTAAACTCTATTATAGTCCTAGCCTTCACAGCCTCCTCTGGCAAGGAGTTCCACAGGTTGACAACACGCTGTGTGAAGAAGAACTTCCTTTTATTAGTTTTAAACCTGCTACCCATTAATTTCATTTGGTGTCCTCTAGTTCTTCTATTATGGGAACTAATAAATAACTTTTCTTTATCAGCCCTCTCCACACCACTCATGATTTTATAGACCTCTATCATATCCCCCCTCAGTCTCCTCTTTTCTAAACTGAAAAGTCCTAGTCTTCCGTTCCCTCTTGCTGCAGCGGATGACACCAGGAGTCCGAGAGGAACGTGAAAGCTGAGGGTGGTGGTGCAGGAGACCCCGGCTCAGTTCCCGTCTTGGCCCCGGAACCCCATGTGCTTTTGGGCCTGGAGTCAGCGGAACGCTTATGTTGGATGCTGCAGAGGGGCGGACTTCATTTTCTGCTTAAGTGCTGTGCTCCGAACTGGGGCTTTACCTTCCCAGCCTCCACTTTCCTCTGTCAATGAAGATAGTGGTAACGCTTCCTTTCTCCCCCATTTGTCTGCTAAGACTTCAAGTTCTAAGGGTCAGGGCTGTGCCTTCCGCCATGTGAACGTACAGCGCCTAGCGCAGGGTGGTTCTGGGGTACTGCTGTAATACAAACAAGCGGTGATACTGCTTAAAGACAAGGCACTTGTTTTGCAAGCCGTCACCTGCTTGCTGAGGGCGAACGTCTGATTGGAGGCGATTGATTGTAATTGTTTAAAAGTAAGTTGCTTTGCAACCCAGCCGCTAGCCAGCGTTTTGTCAGCAAGGGGTCATTTCGTCTCGATGGGCTTTCCTTGCTTCCCTCCCCTCGCCGTGGTTGTCCCTTCCTCACCCTCTCTCTCTCCCCAGGAATGTCCGGTTTTCTTTCCCTAAGTGAAACAGTTGAAGAGGTCATGCAGTATTAATATGAATGCAGAGCACTGCATTTATTTCCACTTATACGTTCTGACATTTTTGACATTTCCTGAAGTGTTGGATGTTTCAGAGAAAACAACAACGTGGCTTTTACTGAAAAATTAATTATCTCCGCACTTTTCTCGTCACGCGGGGCTTTTGTAAGAGGACAAAACCGTTCAAGTGTGTGTGTGTGTGGGGGAAATTAGATGGTAAGAGGATGACAGGCGCATTAGAAAGGTCCGTGTCAGGGTAAAAGGATCTAATTAAGCATTGATTATCAGCATGGTGCTGCGTGATGTACATGCTTTCGGAAAGTGTTACATTCCTTGCAATTATTGCAGTGAGCGAATTGATATCCTCGAGTTTCCTAAACTAGTCTTTTCTCTAATTACAGCTAACCGGGGCTAGCTCCTATATTCTCCAGTGATATCTCTCTGTCTTCTTGCTGGCTTCTTTATCCTGGAAGTCTAATGTGGCTAGATGGAAGCATGTATCACTCCTTTTGGACATGCTTGACTTAAGATCGCGAGCAAGAGTGATGGAAAAACAACAGCTGTTTTAAAGTCTCCAGAGGTCTAATTTAGTAAAAAATTCAAGTAGCGGGAGAAATATAGGAGTGCCCCGGTGAGTCATTGTGACCTTTGTTTGATGCTCGGCAGTTCTTCCTTAAACGAAAAACTTCACTAGAGGGTGTCAGCCCATTATAACTATTTTTAGATGTCTAGGAACACTCGGTATATCAAAATGATAAGGTGGGTTCTTGCTCAAATGGAGGGGTTAGGTGTTACTTGCAGGAGTGCTGCAGTTTTAGAATGCAAGCGTTCAGACGGGTGATCAAAGGATAGCATGGTATCCATATTGCAGACGTTCTGCCTAGCTTTAAAATGGCCCGCTGCTGAGAAGTAACGATAATGAAGGAATCATGAGCCGTAATACAGGATGCCAGGCTGAGTTCAGAGGACTGGCAATTTGCATTCTGGATTTTGTGGGTTTGTTTGGTCCGTAGTCTACTAACATTCCCCTGCTGCTTATTTTATTTTTTTTTTTACTAGTAACGAGGGGGCGGTGCCTGCTGCTCGCTACTCACCAGCCCCCCGTCTGTGGCGGTAGGCACGCCCGGCTCTCCCCCCAGCTGCCAGGCAGGGCCGGCAGTCGCACCAGCCCCGGCCTCTCCCCGCCCCGGCTGCCAGGGCTGTGCCACCCCAGCTCTCTCCCCTGGCCTCTGGGGGGCCCACTCCGAGGCCTCTCCAGGCCCCCCAGTCTGTCGCCCTCCCCCGCCACCGGGGAGGGCTGGGCTGCGGCCATACCAGTCCAGGCCCCCTCTCCTCCCCCACCCGTGCCTTCTGCTGCACCAGTTTAGGTCCTTTTGCATTCTCCTTGCCGCACCAGCTCCGGCCCCTTCTCCTTCCCCTTCCCAGGCGGTGCCAGCCCGGGTCCTTTCCCCCCCCCCCCCCACCGTGGCCTAACATTAACCCCCTCCTGGCCAAAGCCGCATCAGGCCCCGCTCTGCCACCGGGGCAGGGGAAGGGGGAGCCACTCCGAGGCCTCGTGTGCCTCACGCTCTCCTTCCAGCCGCTGGTGGGGGGAGCCGCTCCGAGGCCTCGTGTGCCCCGCGCTCTCCTTCCAGCCGCTGGTGGGGGGAGCCGCTCCGAGGCCTCGTGTGCCCCGCGCTCTCCTTCCAGCCGCTGGTGGGGGGAGCCGCTCCGAGGCCTCGTGTGCCCCGCGCTCTCCTTCCAGCCGCTGGTGGGGGGAGCCGCTCCGAGGCCTCGTGTGCCCCGCGCTCTCCTCCCAGCTGCCAAGCACAGAGGAGGAGGGAGGCAGCGTGGCAGTCAGCACTGGGGGAAGGGGAGGGAGGGGCTGTGGGACACCAGACGTGATGACATCACTGTCGTCCTGCAGGAAAAGCTTTTTTATAGGTAAAGTAAGAGGTGCGTTGTACAGGATACACTCAAGGACCATCTGTCTTTAAAAATCATAGTCCTTCCCAATTCTTTTATTGCTGATGACTGATTATTAATAGAGATAAATCTATGCATTGAAATAAATAAGAATGTAAAAGATCTCATTTAGTTTTCATGATTTCTGCTCTTTCCAAGCAGAAAAAATTGCAAAAATCCATGAAAATCAATGGTCAGTTGCCGTTTGCGGTGGTATTTGGATTGTGAATACTGCAAGGATTTTTTTTTTTAACAGTGTAACTGAATTTAAAATGGGGGGGAAAAAAATCCAACCAAGAACCCTTTTCTTTATGTAGGAATCAAATCGGTGGGTAAATTTTGAGTTGTGTTTAAAATGAAATTATTTTGCTGTAACTTAGAGTTGTCCCCCGTCTCTTCCAGGACAGTACCTTTCCACACATTATTCATAGGTTTTTAAGAAGCAATAATATAGGCGTGAGTGTCTCGTTAACATGAAAAGATCTCATTGTCAGAGAACATACATAGTTACATAGCACTGCACCAAACACACGCTGCTTTCCTGTGATTTCCGCTCCATGCCCTTCAAACATACACATGATTGTAACATATCTCTGCATTAAAAAGACACTATGGACTTGATTCTGCAGAGCATGTAAGTCTGTGCTTAACTTGGGGTGCAGACTTATGCTTAGAGTTAAGCATGTACTTAGATGCCAAATGGCAGTCTTTGTAACTGGCTTCCACCTTATTATACGATCTCCAGTACTTCTTAAGATAGTGGATCTATCAGTTCATTTCACTGAGACTAACTTGTAATGCTGCATTCTAACCCTGTTCTTAACTGTAAATAGAGTTAGTGATCCTTGTGTATTGATAGTAGCATGCGCTAGCTTTCTGTTCTCGTCATGCTTTCTGCCTTATCCTCTCTCAAGACTCCTGAGGAGTCTTGAAGCAGACGTCTTGACTCTCCAATTCCTTTTCTTTCTCCACTCCATGGAATTTTATAACTCGGGCTTTTACTTTGGTCAGAAAAGGAGCCATGAAGGAGGGGTCGCTGGCAACTGGCTGTTCCAGGAGTGCTTGTAAATGTGTGTGTAGCGGGGTGACTGGTGCGAGCACCGCTCCCCTACCCCCTCTTCCTGGGGCGCAGGGGGGGCTCTGCGAACCCTCCGCCTCAAATCCGTCCTAACCGTCCCTAGCCGGGTCTGTGCGCGGTTCGAAAGCTGGGTGCGATCACCTCCCTGCCCTAAGTGGCGGGGGAGGGTTCAGCGGACCCGTTACCACGTCCTGCCCCTTTCCCAAGCGGCGGGGAGGGGTCCGGCCCAAACGCAGGCTTTGGGGGGCTCGACCCCTAGTCTCACCCCTACCGGGCGTGCGTCCGCAGGGCTGGGGCTGCAACCCCGTCTTTGCCATGCCCTCGGCGCGTGGGTTTTGGGGTTTCGGTGGGGGGGGGGGGTTGCTTCGGGGTTGGGTGCGTGGGGAGTGGGGGACCCGGGCCCGCCCTCTCCTCCGGGTCCCAGCCCGGGACCCTAAGTGGAGTGCAACACCTATGGGCGGCCCTCCACAGCAGACGGGGCCGGTGCCCTAAACTCGTCTGCCCATGGGCGCCAGAACAGCCCCGCCCCGGGCTCCTTCCACTCCCCCAGCTGTGCGTGTGCCCAATCATTCACCCCGTTGGAGGCGCCGGGACCATCCCAACGCAGCCCTCCAGCTGCTGACGCTGTCCTTCCGGTTGGTGCGGGGGCCTGGAGGCTTAGCGCCTCTGGACGCCAGGGTGGACTCTGCCTGGTTCCCCCCTCTCTAGGCGCCCGACTGTCGCCTTTACCGTCCCCGGGGAGTGACGTCTGGGGGTTAACCCCGCCCCCACGGCGCCTTCCTCCCCGGGCCTCCCTTGCGGCGTCCACGGAACTCCGCCCCTCTGGACGAGCCGTGGCGCCCTGGCTGGCCGCTGCTCTGCGGCTTGGCCCCGCCTACATCCCCCTCGGTGTGCGGGCGCCCGCGCTGCCCTGCGTCTGGGTCCCCGCCGGTCAGAGTCGGCGCCGCCGCCTCCTGCGGCCGCCGCTTCCCTGGGCGGGGGGGGGGGGGGGGGGGGGGGGGAGGGAGGTCTCCCACCCGTGGCTAGTGCGGACCCCGCTGGGTCCATGTCAGTGTGTACATGTGAAGAGTCGGTTATTAGGAAGAAGCCAGTAGATGGCGTGCAGAAATTCATGCAGAATGGGTGTAAAACGTGATACTGTCTAGTGCAGTGGCTCCCAGACTTTTTGGCATCATCCCCCCCCTTTTGATTTTTGCAAAACCCTCGCCCTCCCCAATAGCAGCAAAACTTGTTTAGCGCAAAATAAAAAAGTTTTTACTGGACAGACCGGGCTCTTTTTTGGGGTGGGGGTGGGGGTGGGGAGAGATGAATGGGGGGGATGGGTTGCCTCGTGCCCCCTGGAATTTCTTCACCCCTCCCCCCAGTTTGGGAACCTATGGTCTAGTGCAAATGTCGTCTTCTGGCCGCTCCGACAACCCTTGGTTTTTACAGCGACGGAAGGGATTTTTCTATTGGAAAACGTGCAGGTATTCAGATTTGGGCCTTGCTGGGAGGCGTCTTGTTCGACACTAACATTTTCTAGCCAGGGGCAAAGGTAAAGGACTTTTCCGTAGGTTGTCAGACAGGACTTGACGCCGTGGCGCTTCCAGCATCTCAGCCGGGATGCCCCATCACCAGTCAACGGAGATTCAACACGGTGAACACCAATATCCTTTCTTCCCTCTTCTGTCTGTCAATGAACGCACAGCTTTTCAGAATCGGTAGATCCTATTGGGCTCTCCATGGGTGATGAGTGAAGGCCCTGCCCTTCCTGCCGGGGGCCCCGCCCCATCCGCATCCTCGTCCCCCCCGATGGAGTCAAGCCGTGCCTCTACCCAGGTTACTACCCCCAACCCCAGCGAATGGCTTAACCCCGCCCTTTCCAGGAGACCAGAACGCCTGAGGCAGCCATACTGGGGCCCAGCCTTCTCAGGCGGCCGGCAGAGAGCATAAGCAGTTTTGGGAAGGCCACGCTTTCCCTTGCCTGTTACCTGCCATCCATGGGGCTCCCCTCTGACCTCAGCAATCAGGATGTAGGTTGATGCAGTTGATTCCCCTTGCCCAACACTCCCCTAAAATATCCTTTCCTCTCCATTGGTGCCACCGAAATCTTAGGGCTTGGCTACACAGGAAAGTTAAATCGTCATGCCTGTGTAGCCGTACTGGCGCATCCTCTTGTGTGGACATTCCCACTCTGGTATGTGAGTGGCTTTTCCAGTTGAGTTTAACCTCCCCCTTCCCCAACTGGCATAAACTCTCCTGGAAAAGGCTTGCTCGGATAAGAGTGAGAGTTACCCCTCCCCCATGGGTTACATTGGTATAAATTCTCATCCTGGGTTATGCTGGAAACATTTCCCCTGGAGAGGAGGCCTCAGTCATTTCTGACCTCGCCTACTGCCAGATCCCCTTTGACCTGCCAGTGTGCTGCTTAAGTTGTTCCAGTCTATCTGAAAAATGGAGATGACCATCACCATGTCGTCTTGCTCAGACCTTGACTCGTTGCTCCTCAAATGCCTCCTTGTGGTGACCCCTTGAGCATTGAGCTGAAGCAGATGTCTTGACTCTCCAATTCCTTTTCTTTCTCCACTCCTTGCTCCTTTAATTTGGTCAGAAAAGGAAATGCGAAGGAGGGGTTGCTGGGTGCTCCGTTCCAGGAGTGCTCTGTAGATGTGTGTCTGCATGTAATGAGTTCCGTTATTAGGAAAGATGCCAGTAGATGGTGCACACAAATCCATAGCATTGTGTGTGTTTCTTTCCCTCAGGGCCCTTTATGGCTTTCCAATTACAATCGGTGTTTCTGAGCGCCTTTCATTCCCTCCTCCTTCGATACAGGAGACGTTTAAGCCCCGCTCCCTCTGAGCTGGTTCACAGCAGCATCCCAAACTGCCCACCAGTTGTGGGAAGAACTGTTGATGGGAGACGGTCCCCACAGGTAGACTGAGTGAGAGAACTTTAGTGGTGCTGATGTTTGAATCAGAGAATTGTAGAACTCTAGAGCTGGAAGAGACCTCGAGAGTCATTGAGTCCAGTCCCCTGCCCTCGTGGCAGGACCAAATACTGTCTAGATCAGGGCTACTCAACACACGGCCCGTGGCCCCTTTGCATGCGGCGCGCGGCAGCACCAAGCCGAGTGGCTTTGAGCGAGGCCACGTGCGCAGTAGCTGCCCACCAGCCGGGGGAGGGAGGGGAGTGGCAAAAGGCATGGCGGAGCACGCCTGCCCCATCTGCCACAGTGGCAGTGCCTCCCTGAGCCAGGCCACGTCAGCTCGTGAGCAGGAGCTGCTGGGGACGGCAAGAGGCACGTGGCAGAGCTAGGCAGCGCGACAGCAGCGGAGTGAGGCTGGGGTGAGAGAGGTCTAGGCTGGGGCTCGGATAGAAATCAATAGAATGGTCTTCTGTTGAGATGCGTTTTAGTAGTTAAATTGCTGGACTGTTATTGCTCTTAAAAGTGCTGTCATCGGGGTGGAAATTGGGTAGCTATTGCATTTTATTAATAGCAGCTGATCTGGCTTAAATAAGGCCTGTGTGTGGTGTAGTCTTGCCTTAATCTTTGTATTCATGCCCATCAGTGTGAAAAAAGCTATTTGCATAGATTTGCAACTGTGCTTAAGTTGCAGCCCTCTGCATGTGCTGTGGGTATCAGTGGCCCCCGGGGCTTCCAATGTTGAGTAGCCCTGGACTAGATCATCCCTGACAGGTGTCTGTCTGTCTAACCTGCTCTTCAATATCTCCAGTGATGGAGATTCCACAACCTCCCTGGGCAATTTGTTCCAGTGTTTCACCACCCTGACAGGTAGGAAGTTTTTCCTAATGTCCAACCTAAACCTCCCTTGCTGCAGTTTAAGCCCATTGCTTCTTGTCCTATCCTCAGAGGACAATGAGATGAAATTTTTCTCCCTCCTCCTTGTAATACCCTTTTAGGTACTTGAAAACCGCTATCATGTCCCCTCTCAGTCTTCTCTTTTCCGAACTAAACAAGCCCAATTCTTCCAGCCTTCCCTCACAGCTCATGTTCTCTAGACCTTTCATCATTCATTTGAGAAGTGAACCAAACCAATTTAAGCCTCCTCTCTAGTCATGTGGAATCGGCTTCTAGTTGCAAGTCCTGCCCAGGTCCACCGGAGACCTTTTCTAAACCTGCTCGGTGGCTATGCCCCCTGGGTCCCTATCCCACAATTCCCTGCACAGGACCGCACCGCATTATCTTCTGGGAGCTGCAACAATGCCACAGGTTCACTTTGTAGAACGGGAATAGGATGCTAACTGAACTGTTTCATTCTTGTCTCTGCCTATGCTGATCCGGACTGACTTGGTTAGGACTGAACTGTCCTTATCAAACGTTTGTCTGAGCTCTAGCGCATTTCAGGAGTTTGCATGTGAACTCAAAATATTTTACAAGTCATCCAGGGGCTTAAGGAGCATCGTTTTGGTGGTGTTGGATCTGTTTGCATCATTCCTCTTTATCTGGCGCGTGAGCTAACAAAGGGAATATTGTCACAGAAACAGCCAGCAAGAGAATCTTGTGGGATGACCTGCGATGTGCAGGCAATGAGAAGTTTGAGGTTCTTCTTGCACCATAGATCTCATGCCACATCGGGGAAGGAATGTTTCTCTCTCCAGTACTTCACTGTTTTGCAGCCACTTCATTGTGACCGACAACACCGCCAATGGCCAACTATGTACACACCGCTCATGAGTTAAGCCCTCCCCTTCCTGTTCTCCTTTGGGGGTGCCGTGTGATTGGGCGTGCATAGCTGCTTGGCTTTGTCCTAGTCAATACACTTTTGAAAATGCGAAAGGAACCTTATCCGCCTTGTAAGAGCCTGCTAATCACCATTTCAAACCACAGGTTAATGAATGATTACGAGAGAGGCTGCGTAATACGATTACAGGAGCTAAATAATTAACATTTAAAAAAAAATGCAATTTAGCATCGCTTTGACACGCTGCCCAGACAGAAGGCAGCCGTCTTGTTTTAATCACTTAATGGCAATTTAACAAGTACCACAATGTCGTAGATGTAGGGGAGTTAGGAAGGGCGGTATTGATGGAGTATTCAATTGGATTAAGAGACTGGCTTAGTAACAGAAGCCAGGGACTGATAGCTAGGCACCTGGTAGGAGGGAGATGGGGAGCAGTGTGTCAGGGATCTAGAGGAGGGACTCTGTGCCTAAGTATTCAGATATGAAATAGACGGGCTGTGCAAAATGAAGGCGAGTGTCCGGCTTGGCTAGGGGATCAGGAAAACAGGAGCAACAACTGCCCAGTGACTAGTGCCTTCTAGCATGACAAATCTCCTACGGAGTGAGGACTGGGTCAAAACTTGGTAAAGCAAACCAGAACCATAGGGCACGGATCAGGAGAGGCAGCTAGTGCATTATGAAAAGGGCTGGCTGGAGTGTCCCAGCTCAAGTTAAGGTGTTGAGCATCACTTCCCTTATAAAGTTACCCTGTGGTTTAACCCGAGCGTACTGGGACAATAACTTTGCAAACTGCGGTGTTAATGCTCATCAGCAGTGTTTCCTCTGAGCTGTGCGCTTCGGCAGCCAGCCAGGTAGCTGTTACTTCTCACGCACCTACAGCTTGAGTAGGACCGTCGCCGTACCTGCTTCCATGCGGCGGGCTGCACCTTGTTCTCTTGGGCTATGTCTAGACTGCAGGCTTCTTTCGAAAGAGGCTCTTTCGAAAGCATCTTTCGAAAGAGCCTCTTTCAAAAGATCGCGTCTAGACTGCAGGCGGATCTTTCGAAAAAGAAATCCGCTTTTTCGAAAGAGAGCACCCAGTGAGTCTGGATGCTCTCTTTCGAAGACGGCCTCTTTACATTGAAGAACGCCTTCTTTCGAAAGAGGAACTTTCGAAAGAAGGCGTTCTTCCTCGTGAAACGAGGTTTACCGCCATCGAAAGAAAAGCCGCGTTCTTTCGAAATAATTTCTAAAGAACGCGGCTTGAGTCTGGACGCAGGGGAAGTTTTTTCGGGAAAAGGCTACTTTTCCCGAAAAACCCCCTGAGTCTGGGCACGGCCTCTGATACCTTCTTTTCTTCTCTTTTCAAGTTTGTGTGGGGTGTGTGTGGTTTGTGGGTGTGGTGGTGGTGTGGTGTCTCTGCGACAAAGGATAAATGGAGACAAATCAAATCTCAGAAATGGTTATACAGGCCTGTAGGGGAACGTTTCAACCTGCCTGGTCACTCAATCATGGATTTAAAAGTAGCCATTCTTTTCCAAAGGAATTTCACTACCCAATTACAGAGAGAGAGTGGAATTGGGAGTCATCTGCAAATTTGACAGTGTTCTCCTGGGCTTGAACAAAGACATTAACTGGATGTTGCATTATAAAGTCGGTCTCTCCTGCCTTTAAGAACTGCATTTTTACATCAAAAGCAAAAAATGGGACACCCCCAGCCCACTTAATTAGCCTCGTTACCACCAGTCCTACAACTGACAGGTACTTTTTTCTTTGCTGTTGTAAATATCTTAGTTTCTGTTATTTCCACTCCAGCTCCTCTGTAGAAGTGGGTTTTACCCACAAAAGCTCATGATCCTGTATCTACTTTTGTTAGTCTCTCAGGTGCCACCGGACTACTCATTGTTTTTAAAGTAATCAATTAACACAGGGTGCATAGAACATCTAGAAGTCTTGTTGCAGATTTTCTCTGCCAGCTTCACTCTACACATCCTCAAAATAACGACAGATTGGACCTCCCTGGTCCAGCAGCCTTGAGAACTGACCCTTCCTGAATGAGGGAATTTGCCAGATCAGAGGCGGTCCCCTACCACCGGCCTCTCAGGACACTGCCTCTCCTTCTGGCTGACTCTGCTCCAGCCCTGCTGCTACAGGGCTTGGGCTTGGTTCTGGCTTGCTCCTGCCAGCTGGTTGGGGCTCTATGGTGACAGAGCCCCTCAGCCACCATGGCTCTGCTTCTATCCTGGGAACGGGACTCCATGGCTCCCCCTTTGGCTTGGGGCTCCTCGGTTGCCCCACTATGCCATGCCCGGTCGGGACTTGCCAGTCCTGATGGTGGGGCTCCCTGCCACTTGGCCCCTGGCCGGCTCACGCTCCTGGGCACTGGGGCTCTCTGGTCCAGCAACATCCATGATCCTGCCAGACCCTGGGTGTTGCTGGACCAGAGAGTCCTGGATTTCGGCGGTTCAGCCCATACTGCAGGCACTTTTCCTTTTCCGATCTCTCCCTATGCTCTCTCGTGTCTCCCCTTCTCCCCAGTTGTCTCCGGAGCGCCTGCGGTGTGAGATCCGATTACCCACAGCTAATTGCACATGGCAACTAAATGTGTTTTCCAATATGTTTTCCTTCCGGAAATTGTCAGGGAGGCAAAGTGGTTGGAGACGGGTGTGGAAGGGAAGTTGTTTTGGGGGAGTTTGATCTATTTCTTTTCGGTCATAAAACGGTCTGTTAATGCGGCTGCCGGAGGAGCAACAGACCACAGTGGAGCATTGGAGATGGGAGAATCACAGCTCGGCCCGAATGCCAAGTCAGAGGGCTGGCACGGAGTCCGGGCACAGGTCAAAATCAGTGGTGTGCCATGAGGGTAAAGGTGGGTCCAGCAATGGCGTGCTGCCCCTCATGGGCTGTGTTTGCAGAGGGAGTGCTACAGCTCTTGTAGGGGTGGGGAGAACTGGCTCCAATTCTTGTGGAGACAGTGAGACAGTGGCTCAGTACGCTCCCCCAAGGTCCCTGGAGGCCTTACTAAAGGCTGATTGTGTCACTATCCCCATGTCTGGGAAGATGTAGCTGAACGTGCTACTACTGGGAATTAACTCATCATATAATATAACTTTCCTTGATATTATAGCTCAGAGGGAAATGAAGCCAAGACTGAAATGGCTCAAACGCAAACCGTTGTCTTTTGTTGTCTTTTTTTTTTTTTAAACATCGTTTTCTAAAGGAAATAATTGAACCTGGTGATGGACGAGATCCTGTAGCCTTCTCTCAAATCCCAGAGAAAGGATGAAAAGATTTGACCCTTCGGATCACTGGAAACGATACACGCCACCTGCATGTATTAGTCTTTACCCTGCTGCTCAAAACTCGACACTATTGTGTTCTTTTGCAGTGATTCAGTTCCTATAATTCATCTAGATTCCCGCAGACCTAGCGACAGTGGAACAAAAAGGCCAGCACGATGTATGGCCTGATTCTTAGTTACTGTTCTGGCAGTGTGAAAGGGGTCTTAATTCAGGGAACATTTGCATTTGCACCAGCTTAGAGGCACTTGTACGCTGTAGGAACAATGTAAATAGAAATCAAGCCCTTTATTAACATTTAATATGAAGTTAAGTATAGCCAATTACATGTATGTTAATAAAATTAAGTGCAGTTGAAGCTCGGACAAGAAGCAATGGGCTTAAACTGCAGCCAGGGAGGTTTAGGTTGGACATTAGGAAAAATTTCCTCACTGTCAGGTTGGTTAAACACTGGAATAAATTGCCTCGGGAGGTTGTGGAATCTCCATCTCTGGAGATATTTAAGAGTAGGTTAGATAAATGTCGATCAGGGATGGTCTAGACAGTATTTGGTCCTGCCATGAGGGCAGGGGACTGGACTCGATGACCTCTCGAGGTCCCTTCCAGTTCTAGTGTTCTATGATTCTATGTAGTCCAGCACTCTTCTGCGCAAACACCCGTTGTCCGGCATGATTTGAGTTAGCCAGATGTCCACTTATCATGGGTTCGGCCAAGTTTCCCGCGGTCCCATAAAGTTTGTTTCCAGCCACCAGTCCTGGCTCTGTGTTCTGTGCTGTTTAGCTCTAATTTTCCCCTAAACATCTTCCAAGACTCCAGCAAGCAGTGGCAGTGTTTGTGATGCTGCTAGACAATATTGACCGCCCGTGGTCCGGATAATTCTCTGGTTCGGCACCAGTCAGGTTGCCAGGGTGCTGGACTAGAGAGGTCCAACCTGCATAGCCATTCACCTAGGGTAGTATGGGATGGCAGGGTCCTCTGTGCTTTTCACTTGGACTTTCAAGGACAAGTGTTTGCAGCATCTTTGAAGAGGGCCTAGCTGGATAGCTCTGTAAAGTGTGTGGCGGAGAAGTAAACCCTCTCCCTTTCCAGTTGAAGATGTTGATGTACATTGGTATGGTCCAAATTAGGGCCCAATCCATAAAGTTCTTCCTGCCTCGTACTTTCATTGCCCTCAATGGTAGTTCATCTTCCAGAGCTTTCAGGTTTAGGAGCTTAGTCTGCAAGTTATGTAGGGAAGGGAGCTGGGACAATGTTGTCTTTAGGGTTGCCAGATGGTCTCCCAAAAAATATCGGACACCCAGTATTTTTTTGGTCGAGCACTCGCCCCGCCCCCATCAGGCTTCTGCGCAATCACAAACTCCCAGCACCGATGGCAGCCCCGCCTCCCAGCCGCTGCCCCCGCCAATGCCAGGCTTCTGTCTGGTGCGCAGCCAGAAAAATCAGAGAATACCGGACGTTGCACCTGTCCGGTATTCTCTGGGTTTTTTTTTTAACTGGACAAAGAGTGCAACTACCGGACACCTGGCAACCTTAGTTGTCTTGTGTGTGCGTGCAGCGTAATGCTCCCAGCCACTGCTCGGTAAATATCCCATTCTGGAGGCTTTATTAATTCTTCCAGGCCTCAATCCAGGTAAGGCCATGCTTAAAGGTAAGCACGTGCTTAAGTGCTCTCCTGAATCGAGGTCTCTTGCTACTTGCTTGTTAGCTAGCAATAGACTGTGAGAAAGAGGGAGCTCTTAGGACGACGGGCAAGGACACAATGAAGATGAATGGCTTTAGGGGAAAACACAAACACATGCACACAAGCCCACAGACAAGCTGGGTCTGTCAATCACAGTTTTTTGTATCCTCTTTGACTATTACTCTGCCGCCTCCTATCGGTTTTCTTCTAATGTCGCTTTCTCATTCCAGTCTGCTCACATATGCATATTTATTTCCTCTTTTATTAGTCTTTTAATAAGTCATTTGAACATAGAGGGGAAACTTTTTTAGATTTAAAAAAAAAAATGGAAACCCTCAAATACAAATACAAGTTTAAAAAAAAAGTTTTAACGTTAGCACCACCGTTTTTTGTTTCGGTGGTTCACTTTGCGCACATTTTCACCTGGTGTATGTCGCAGTGCATTTTTTGCAATTGAAAATCAGATTTTTTTTTTTTTTAAAAGGACTTTTGGGTTGGAACTTAGGCAGCTGTTGGGCTAAATGTGTTTTTAAATCCTCATCCGGCCCTGTCTTGGCATTCCATTGGGAGAGTGGCAGAGGTTCCCTGCATTCTGATAAGACCAGCACTCCTGTTTAAGCAACATTGAACAGCCACACAGATTTTTCCGTTTACAGCAGTCAACTTGATTTAAAGCTTTTCATTTGTTTTCTTCTTGTTTAAAAACAACCAGCCGACATCCCTTCCCCTACATTTCTTGGCGATCAAGCCAGTGTGGGCTGTGCCCACAAAAGCTCATGATACCCTCTACATTTTTTGAAGCAAAATGCAGGACAATGTAGCACTTTAAAGACTAACAAGATGGTTTATTAGATGATGAGCTTTCGTGGGCCAGACCCACTTCCTCAGATCAAGAGGAAGTGGGTTGATCTGAGGCAGTGGGTCTGGCCCACGGAAGCTCATCATCTAATAAACCATCTTGTTAGTCTTTAAAGTGCTACATTGTCCTGCATTTTGCTTCAGCTACCCCAGACTAACACGACTACATTTCTATCACTATTCTACATTTTTTGTTAGTCTTTAAAGTGCCGCAAGACTCTTTGTTATTTTTTAAGCCAGGGAATGTGATGGTGTCCTTAAAATTAAGTTCTGCTTTTCAAATCAAGTCTTGAAGACGTACTCTGTGAATAAGTAAGGGATGTAACCCCTTTACATCCAAGACATTGAGTAGTATAAGTGGCACCAACTATCGGTTTTCCTTATGACCAACCCCGTCACCAATTCCAGACGGCTTGCATCTCAAGCTAGCTGAGTGCAAAGAATCACTGCTTTGTTCCTGGGAGGATCAGCATGATAACACAGTCCTGCCTGTTTGGATTTCCAGAGAGATAAAACATTAAATGGAACTAAAACAGCGATCAAATCCTGAAAGCAGGGCTCAGATTTTTATCTCGCTTGGGACTGTGTTGTCTCTGGTGTTGTCTTACTCCTGGAGCCCTCTTAAGTGTTTAATAGGGCCAGGAGCTTCTGAAATTACAAGCCCTGTGCCGGAAACCCCATTTTGTACACCGATATGCCTTCAGGGAGAGCAGTGAGAGAGAGACTGGTTGCTCGTTCGCTTTCTGCATATTATTACAAATCATATTATCTTAATGCAGCCGGGATCCGTGTAATATAAATTCTGTTGTGTTTGCAAAAAATTAAAGCTGCGTAGGAATTTTGATCGTTTTGCAATAATTGCCTGGAATGCAACACGAATGCTTTTTCCCTTCGCTTCCCCTTTGTTGATTGAACAGCTTTTTCTGTCGACTCCACATCTCAGTGGTTTCAGTAATAAAGATCTAAATAGCCTAATGTTTCCAAATGTGGCAGAACGACACTGTTTTGAGAAATGATAATTTTTCATAGAAAATCAAATCCAAACAATTGACTGTGTGACAACAGTTTAGGTGAATAGTGGTTTATTACCAGTAAAGCCTAGATTACGTAACAGCATTTACAAAGCGCAGGTTCAAACTTCAAAAATCAATTGGCATAGTATGCCACAATGCAAAGCCATGGCACGATCATGGAGTAGAATCACCAATATTAGCTTTGCACAGAAATGGGAACGCTGCTGTGGAAACTTATTTGGGAACTGAGGCACTTACGCACAAAGCCCTGCGCTGATACAAAATTTGTATCCACATCTGCGAGAGTTATGTGCATGCGGCTGTGAAGCAGATATCCCCAGATCTGCAGGGCTCTAGATCAGTGTTTCTCTGGAAGCTGAGTGTTTAAGTGGCCACTCGGGAGAGAGTCAAATATCAAGCAGGACTAAGCTCGAGAGGTCCCAAGTTTGATTCTGCAGATCAGTGGTACACGTGTCCTTTAACAGGACATATCCAATTCTTCCACTCAGGCAGTGGGTTCTGGGGGCATGATTCTCAGCTGGTCATTAAATGGCCGTGGAAATTGTCCTGATTTACATAGGGTTTCCAGGAGTCCAGTTTTGAACCGGACAGTCCAGTATTTGAGCTTTCTATTCAGGGAAACAAACTGAGAAAATATCAATGAGAAAAATAGAACTGTCCAGTATTTTCTAAATAAGATGTCATGTCGATTGTGATGTCATGTCAAGCGTGTCCGGTATTTTTGTTGAAACCATCTGGCCACCCTAGATTTACACCAGCAGAAGATCCTCCTTGGGTGACGTGAGCTAGGTTCAAACTTTCCCTTTCGTTACCAAACTAAACATGAAAACCAGTGTCCAAACTGGCAGGCATAGGTTAACGACGAACAGAGAGCTAAAATGCTCCTCTGGAAGAATTCTTTATGGTTTAAAAAACCCACCAGAGTGTTATCTGTGCAGTTCAGCCATGTTTTTTTGCCGCTAAATGTGAAACAGCAGTTAAACCCATGATTTATTGTCTTGCTTTTTGCTGATTAAACTCTTTTTGACAATGGCTTTGCCTGATAGCTGCACTACAAGATTTCAAGAAGGTAACAAATTGTTATCCTGCAGCTATCCCTAAGGCGAAGCCCAGAAAGTGACGAATGTTGTTTTTCTCTGTCCTATGCGGGGAGTGAAAAGTATCCAGTCGCTTGGAACGATCAGGTTTTCCAGGTCACTAAATGACAACTTGGCTAATGATGAGTATCTAACGAGTCACTGCTGCTCGCCTAGCCTAATCAAACTGACACTCTAGCACGGGGAAATGCAACAGTGCCTGGTTTTTGAAAGCATTATTGCACAACGTTGTGATGTAAATAACACGTCTTAAAATCTGTTTTAGCAGTTCCAATCGGGCTGCCCAGCTGAGGAGTTGAACAGTGTCATTTCTAATGTCATCATGTATTTTGAGCGGGGTGTGTGTGTGCGTGTGTGTGTGTGTGTGTGTGTGTACACTAGCATGACCCAATTCTTGGGGCTTTGTTTTATCGAAGTGCCTCTTAGTTGCCCTGCTCCATCCCAATTTTCACAATTGCTGTCCCGTCCCCTTTAATATGCACACATAGATTTCTGTTTACCATACTGACTTGTTCAATTGAATGCTGCCATCCATACGGTGACGTGTAGATCAATCGAAGAGAGATCCTTTGGATCCTCAAATATTCAAACTTGTGGTAGCAGAAAGTTTGCTCCCCATAGGTGGCAGCCCACCCTGTGGTGCGTCTGCATAGCCCACGGCTGCATTTGAGTGCACACTGTTTGGTTTTTTATGTAGCCAACTGTGCTGGAGACTGTCGAGCTTTCAGCCTGCAGAGTTTAGAACCTCTGCAGGCAAACTGTTTCCGTATCTGGAGTGTCTAAATTCTGCAACCTTTCGAAGCGTGTGTGCCCACTAAGCTGCAGTGCCCCGTGGATCCCTGTTGATCTAGTCCCTGGGTTGCTGGAATGTTTCATTCCACGGTGACAGTTGCGAGATGTGTGACGCACTCAGTGGAGTGTGTGCAAACTGAGTTTGCGGGTCTTTTTGCGTGATGCGCTGACTCTGTAGCAGTAAGGAGCGAGCTGGGTGACGGGGGAAGCAGAGGCAGGCAGCAAAACAGCTTGGCATTTTATTCTTAGTTCAGCGGACTTGCGGGATGGCAGGAATAGAGAGAGCCAATGAAAACTGAGATGGGGGAGGGAGAGAAATGTGTCTGAAAACAGCAGCGGTCCTGAAGGGAGAAGAGAACAAATGAACAGTCCGAGGAACATCCTGTGAAACTTTTCCATTAAAGCAGTAACGGGAGGATGCCAAAATGCCTGATTGGTGGCACAGACTAGAGGAGATGTCGGGGGGAATGAGCCGTGTAGAGCCGCAGTGACTGCAACAAGACAAGGGAGACTTGGAAGACTGCGGAAGAAGCAACCAAACGGAAAAAGGAACCCTGTGCAAAGAACAGGAGGTTAAACAGTGACACATCTAGATGAGCACAGCTGAGTTAAAGCACACTGCCATCATGAAGAACAGAGAAGCTCAGGGAAATAACCGAGAGGCAAAACCAGGGAGAAAGGGGCACAGAACTATTTGGAAAGAAAGGGAAGGCAAGCAAGCGGGAGGAACTAGGCGGTGACCTCTTCAGCCAAACCCAGTGAGAGGAACCAGGACGCAGAATGCAGCTGGGTTGAAAGCAGAGGCTTGGAACTAGGGCTGTGTCCAGACTCAGGGGTTTTTTCGGGAAAAGTAGCCTTTTTCCGAAAAAACTTCACCTGCGTCTAGACTGCAGCCGCGTTCTTTCGAAATTAAATCGAAAGAACGCGGCTTTTCTTTCGACGGCGGTAAACCTCATTTCACGAGGAAGAACGCCTTCTTTCGAAAGTGCTTCTTTCGAAAGAAGGCGTTCTTGAATGTAAATAGGGCTTCTTCGAAAGAGAGCATCCAGACTCACTGGGTGCTTTCTTTCGAAAAAGCGGCTTGCTCTTTCGAAAGTTCCGCGTGCAGTCTAGACGCTCTCTTTCGAAAGAGGCTTGCAGTCTAGACATAGCCTAGGAGTGAATTAACAACATCACTGCAGTAACTGACCCCCTCACCAGCTGTCGGAGACTGTTCGCTAATTTCTCTGTAAGGTCCAGGAGGCTGGACTCCCTTGACTCATGCTGACTTTCATGGACTCTGGGGAGTTCCTGCATGGATGTAACAGTCCATGTATGACTGCTGCTCCCTCTGGTGTTCCATATGGCACAGGACTTGAGTTCATCCAGGCTTTTACGTAACCGTGGATATTCATGGACTTTCCCAGCCCTGCAGGAGGGGTCTGATTGGTAGGAAACTTCTACTCAGTGAAAGTGGTGTATCCTATGTTTCTTCACACCTGGACACTTAAAAACCAAGTTGGAAAACCTGCATTGTATGGGTGTGTCTACACTGCACCCGAAGCTCAAAATAAGCTGCCCAATTTTTGCTTATTTTGTGGCTTACTTTGAGTGTGTTTTGAAACAGCGTATTTGCAATTTGGCGCTGCCTACACAACACTTATTTTGAAGTGAAGCACTATTCCGATACGTCCCTTCCTCCACGTGGAATCAGGTTTACGGGGACGTCGGAATAGCGAGCCCGTGATATTTTGAATTAACGGGCATGCCGTGAAGACGGAGGATAACTATAGCACTGCAGTGTAGACATAGCCTAGAAGAAAAAAAGGACGAGAGTTCTGTGAGCATTGTCGCCAGACATATATACTGCTTGGCTACGTCTACACTGGCATGATTTTCCGAAAATGCTTTTAACGGAAAAGTTTTCCGTTAAAAGCATTTTCGGAAAAATCGCTTCTAGATTGGCAGGATGCTTTTCCAAAAAAGCACTTTTTTCAGAAAAGCATCCGTGGCCTTTGCAGAAAAGCATCCATGGCCAATCTAGATGCGCTTTTCCCCAAAAAGCCCCCATCGCCATTTTCGCGATCGGGGCTTTTTTGCGGAAAGCAGTACTGTGCTGTCTACACTGGCCCTTTTGTGCAAAAGTCTTTCGGAAAAAGACTTTTGCCCGAACGGGCGCAGCATAGTATTTCCGGAAAAGCACTGATGATTTTACATGAGATTGTCGGTGCTTTTCCGGAAATTCAAGCGGCCAGTGTAGACAGCTGGGGAAAAACTTGCCAGTCTAGACACAGCCCTTGTGTTCCCTCAGAACCTTGGGAAACTGCTAAGCATAAGTGATGAAAAGTATGTTACACCTACACTTGTTCACAGGCATGCTGGAGGGGCGTAATGAGCGATGTTCCATGGGGATCAGTTCTGGGTCTGGTTCTGTCCCATATCTGCGCCAATGGTTTTGATAATGGCGTAGAAAGTACACGTATAAAGTGTGTAGGCAATCCTAAACTGGGAGGGGTTGCAAGTGCTCTGGAGGATAGGATTATAATTCAGAATGCTCTGAATAAAGCGGAGAACTAGTCTGCAGTAAATAGGAAGCCATTCAGTAAGGACAAATGTACTCCACTTAGGAAGGAGCAGAGCCAGCCCGAGCCATTTCGTACGCTCCAGGCGTGCGGCGCATGTGCAGCCCTGCCCCCGCCCGGCCCGGCAGTCCCACGCGGTGCCCCCTACAATGGGGCGCCCGGCCGGTAGCCCAGTCAGCCTGGCTTTGGGAAGGAGCAATCAGTTATGTATGTGCAAAAGGGGAAGTGACTGTCGAGGAAGGAGTCCTGCAGAAAAGGATCTAGGGGTCACGGTGGACAAATATGAGTCAACAATGTGACACTGTTGCAACCACCATTCTGGGAGGCATTAATAAGAGTCTTGTGAGCAAGACACACGGAGCAATTCTTCCGCTCTGCTCTGTGCTGATTAGGCTTCGACTGCAGTATTGTGTCTAGTGTTGGGCACCACATTTCAGGAAAGATGTGGCGAAATTGGAGAGGGTCCAGAGAAAAGCAACAAAAATGATTCAGGGTCTTGTGAACATGAGCTATGAGGGAAGACTGGAAACAATTGGATTTGGTTAGTCTGGGAAAGAGATGACTGAGAGGGGACGTAACTTTCAAGTATCTAAAAGGCTATTTACAAAGGGGAGGGGAAAGGATTGCTCTTAACCTCTGAGGATAGAACAAGAAGCAATGGGCTTAAGTTGCAGCAAGGGAGGTTTAGGTTGGACATTGGGAAAAACTTCCTAATTGTCAGGGTGGTGAAGCACTGGAATAAATTGTCTAGGGAGGATGTGGAATCTCCATCTCGGGTGATTTGTAAGACCTGTCAAGGATGGTCTAGACGGTGCTTGGTCCTGTCATGAGGGCAGGGGGCTGGACTTGATGACCTCGCGAGGTCCCTTCCAGTTCTATGGTTCTGAGTTCTGTTCGTGGTCGGACAGTGGTTTCTGGGACCACCTAAGTGCAGGTATGGTGATGCTATCCTCTTTAAAAACCAAGAGCCAACTTTTCCGAAGTGCCCCATGTGGTCCCATTGAAATCAGACTCTGGGTGGAAGAGGGCAGAGCTGCCTTTGCCTGGCGGTACAGTTTACTTCCCCTTCTCCCCCTCTCCAGGCTGGCAGCTGATACGCTGTTGGATGGGCACAGGCAGAAATGGTGCTTAGGTCTTAACAGTTCAGAGTGGGCTTCTCCCTTGCTCCCCTCTCCAGCCATGGTCAGGCAATGCCGGGGTTTCCATGCTAGGGATGTGAATGGTTAACTGGTAAGCCTCACCCTTAATGGGTGAGACTTGCCGGTTACGGTTAATCGGTCGGGGCTGGAGCAGCCAGAATCATAGAACTGGAAGGAAGCTAAAGAAGTCACCAAATCCAGTTCCCTGCCCTCATGTCAGAACCAACTATGGCCCCATCCCCATTTAATTGGTTAACCAATTACATGGGATTTTACATCCCTGTTCCATGCCCTGAAAATGTCCGTTAGCTTAGCCATTCATTGGCAGTGTGCTGTATTTGGTACAGCCCATTAAACCCCATCTTCTCCCACTCTGCAAGGCCATCGCTTCTCCTGGGTGAGGTTGCTCTTGAGGGAGGGTGAGGAATAGCATTGGCTGGAACACAGACCAGATGTCTCCCTGCCCAGCTCCTGTGAGCGCCTGGCTTCTGGCTCAGTGTTGTCCCGGTTTTACCGGGAGCGGTGGCTGACCGGGGATGCTGCCCTGCAGTGAAGCATTCCAGACGGGGCAGCGTGTTTGTTGATGTGCTCCGGCATTCGTTCCTCCTACGAGCTCGTTTTCACCTGGCAGCTCCCCAGAAACTCATCTTGCTGGGGAGAGGGGGCTGCTGGGACCAGTATTGTTGCTCTATTCTGCCTCCACCTCCGTCCCATGTTGTCTGGATGAATGCTGCGTGTCTTCTGTTTGCGCACGGGGGGAATACAGAGCAGGGGGGAATACAGAGCAGGGAAACCTCTGGACCGGGGCGGGGAATCTTTTTTAGGGCTGGGGGCTACTGACCCACAGAAAAATCAGTTGTGGCACCACACGAAAGTGAGACGCAACCCTCCCAAAACAAAAAACCCACCTCACTGACATGGCCCCCTACTGATAGAGAGAGACCTTCCCCACATCTCCCTTGCACACCAGAGCCAAGGGGGCCTGAGCTAATAGTTTTTGTAGACCCCCCCCCTCCAGGCTCTGGGGTGGGGCCCAAAAATGAGGGGTTCAGTGTGTGGGACGGTGCAGGAGTGGATTGGGGGGGCTAGGTGGGAGGGAGGGCGCAGGAGTGGGGGGAAGTGCAAGGTCAGAGTGATAGGGTGGCGCTTATCTGGCCCAGCTCCCTGGGAATACAAATGGTCCCGTGTCCCTGGCCACTCCCAGGCACTGCCCCCTGCTGCTCCTATTGGCCATAATTATGGCCAATTGGAATGGCGGAGGAAGAGCCTCCCGATTGCGCTTTGCTGTGCTGCTGTTTCCCCAGTGAGGGGAGAGGGAGCGGGAGTGCACGGAGCCGCTTCCCCCCTCACAAGGCAAAGCCTGGAGTTGGATCCAGCCCCAGACTTGCCTGACTCCGACCCACTAGGCTTGGGGCTTCCCCCTCTTCTCCCTGCAGCAGGGAAGCCCTGAGCCTCGGGCTGGATCCAGGCAAGCCGGGAGCCAAATCCTGAACCCGGGCCTGAGATTCCCCCCTCCTGCTCTAGACAGAGGAATTTGGTTACTTGAACAGGTGTTGGCTGTGTGGAACTCAGCCGTGGCAGCCTGTTTCGCCTCTGCCTGGAACTGCGGACAGGCTCCACTGGAGAGCTTAATGGTCTGGAACGAGGCTTCTCCATTTTGAATCTGATACTTTAATCTGAACAATGTTTTTCTTATTTCATTGGGCATTTCTGTATTTTGTGAGCATCTCGTCCTGCATCGTGGCTAGAGATTCCCCACCAGAAGGCAAGCAGTGCCGATAGACGCATGTTACAAACATCAAACATGCTCTTAGTGCTCCCAGCCCCAATGCTATCTGTTGAATATAAAAAAAAAAAACCTCTCAAGAGATGCACTTCGTATTTTCCCTGCATACCAATTCCTCGTTACTATATTTATAATCTAGAACAGTGGTTCTGAACCTTTTTTTATGAAGTACCCCTTTAAAAAAAAAAAAGGTACCCCCAGCGCCTACCGTTTTCAGACACACTCAATTTTTTCCTACACATTTGTTGCAACACGTTTGTTTAAACAACTTAATCGTAGCCGGGCGGGAGATGAAATTTTTGGGCGTAAAAAGGAAAAAAATAATAAAACGCTGTAAAACTTAAGCCAAAAATTCAGTTTTCTCCAAATTTCAGTTGTGTTGATGTACTCCCCAGACGTCTCTCGAGTACCCCTAAGAGTACTCGTACCACTGCTTGAGTAACACTGATCTAGAAGAAATCAATTGTTGACTTGCCACTTTCGGAGCGGGGCCACACGACCCTCAGGAAATCAAAACATGGGGCGGTGGAAAGAGCATAAATCGGAATTTGCGGCAAAGTTTGATTTCATTCATCGTGATACCAGTGTGTGCTCTCCAGACTGCACACCGGTAACCGAGCAAAACTTGAGGAAAAGCTTCTCCGTGTCCAAGACAATTATAGCAATATTATATAACAAACGGTAGTGACTGATACCAGAATTTTATAAGCTATCTAATACGTTGAACAAGCATTGTTAGCTAGACTGGCTTAGGTGGTTTTTTATTGCTTATGCTATCATGAAGCAGAGAGAGCGAACTTTTTTTCCCTCCTTGATAAATGGGCTCAGGAAATAATTTTATACTTACTGAAAATTCCTATTTCGCCTGCATTCTAGTCGTATTGTATATCTGCTGTCAACTTACATGCTTTCTAATTAATGCTCTTCTTTTGAATCCATAGTGTAAAATATCTTTGGTGCTTCAGAGATGGCATTTTGATTAGCTAGACTATAGATTTGTGTTGTCATGTCATTTTTATTGCTCTAAAATGTTCTGACAATTCTATTTATATCTCTGGCAGCCAAACAAGCAAATTGACACACAAAAGCCATTGTTCATTCCAGAAGTGTCATTGCTAAATGAGGTAGATTTGGAGCGTTTGATTTGGTTTGTGCAATTGGTACATGATGGGAGGTCCCTTTCTCGATAATGAAAGCGGAGTTTTCTTGCAAGACTCAATTAAACAAAAGACACAGCATAAATCAGACTTGAGCTCTTGTTGAGTCCCCATCTGCCCCTATTCCTGCAGTGAGAAAGTCACAGAAAACATTCATTTTTCAAAATAGTTTTGTTTCTTGTTTTTTTTTAATTCAATTATATGTTCCAGCACCAGCCACTAATAGTGGTTGGTTTGTACAATCAGCTGATCTAGAAGGACACATTCTTCACGGTCTCATCTTGTGCCATCAGACCCGATCCATTTTTATTAATGATAGAAATGTAGCCGGGTTAGTCTGGTCTAGCTGAAACAAAAAACAGGACTATGTAGCACTTTAAAGACTAACAAGATGGTTTAATAGTTTTCGTGGGCCAGACCCACTTCCTCAGATCAAGTGGTTCTGGCCCACGAAAGCTCATCACCTATTAAACCATCTTGTTAGTCTTTAAAGTGCTACATAGTCCTGTTTTCTATTTTTATTAGTACTTATGAACATTTTTAACTCATTAATGTGACACAATCTATATTGGCTAACAAAAAAGGACATATTTTATCAAACCACGTCTCTTATTTGCTTAAATGTGCAGCTCTCAGCTGAGAGAATGAGTCACATTTCAGTCCCATAAGGATGCGCCTAAAAACAAGTTGCAAAACTTATCAAATGCCAAAAAATTATCCAGGGTCTAAATGTGAAGCCCCCCTTTGTGTTTGAGGCTCAGGCCAAATGGTCCTCCTGTCCCCTCCCCCCATTTGATTGGCCCTGTACAATAGTGACCTTCCAGTTGGACCACAGCTTTTGAGAAGTGTTCCGATAACGGTGAAAAGAAGAGTGCAACTCTACTCAGTGTTCTAGAATATCTTGGGGTTTCTACCGAAATGCGCAGCAACAGTAGTAAACAGCGTTGATTGGTTCTATTGCCATCAGTGTTAATGACCCATTGACACAAATGGAGACCGCCGATCCCCCTTGGAAAGCAAGAGTAATATAGTTTCTCTAGCTGCAGACTCTACGCTGCATGTATTGCATCTGAAAAGTTGCCTTGCTGCATCATGGCTAGAAACTTTCCCTTTAAAAGCCACGTAAACACGTAATTTTTAAAAGTTTCATTTTGATGGGGCCATCTGGAAAGTGCCATTTTGGTCTATTGCCACAATCCTATCTCTGGGTTTGGTACTGCGTTGGCTGAGAAAATGTTCCATTGATGATGGGTGTATTCGGCTACATGACAGGTTGGTCAGTGCTGTGATTGTTCAGTCCTTGTATTTTGTGACATTGACACTTAGTACATCCGTTGGGGTACATTTCCTCCTTTGGCTGTGCTTGGCTTCCCTTCGACACTCTGCAGAAAACCAGTTCTGAGGGGGTGGGGCAGAAGTGATAATACAAATCATTAAGTACATAATTATTCTAAAATAGTTTTCTTCTGAAAAAACAAACAACAAAAAAACTCAAAATAATCAGGAAAGGTGGAAATTCTGTCTTGACGGCAAGATTACTTCTGCTCCTACAACTGGAGCTTTGCTAAGGCTCTGACTACACTGGGAAGGTTTGGCCCCGAAAGTGCTGTTCACAAGCCAAAGTTGGCAAAAGTGAAAACTGGTCAAACTGGTTTTTCTGCCTCCCATTGTCGACGTTTCATGGCCACGTTGCTAGCTCCTCTGTGGACAGATGGGGCAAAGCAATGTGGGTGAGCATCCCACAGGGCAGTGTCATGGGAAGGCAGAGCTGTGCTTCTTGGGATTCTCTTAGTGCTGGGAACATCATCATGAGTCGCTCTGTGAGCTCTCTATGCTGAGGAATGTCAAAGCAGTACCGCTGTCTCTCCAGCCCTCCCCCTGCAGCAGCAGCCGGCCTGCCGCTGTGTTCCTAGCAGGGCAGAATGGAAGAATTCGAATGATTTGCTCTTTTTGGTTGTTCCCCAACCAGAGCAGCTCCCTGAGCTGTCAGATACTTCCCAGAGCTTTGAAAGGGGAGGAGCGCAGGCCTGCAGGGCAGCGGAGATCACAAAACACTGAGCACAACCAGCAGGGCAGGCATGGTGGGATATTGTTGGAAGCCAGTTCCTTTGTCAACAATGAAAGGAGGGAAAAAGACAGAAGGTCTCTCTCGGGGTGGAAGTTTTTGTTGCCAAAACTAGGTGTTCCCCCTCCCTCAAAAGTTGCATTGGAATGTGTACACTTTCACTGTTTTGTCAACCAAAGGTAGTTTTTGGTGACAAAACGTGTCAGTGGAGACAAGTCGTACGAGTCTCATGATACTATGAAACCAGATGCCTCCACATAAGCTGTCTGAAGCTGGAGAACAAATAAGGCCAGGGGAGTTTTCAAAGCAAGTAGTGGATCAGTGTTCTCTCAATGGGGCAGGGCCAGAGAGAGTTCTGTGCAGTTATACCAACAAGGCATTTGGCCTGCTGGATGGAGACTTTACTGGGATAGAATTGTTCTGAGTGACTTGGTGAGCTTCATTGGAGAAACAGATTGGGGATATTAGGTTAGAGAGAGAGAACAATTATATCTCTGGATGAGTGACCTCCAGCAAGTAATAAGACCTTGAGCTGGGGGCCTCCAACATTACTTCATACTGCCAATAACTTTTCTAGAGATCCTTGAGTTTCTGCTATAAAGTCCAAACACATTGACAACATATATCAGTGAAAATTCCAAATTCACTGTTGTTACCATGGAACCTCTTTGCAGTTCAGGGAAGTCAAATTCTCCTTTCGCCTTGTCTGAAGAGCTTAGAGTCAGGGCCTTGATTGCACACTTTGGTTCGTATTTTTCTCTCTGGGCTTGTCTTCACTGTCACAGAGAGCAACCCTGCAGAGGTCAATCTTTCGGTGTTCAATTTAGCAGGTCTAGTAAAGACCTGCTAAATCAAATGCTGATGCCCTCCTGCCCAATCGACCGTTGCACTCCTTGCAGTTGTGAGGAGTAAGGGAAGTTGATGGCAGTGTTTCTCCCATCAATCGCCTAAAAATCGATGTAAGGTACGTCGACTCCAGCAACGAAGTTGTCATAGCTGGAATTGCGTATCTTACATTGATTGTCTCCACCAGTGTGGACCTGGCACCTGTATTCAGATGGTGGTCCATAAGACTTCATAATTGAACCAATGACATTCTGAGGGAACAGTAACACTTAGGAGTAGAAGATTTTATCTGAGGTATGTTGCAACACTTTTAATGCACTATAGTTCTGAGGTGCAGCCCTGCCTTTGGATAAGAATCTAAGAATGGGTGTACTGGATCAGATCAAAGGTCCATCTAGCCCAGTAGCCTGTCTGCCGACAGTGGCCAGCACCAGGTGCCCCAGCGGGGGTGGACTGACGATAATGAACGAGCGATTTGTCTCCTGCCATCCTTCTCCAGCCTCTGACAAACAGAGGCCAGGGACACCATTTCTATCTCCTGGCTAATAGCCTTTTATGGACCTAACCTCCATGAAATGATCTAGCTTCTCTTTAAACTCTGTTATAGTCCTAGCCTTCACCGCCTCCTCTGGCAAGGAGTTCCACAGGTTGACTACGCACTGTGTGAAGAAGAACTTTCTTTTATTAGTTCTAAACCTGCTACCCATTAACTTAATTTGGTGTCCAGTGGATGTCAGTGCCAGTGGATACTTAAGGCCTTGTCTACGCTGCTATGGGCTGTCGGCCTAAGTTACTCAACTTCAGCTATGTTATTTATGTAATCGAAATTAACCTAGTTGGGTCTGTTTATCGTGGTATTTTCACTACGGTAAGTCAATAGCTGATGCTCTCCTGCTGACTCCACCCATGTGTCTTTTCTTAGGAGGGTGCCAGCATTGATGGGAGACTGTGTGGCAGTTGATTTGTTGAGTGTATACTTAACATGATAAATTGATCCCCGCTGGATCAGTTGCTGCCCGACGATCCAGCGGGTAGTGAAGATACTCCCTAAGACATGAACAGATGTTATGAAGGACACGCTTCAAGGATGGAAAAAGTAGACCAGCCAGTGTTAAAAGTGGAATAGAACTGTGCTGTTCTAGCGCCACTTTGATAAACATGGCATTCAACACAAGTCAAAATTAGTCTTCTTTTGTGGTCTGGAGAGAAGTAGGATACCATGGTCTCTGTTCTCTTTCAATCCCCATAGAATTAGCGACAGACGTTTATTCTGTTTTGGTCATCCTGAGTTCTAAAACCACTCCTGCCAACACTAATACAACCTCATTTAAAATGGCCTAGAAAATTTTAAAAATTGCCCTTCATTCAGCTGTTGGCAAATATTGTTTTCTGTGTTAGTGTAAAATAGGAGCGGCTGACGAGAATCTGTAGGTTAGAATAATCCAGAGATATATCTTGGAAAATCTATTTCAATTATGCTGTGTGCTTTTAGTGGAGACCATAAATTTTAACGAATTAAGAGAGCCATAAAGACAGGTGAGACAGGGCAGCATCTCACGTCTCACCTTCAGAAATTAAATATTCAGTGTGAAATCGCACATTAGAAGGGTCACTGCACTGCTAGTGGTCATTAATAGCCGCAGGAGGCAACCGTTTGAAGAGCTAAAGGAAACCACTTCCCATAACAGTGATATTTAAATGCGCAATTTACTGAAACCCCCCTCATTAAAATAGATAACTA
This sequence comes from Pelodiscus sinensis, assembly GCF_052426305.1. NCBI lineage: Eukaryota > Metazoa > Chordata > Testudines > Trionychidae > Pelodiscus > Pelodiscus sinensis. Next base: position 4,657,999 of record NC_143064.1, on the reverse strand, counting down.
ATGCCAGAGTGTGCACTAATGGAGACTTTGCTTTATATTTAAAATCTGCATATGGATACGCCATGTACGGTTGCATTCGCGATGTAGGAAATCGATAGATTTATGTAATATGATATCATTCTATTTTTTTAGCTTGTCCAGCTGTCTTTTCCTCTTTATTATTCATTCTTAACAAAGGAGTAAACATTTGCACGTAAGAGTGGGTCAATAGCCCAACTGGTTATTTATTCGTAGGCGAGATTCTAACATGCTTTTCGTGAGAGACGCACACACATCCACACACACATTCACTCTCTGGTCTTCTATTGATTAGCTACAATTTGCATGACAAGGAACAGTGACTTTACCCAACTATTTATATTGCTCTCAAAACCTCCTCCAGACATTCATGTAACAACATTTTCCTCTAGAAAGATATTAAAACCAATGAGGCACATCATGCCTAACCTTCGCCTTGCTGCAGAGAGTGGGATGGAAGGAAGTTGTTGATGCAGTGAAATAAATTGCCTAATATTCCTAATTGTATGTGAGAGTTACTTGAACGTTGTAACTGGTTTTGCTACACTTTGGGATGCTGTCTCGGCAGCGGCCATCATGTTCACTTGCCCACAGATTTTCCGGAAATGGGAGAAGAAATGGTGGGCACAGAAGATAATCCTTGTCCCTGGCAGGCTTCCTGACCCTAAAATCCCTGTAGGTTTTATTCCCTAATTCTCTTTTGTTGTAGGTGGGGAGGAAGGGTGCATGTTGTGATTTAGTTTAGCGGTGGTGCTTCCCATGAAAGATGGCACGTGGTAATATTCAAGGTCGTCTCGTCGTTTCCCAGCGCTACACACCATGGCTGCCTTGGAACTTCATGGCAACGGCTAGGATAGAAGAACACTAATCCGTAACCTCTAAAAGCATACTCTTCACCTACAGGAGAATGCTGGGTATAGAAGTCAGTTGAGTAGTTCTGGTACTATCCAATAGAGGGCAGAAGTGCACGTATTCACACACTGACTGCCTTTCCTGCAGAAAATGACTAGAGAAGGGGAAACAATTCATATCCACTAAGGGTGTTAAATATCCGTTAATTGAATAGTCAATTAACCTCATGAATTCTTATTGATTAGTCAACTATTCTAGTCAGCCAGTGTGCTCCAGCCCTTCTCCCGAGGACCCTCCTGCCACTCCGCATTGCTGCCTCTGTATCAGAGGTAGCAGCGTGGGGTGCCAGGTAGGAGCTGGTCTGCGTGGGAAGCCAGTTTAAAAACCAGCTTCCCTTGTGAACTGGTTATCTGTTGCCCGCACTGATGCCTCTGATACAGAGGCAGCAGCTCAGGATGGCAGCCCCTGTACGGGTGGAGGGGTGCTGAGCTTCTGGACCAGTGCGAGCCGGAACTAAGCCAGGCTGCCTGTCCACCCGGCTCCTTTAAATGCAGAGCTGCAGTGGGGGTTGGTCCCAGACCTGGCGTGAGCCAGGACTGAGTTGGGCTGCCGGCCAGACAGCTAAAAAATTATAGGGGGGAGGAAATGCACGTAGTCTAACTGATAAACAAAAGCTTATCGGTTAATGCTATAATCGACTATATATTACATCCCTAATATCCACTAGTTTCTTTGCTGAATTTTGTGTCTCTCTGAACTGTCCATGATCAGATTGTGATGCCCCTTGGGTGGATTGCTTTAAGTTATTGGAATAATTTTGACCAATTCTGAGTCCATAGATCATGTGATAGTAGTGTGTGATGCTCAGTTGCCATTTGAAATTTAAGCTGCATTGGATGGACGATCTGGTCCCAAGGTAGCTTCTCCCTACCTTTCCCTCCCGCAGGTCAGTGGGGGCACAGGATGGTTTACCCCACGGGGTGTTGGAGTTCATAGTCATACAGCCTTTGTACGAATAAGAAAAGTCCGGGAAGATGCTGATTGTCCAAGTGCTTGAAGTAAACACCATTAGGATCCGGTTAGTCAAGAGCTGAAAGGTCACAGCTTCTGCACAAGGCAAAGTTGTTCGCAGTTAATGAACTGGGCTTAAAATTGCACTTTCAGTTAAGTACAGATCACAGCTGGAGGATTCTCTGCATCTTGGGTCTTCGAAGTATTTGAAGGCTTCAATATCTGAGCTATAGGTGAGAGGATTATTCTAAGAGGGGTGGGTGAGATTCTGTGGCCTGCACTGTGCAGGGGGTCAGACTAGATGATCATAATGCTCCCTTCTGACCTTAAAGTCTATGAGTCTGTGTGGATGCTTTTATTTCAGTTTAAACTAATTTTTACTTAAGATAAACTGAAGTTTGATTAGAGCTGGCTTGAAGCTTCAACTGATCTGATCCCTGATTGTAATGAGCAATACCGTGGGCAAACACAGCATGGTTAGAACAAGTCTGTAAAAGGTTTCAGGGTGAATGCTGAAGATTTTGGATCTCAGTGTCAGGCAATACATAGGCCAGGTCTACACTAAAGGGGAAGGTTGAATCGAGATACACAACTCCAGCTACATTAATTATGTATCTGGAGCCATCATACCTTGTTTTCAGTTTCCCCACTGTCCCCGCAATGGGAGGCCGACTGGTGCGAACGTGTCCATTGGCTTCCCTTATTCCTTGCAAGAGCAAGAGTATCAGCTGCCAACAAGGGCACCCTCTGAGTTTGATTTAACAAGTCTTAACTAGGTCCGCTAAATCGAACTCTAGAAGATCGATCGTGGCAGTGTCAACCTTCTGCTTTGTGAAGACATGAATTTACTTTCTAAGGCCTGCTCTTGCCACCCTCGTAACCTCCAAACGTAATCTCATCTAAGTCTCCCATTCTCATTCTATGCGCTGAGATTTGTGTTTACTTCATCCCTTCTGATTTGCATCCTTCATTAGTGATGCACACAAACATGTCAGTCGAACCTTTATTTTTCTGTTTGCCATTTCTCAGAGGGGGTGATGCACAGAGATGTGTGTGATAAAGACTCATCATAGTCATCGTTACAGTATATTTATCTGTGCTCAACTGTCTGTTTCATCTGTAAGACACTATTTGATCTAACCCTTTTTCTCTCTGATTAACCCTCCTTGTTATTTACTTTCCTGATGAGGACGTTTTTTCTTTCATGCTTAATTTATGAGCCAAATGTTAATATTGTTCACAGTTGTCATGCTTTTTGACACAAAATTCTTTAGTTTTTTTTAATTATTTTCTAAGATGAAGAAACTTACAAGTAATATTAGAAAAATCAATCACTTGATCTTTACCCACTGTCAGTGTCCAAGTCAGCTGTAACCAGATAATCATTACTTGCCACCTGGCGGTAGCCCAGAGTTGATTCTTGATTTTGTTCTTTTTTGGAAAGTTTTGAATTGTATTCTCTAATGGGAAAAGGGCATTCTAAAGTTAACAGCTTACCTTGGATCAGTCAGACAGTTGTTCAACAAGGAATAGCTAACACAATGTCTTTAAATATGTGCAATGTCCTCTCCACTGCCTCCCTTTGTGCGCCAAAGTGGTGTATGTGCAGTGTGTGTCCTCAATTGAAGGTTTGCACTGCATCCAGCAAACAGTTGCAAACATGGTCCACAATACCCATTCAGAATTCCATAGCTGCTCAAAAATGAGGCTTTCCTGCTAATGGACGCAGACTGGACAAGGAGGTCCCCCAAAAGTATCTCTATTCTTGAACAGCTGTTTATGTAAACACTTGCCCCAGGGTTACACCAAAAGGGAAAGTCGAATCAAGACACGCAACTTGGAGTCGATGTATCTTGTTTCAAGATTTCCCTTTGTCCCCACAGCAAATACCCCCATCAGCTTCCCTTACTCCTCTCAGGAGCAAGAGTATCAGCCATCGACTGGGGCACCTTCTGAGTTTGATTTAGCGAGTCTTAACTAGACCTGCTAAATCAAACTCCAGAAGATGGATCACGGCAGCATCGATTTTCCGTTTAGTGAAGACATGGCCTTGGTGTTGGCTGGAGTAAGCAGTAGACACCCTAGACAGACTTCTGCTAGGTTGTAGTTTTCCTTGTAGTTACAGTTCAATGTAGCTTCTATTCCAGCTGTTAAAGTGTCACTCAGCATTTTGTGGATCTCTGTGTAAATCATTTTGTGACTGACCAAGGCAGCTGCTGTTAGTTACGGTGCGTCTCAAGAACATAACACTGATCATCATAGAACCAAATTTGTGCACTTCATGTTCTGTAGAAAGCTGACATGCAGCTATAGAGGACTTCCTTTTTCTAAGTACCTTGGACTTGTATAGAATTCTGAGGTTTTTACTTTCAATTTTTTCCTCTAAAGGAATACAAAGGTTTAAGCAAAAACATTAATTTGGGAGAGTGTGAAAAAACTTTGTATCTAAAATGCAATCTGTGTCTGGTGTCTTGACAGAAAACTATGCAAAGCTTGTGAAGAGTAACAATAAGATTGAAAAGAATATGTCTGGTCAACACTTTTTGTACCCGGTACTGAATATATATTTTGAAATAACGGGCTTGCTCAAAAGATGTAGAATATCTATTTCGGCCTTAGAGAACCTCAGCCATTTAGTTGACCATGTTTACCACTAGAGTGACAATCTGGATACAGCAGAACAATATATTACATGATACATGGCAGTGGGATGAAATCTATCCTGTGCGGTCCGACTGAAGTGATGGTTATAAATTAGAGGGAAATATTTTGGGGTTTGTGAATTCTGTCCTTTGTAGTACAAGTTGCAAAAGTAACTTAAGTTGATCTCATAACCTTAAAACTTTCTCCCGGTTGTGAAAAGGGAGTAGACTCCTACTCTGCAAGAAAGGGCCAATCCCAGCGCTAAGTACTGGAGTTGCTGTTAAAAGGTGGCAGAATCTGGCTGCTGGAGAGAACTTTTAATTCAGTTTGAAAACTTTTAAGTGCCTATGTAAACAGTACTGACTGCACTCTACTTGTGTTCCATATCTCACACTGTTTGTGTCTGCAAGCCCCCGCACCTGGATTCCTGTGATTATATGGGAATTTTGGCTTTTGTTTAGGAAAAGTAATTGCTTAGCTCTCATAACTGGAAAGTACTTGATCCACTTGCAGCTTACAGACTCAGGTCAGATGGTAGTACACAGCCACAAGTTTTGAAAAAGCTCATGATTATGTGAGCCCTATTCATGATTTTTTTTTTTGAGAGTTTGGGGTTGGCTATATGATAAACAGAGACATCTGGGGCATTTGCCTGACTTTCTGCCTAATACGGAGTTTCTGTGTCTCCTCTGAGTTTACTTTCTTCTGTTTATATTCTGAATTCTATGGGGAGTCTACTGAATTTTGTTAGAACCTACTCAGTTGTACCAGGGCCTTCCAAGGAAATTCCCATCTGTTTTGCTCTTAGTGGTGGCAAATTTGCAGATGGCAGATGTAATAATAGGAAGAGTGCTGGCTAGCACCCAGTGACTAAGGAGTTAAACTCAGGTAGCTAGCAAGGGTGTTGGCAGGAAGCCAGGAGACCCAATAAGAATCAAGTGCTCAGATTTGAATTGTATAAGGTACTTGGTCATCTTCTTTTGTGTGGGAGAGTTAAATCAGGAGTTAAGACACAGAATGATTTAAACGCAGGCAGGACTACCATGCCTCCAAGGAATTCAGGGCATGGAAGTGGACTGAACCAAGAAAAGACTGGAAGTAAGTAAAGGGAAAAAGTGAGTCTAGTTGCGAGCTGGGTATTTTTCTTTCTTTTGTGGTTTGGTTTGAATTGCTCTGTGTAAATCTTTGCCTCCCCTCCCCATTTACCATCTAAGCATTGTGCCCAGAGATTTTCTCTGGTTTTAATTGGTTTTCCCTGGTTACTCTCTAACATCTAGCAACCAAGTATGCTTCATCAAGTATATTGTTTTGTTTTGTTAATAAAACCACCTTTTTTAAGACGATGATTTGATTCCTATGTCCTGGAAGGTACAGGGGGTCTGTCTGTGTGTGTCTGCATGCCTCAGACTGAGGTCAGCTACCAGAGACTTCAGCTTGTTTTCTCTTTTCTTTTTTCACGCTCTTTGAGGCAAAAGAGCTTGGGGAACAGGTTCACTTGATGGTGGCAGTGACCCCCCCTAAGTCTGTGTATTGTGATTGAGGAAAGTTTTTGTAACCAATGCCTGTAGTGCCAAGGTATGTTTAAAGTCTCTTTCTGTATTTGGAGTGCCAGAGTGGGGAACAGCCCCGACAGTCCCTATAAAAACTGCCAAGGTGTCTATACCGTCCTACCCCTTGCTGTTACTTCCTTGGTTTCTTTCAGCTTCTCTGGGTTTGCCAGCCTACCTACTCCCTCCGCTAGGGGGTGACTGAGGCTTACTTCCCTGCTAGCAGCAGCCCTCATATCAGTAGCCAGTTACCTGGCTTTACACAGGTCCTGCTTCTTCCTGCTCCGGTGAGCCTGTTCATCTAACCGGGGCTTTCCTCTCAGCATTCATCTGGTCTTCATTAACCCCTTCCACTCTTTTGTGGGGTGGACATCCTATCACAGACTGCTACACGTTCTTCTAAAATCGCAGGGCAAAGTACTGGTTGAACTTCTCTAGTCCGGCACCCTCATGACCTGACTGGTACCGAATCCGAGAACTGACCAAGGGAGGTCAATATTGTTTAGCACAGTGGTTCCCAATCTTTTTGATACCGGGGACCAGTAAACTCATTCACAAGCTTTTGGAGGACCAGTAACATTTATTTGCATATTTACATATTCACTAAGCAAATGATGAAAATGCAAATAAATCGTATTGCTGGCCCTACCTGTCCGGCAGGTTGTAGCGCCCCCCTCCCCGTCCTAGCCCCAGTCCTGGCTGCTTTATTGACTCGCACCGGCTCCCCTGGCTGCGTCTGGCACCAAGTGTTCTGCGTTGGTGCGCACGGTGCCCAGCCTTCTCCTTGGGTCCTAGCACCCACCGGATCTAGCCCCGGCGCCTGGGAGCATGCCCGGCAGAGACACTGTGGGCAGAGGGCTGTGCCGCTGTGCTTGGCAGTGCGGGGTGCTGCTATCCTGTCACACACATTAATAGGATTGTGCATGATAATTTTTCTAAGGGCCGATATTTTTTTTTCTAAGGACCAGTACTGGGCCGCGCACCACATTTTGGGAAATGCTGGTCTAGCATCATTACCAACACTTCTGCTGCTTATTGTGCTCTTGGAAAAAATTTAGAGGTAAATTAGATCTAACTAACAATACAGAGCACTGAGAGCCAGGCTTGATGGCTGTAAACAAACTTTATGGGACTGCGAGAATCTTGGCTACACCCATGATAAGTGGCCATCCAGACCAACCTGTACCACTTCTGGAAATTACACATGTAAGAGTAATGCTGGGGCTTGAGCAACTGGGAGATGCTGTGAAATCCTTCCAGACAGAACCGGGGTGTGGAATGTACTGCATATAGCATATGGACACCTTGACTTCCAGGTCCAAAAGTGAACCTCCGTTCCACCCTCTGCTAGCGCTGACTCCTCCAAAGTGGGCCGTAATATTGGATGCTCTTGAGCAGTGGTCACCAACCTGTCGATTGCGATAGACTGGTCGATCATGGAGGCACTGGCAGTCGATCTCAATGCAGTGTTCTCAGCCCCCCTCTGTTCCCCTGTTCTCAGCCCCCCTCTGTTCCCCTCCACCCACAATGAGGAGCCCACGCTGGCGCTTCAGCCTCCTGCCCCTCACAAACTTGGAGCTGAAGCCGGCTTCCTGTGGTGTCGGGGGAGAAGTCCTGTGGCTTTGCGCCAGATCCGGCTTCTCAGGAAGCGCGTGCCCTGCTCTTCCCCTCCCCACAGCAACGCACGCACTTTCTTGTCTTGCCTTCCTTCCTCCGTGAACCAGTGAGGCAGGGTAGGGGTGGGGTTAAGCTGGCAGTGGAGGGTCCGGAGCGGCTGGATTTCTTAAAGGAGCTGCACAGCATTGCCTGCAGATCCTACCTGAGAGATACTCATCCCTGGAGATCCCCAGGGACTAGCCAAGCTGCCGCTGCCCCCTCCCTGTCCAGAAACCTACCCCAGGCTTGCTCTTGTACCCTACTTCCCCTGTCCCACTCACTGTCAGCCCCGTCCTGCACACTGGACCCCTCATTTTTGGCCCTACCCCAGACCCTAGGGGGCCCCACAAAATCACTCCCCCTGGAACCCCAGAAGAGTTAGTCTGGCTTGAGGCCTTGAATCTCAGTCCTCCCTACCCGCTACCCCCCATGGGGCTGGAGCACCAGGGGAGTGAGTTGTCTCAGTGGGGGCCACATCAGTGATGCTTGTGGGGGTTTGGAGGGGTTGGTTTTTTGCATCTTACTTGTGTGGTCCCCAACTGATTTTCTAAGAGTCACTGGCCCCTGACCTAAAACGGGTTCCCTGCCCCTCCCATAAATAAGGACCATGCTGAAATGTTTTATGTTTGACATAATATTTTATTTAAAAATGAAGCCTGGCCAACAAGCCTCCAGCTGGAGCCAAGCTCCTGTCTGGCCGCAGCATCATAACACTCCCGCACCCCCCACAGACCCCAACCTTGAACCTCGCATACATCTGAACCCCCTGCCCTGAGCCCTGAACCCCCTCAAACTCCTGCACCCCCGCATCCCCAGTTTTCTGCCACAACACTCCTGCACCACACACACCCTGCAAACTTGTGCCCTGAGCCTATTGTACACTCAACCTCCCTACCCTGAGCCCTTCACACACCCCAACCCAAACTCCTGCACCCTCACACCCACAAGCCTATTGCTTGATCAGCACCCCAACCTTCCTCCTAACCCCAACAGTCTCCAGCCTGGAGCCCCCTCACTTCTCCAGCAACCCCTTCTCCACCTCCTCCTGCATCCAAATTCCCTCCCAGAGCTTGCACCTTTCACCCCTTCCCATTCCCACCTCTGGGGAATGGCTGCCCTTAAAGGGGTAAGCCTTCTTTTTTTTTTTTTTCATGCTCAACTTTTCCCTGAGGCCTCTCTTTTTTCCTCAACAAAAAAATCCTTGGTGTTCCCCATAAAAAAAAAATTGTTTGATGTTCCTTGGTCTTAAAAAGTTGAAAAACCACTGCTCTAGAGCATGGGATGGTCTTGATTATTTTGTTCATTTCTTGCACTTGGATTTTAGGGGGTGAGGGTGGCTGCAAATCACTTCTTCACTTGCCGTGTTCTGGGGCCTTTCAGGGTTCTGTCTGGCCTGAGTACGTCCAGCCTCAAGGAGATACAGTATCTCTGGAGCTGCCCGTAGCGGGTGTGCTTTGCTGTTTTCCAGCAGAAGTGTGTCACGGGGGCGGCGGAGGGTTTGTTGTGAAAATTAATTACACACCATTGTTTCCATTGACGTCCTGCAGATCAGAAATTGTCAGCAACTTTGAAGTGTTATAATAGCTTTTGAAAACAATATTTCCAAATGTCAAGTGAATGCGCTCTGGGCACAATGCGATTCGGACCCAGTGTGAGCTCTGTGTTACATCTGCTTTCCCAAATGCTCCGGGGATCCTTTGGGGCAAATGCAGCGGGAGCCTGGCGGGGTTTTTTTCTTTTAAAAATCCTTTACTTTTGAAAAGAAAGAGTTTTCTTTTTCTGTTCCCCCTTGTTCTCTCCCCGGATACCTACCAAGAACTCTGTCTAAGGCAGCAGACTGAAAAAGCAGGCGGTTTTGTGGCCGGGAACACGTAAAGCCATCGAGAGACATGCACATTTTAAAAAGAAACCCCGCTAGGGGAGATGGGGCCATTTGGACATTTTTAATTCCAAAGAAACTATCAAAAGACTTTTTAAAAAAAATCTTTCTACAGATTGTACCTCCAAAATCTGGGACTTTCTGGTCTGGCAACGTCCGTGGCAGGACCACGGATGCTCCTGAGACAGAGAGCCCAGGAGCCTAAAGTCACGTGGGCCACCCGGGTGAGAGAGCGGGTTGCATGAGGACTGGGCCAGCGCCTCAGGGTTCCTCCCAGCTGTGTGGGCCCTGTAGCTTTCTCTTGCTGTGTGGGGCCCCACAGCTCCCCCAAACTGTGTGGGACCAGGGCCCCACGGCTTCCCCTGGCTGTGCAGGGATGGGACGGGGCTGGGGCTGGGGCCTCACGGCTGTGTGGGGTTGGGGCCCCATGACTTCCCCCAGCTGGGCTGGGCTGGGGCTGCACAGGGATGGGGATGGAGCCCTGCAGCTGGGCAGGAATGGAGCCCCGTGGTAGGCGCCGGAGGCTGTACTGCCCAGGGGGCCAGCAGTGGCCTGACAAGCAGCCCAGCCATATTGGGGGAGGGAAGGCAGGTGTCTCAGTTGGGGCCACATCCGTGAGCCTTGGGGGCTTTTGGTGTAAAGTTCCCATTCGAGGGGCAGGATGCGGGGCTGCAACACTGGTTAGGGCATTAATTCGGGGCTTGGGCAACCTAAGTTTAGTTCTCTGCTCCCCTTCCCCCCCCCCCCCCGACTCCTTGTGCGTCCTCAGATAAGGACAAATACGGTAAAGATCGTGAAATGTTTGGATGCTGCGGTGCTGGGGCTGTCGAGACCGCTGAAAGAGAAGAAGATGTCAGCTGTGCTTACCTTTCGTTTTTAAACAACAGCGCTCAGCCCAAATTCCTAAAATCAGAACCAAGCCTTTTAAAAAATGTGAATGAATCGACAGCCCTACTTTTTGCACGTGAATGTTGCACTGTATTCACTGGATTTTTGCACAGGCAAGTCCAGTGAATACAGTGCAACATTCATGTGCAAAAAGTAGGGCTGTCGATTCATTGCAGTTAACTCATGTGATTAACTAAGAAAAAAAATTGTGATTTTAAAAAATAAATTGTTGTTAATCACAGTGTCAAACAATAGAATCATAACTGTAATTCATTAAATATTTGTGGATGTTTTTCTACATTTTTTATATTGATTTTAATGATAACAAAATATAAAGTGAGCACAGTATACTGCTATTTTTATTACAAATATATGCACTGTAAAATTAATAAAGGAAATGGTATTTTTTTAATTTACCTCATACAAGTATTGCAGTGCACTTTATTGTGATAGTGTAATTTACAAATGTAGGGTCTTTTTTAGGATACATAACTGCTCAAAACCAAAACCGTATAAAACTTTGAGCCTAAAGTCTACTCAGTCCTACTTCTTGTTCTGCCAGTGGCTAAGAAGTTTGATTACACTGACTGCAGATACTGCCGCCTGCTTCTTGTTTACAATGTCACCAGCCCGCGAGAGCAGGTGTTCACATGGCATTTCTGTAGCCAGTGTTACAAGGTCTTTGCTGCCAGATATGCTAAAAATTCTCCTGCCCCTTCATGCTTCAGCCATAATTTAAGACAACACACTTCCATACTGATGTTGCTCTTTAAAAAAAAAATGCCTTAATTAGATTTGTGACTGAATTCCTTGAGGGAGAATTGTATGTTTTACATGTATCCTGCCATACGTTTCCTATTATAGCAGTCTCAGATGATGACACGTTAGTTTTAATAACGCTTTCATAGCAATTTGACAAAATGCAAAGAAGGCACCAATGTGAGATTTCTAAAGATAGCTGTGGCACTTGAGCAAGGTTTGAGAATGTGAAGTGCCATTCAGACTCTGAGAGGGGTGAGGTGTGGAGCTGTCAGAAGTCTTAAAAGAGCAGCACTCCGAGGTGGAAACCACTGAACCTGCACCACCAGAAAAGAAAATCAACCTGCTGGTGGCATGAGACTCAGATGATGAAAATGAACATCAGTCTGCACTGCTTTGGATAGTTATGAAGCAGAACCCATCACCAGCACAGATGTAGGGTCTCTACAATGGTAATACTATGCTAAGGGGAGAGGTAGATACACTGGAGGGCAGGGATAGGGTCCACCGTGACCTGGACAGATTAGAGAATTGGGCCAAAAGAAATCTGATGAGATTCAGCAGGGACAAGTGCAGAGTCTTGTACTTAGGTCAGAAGAATCTCAAGCATTGTTACAGGCTGGGGACCGACCGGCTAAGCAGCAGTTCGGCAGAAAAGGCTCTGGGGGTTAAAGTGGATGAGAAACTGGCTATGAGCCAACAGGGCGCCCTTGTAGCCAAGAAGGCTAATGCATATTAGGGTGCATTAGGAGGAGCATTGCCAGCAGATCCAGAGATGTCATTATTCCCCTTTATTCGGCTCTGGTGAGGCCACATCTGGAGTATTGTGTCCAGGTCTGGGCCCCCCATTACAGAAAGGATGTGGATGCATTGGAGAGGGTCCAGTGAAGGGCGACCAAAATGCTGAGGGGGCTGGAGCACATGACCTATGAGGAGAGGCTGAGGGATTTGGGTTTGTTTAGTCTGCCGCAGAGAAGAGTGAGGGGGGATTTGATAGCAGCCTTCAACTTCCTGAAGGGAGGTTCCAGAGAGGATGGAGAGAGGCTGTTCTCAGTGGGGGCAAATGGTAGAACAAGGAGAAAGGGTCTCACGTTACAGCAGGGGAGGTCTAGGTTGGATATTAGGAAAAACTGTTTTACTAGGTGGGCGGTGAAGCACTGGGCTGGGTTCCATAGGGAGGTGGTGGAATCTCTGTCCCTAGAGGTTTTGAAGTCTCGGCTTGACAAAGCCCTGGCTGGGCTGATTGAGTTGGGATCAGTCCTGCCGTGGAGAGGGGGCTGGACTTGGTGACCTCCAGAGGTCTTTTCCAGTTCTATGTTTCTATAGTTGAAACATGAAGGGATATATGAATCTTTAGTGCTGCTTGCACATAAATATCTTGCAATACCAGCAGTGTGACAGTGCTATATGAATGCCTGTTCTCACTCCTGTTATTTCCTTCAAATTGTAACCAAATTTGTTGGCCGAACAAGAAGTAGGAGGGAGCGGACTTTTCCTAGTCAGTTCAACTTTCCTGATAGAGATTGTGCTACGGTACTTGTGTAAGATGAATTGAGAAATACAATTTTTTGTTCTTTACAGTGCAGATATTTAACCTATTTATACATGATCTGGAGAGAGGGGTAAACAGTGAGGTGGCAAAATTTGCATATGATACTAAAATGCTCAAGGTAGTTAAGAATGATGCAGACTGTGAAGAGCTTCAAAAGGATCTAAAAAAACTAGATGATTGGGCAAGAAAATGGCAAATTAATTTTAATGTTGATAAATGCAAAATAATGCACGTTGGAAAAAAAATTCCAACTACATACATAAAATGATGGGGCATAATTTAGCTGTAACCACTTGAGAGAGATCTTGGAGTCACTGTGGTGAGTTCTCTGAAAACATTCACTCTGTGCGGCAGCAGTCAAAAAAGCAAACAGAACGTTAGGAATAATTTAAAAAGGGATAGAGAATAAGATCGAGAATAGCTTTATTGCCACGGTATAAATCCATGGTACACCCACATCTCAAATACTGCGTACAGATGTGGTTTCCTCATCTTAAAAAAGATATATTGGAAAAGGTTTAGAAAAGGGCAACAAAAATGATCAGGGATTTGGAACGGGTCCCATATGAAGAGAGATTAAAAAGACTGGGACTTTTCAGCTTAGAAAAGAGGAGACTAAGGGGGGATAGGATAGAGGTCTATAAAATCATAACAGGTATGGAAAAAGTGACTAAGAAAACATTAGTGACTTGTTCCCATAATGTAAGAACTAGGGGTCACCAAATGAAATTAATGGGTAGCAGATTTACACAAACAAAAGGAAGCTTTTCTTCACGTTGTGCACAGGCAACCTGTGGAACTCCTCGCCAGAGGATGTTGTGAAGACCAGGACTTTAACAGGGTTCAAAAAAGAACAAGATAATTTTGTGGAGATTAGGTCCATCAATATTTATTAGCCAGGATGGGTAGGAATATTGTCCCTAGCCTCTTGTTTATCAGAAGCTGGAAACGGATGTCAGGAAAGGGATCACGTGATGATTCCCTGCTCTGTTCATTCCGTCTGGGACATCTGTCATTGGCCACTGTTGGAAAACAAGACACGGGGCTGGATGGACCTTTGGTCTGACCCCGTGTGGCCGTTCTGATGTTCTTAAATATTTGTAATAAAAAATAGTGAACATGGTTCACTTTGTATTTTGTGCTATTTAAATCAATATACTTGAAAACGTAGAAAGCATCCGAAATATTTCAAGTGAATGATATTCTGCCGGTTATACTGTTTTCTCTAGTTTCGCACCCTTAGGACCTGACTGGTGCTGAACCAGAGAATTTGCTGGCCCACAGGAGGTCAATATTGTGTAGCAGCATCACCAACACTACCACTGCTTGCGGGGCTCTTAGAAGACATTGAGGGGTGAATTAGAGCTAAATCACAGCACAGAACATGGAAAGCCAGGACGGGTGGCTGTAAACAAACTTTATGGGGCTGTGGAAAAACTTGGCCACACCCATGATAAGGGGACATCTGGCTAATTAAAAGCATGCTGGACCACGGATGTTGGCGGACCAGAGTGTGCTGGACACTGGAAGTTCAACCTGTATTATTAACAGTGCAATGAATCCCAATTAATTTTTAAAATTGTTTTTTGTAGGGCTGTCAAGCAAAGTCCTGGCAGAAGCAGGATTGGGGCCTAAATCTTCCTCCTAGCATCACACAATGAGCAATGGTCTGTCAAGAAGGCATCGCAGGGTATATTCAGAGATAGTGCAAACCAGCTTCATTTACATAATCCTGTTTGTCTTAATGTTGCAAAGCCCACTTTCTGTTAAAAGTGAAATTTCAGTTTTCTGCATTGGTCAGCATTGTACACAAAACCACAATGGTTAAAAGATTTTGCATCAGTTAATAGTGATGGTAATTTATTTTTACAGGAACAATCAACACACGTCATTAGACTTTCCATTTCTATTTTAAAACGGATCTTTTTTTTCCCCTTGTAACCTTTAAATGCCTTAGCTCGGCTGCTTTTTTCACTAGCTGCTCCAAATGCATGTTAAGAAGACATAGTGAACATGCAAAACTCAAGGTCATATAAATAAATAATTTTCTGAGTGCCTTTCCTCTAACTGCCTCCAGAAAAAACTTCTACCAAAATGCAGTGAAGTCTCTAGACCTAGCTTTCTCTCCAACTGCTTTTGGAGCAGTGTTTAGTCTATACTTTCTCATGTGTTTCACTGTCAAGTTGCTTCTATTTGAGCTAGCATGTGAGTTTTCTCTTCCAAATGTGTTTAGTTTTGTATTTCCTACAGGATGACTAGATTAATCACGAGCCACACAGACCTTGTAATGATCAGTACTTAGAAAATGTAATATGTATAAATCTTGACTCGCCCTGGTTTTTAGCAGCTAATTAAGTATATGTATTTAAGCTGTCTCAGTGTTAAGGGTTTTGTCTAGAAAAATTCAGTTTGAGATGGTTTGTTCATAAATTCTTGTTAAGCTATCACTGGATTTGTGAAAGGTTGGCATGACTGGAATAATTAGGGTTGTGTGTTGTGTTGTATAGGGTTGTGAAACTTAAAACAGAGAGTTGGCCCAGTGAATTATTTCTGCGGGACCTTCACATTTTTTTTGTTTTGCCTGAGTAAGGCCTTCAGGATTTGACCCATTGATTTGATGTATACCTGAGTGGTATCGAGCAATTTATGGCGAGTGTAATGTAGAAATGAAAAATACAGAGCAGCCCGGATATCTTTTGCTACAGACTCAGTTGGGTAATAGATGAGGAAGTCATGCTTACATTTCTTACTGAAACGAGGCCTAGTTGAATGCCAACCTTGTGAGCAATTTCAGAGATTGGTGGAGAGAGCTTCTTTAGCACAGAAAGGCTGCATAAAATTCGGTAATGGGTGACAATTGTTCTATTTAAGGATGTGAAAGTGTAACCATATAAATGGTTAACCCATGAGCCTGAACTCATTGGTTAATGTTCACGGTTACAGACAGGCTCCCAATTCATGTGGAGAGCTGGCTTTAAAGCTGGATCCTCATGGGCAATGGATCCTGGGGAGCCGACTACCACCTAGCATATAACCGCTGAAATTCCACTAGTTACACAGTTACTTAATTATATGCATTTGTAGTAAGTTGAGGGTAGGTAACATAAAATCAGCAGACCTGAAATCTAGTGAGCAAGACTTTGGCTCAATGAAACTGTAGGCCGGGAAGAGGCATGGCTAAAGAGAAATAGTATAAGTCAGGTCAAGCATAAAGAACGCCAAAAGGTAGCAGGCACAGGTACCAAGCACAGGCAGTAAGCACATTCCAGAGGGGTTGTAGCAGAACGCCTTGGGGTGTGTCTAGATTACAGGGTTTTGTCGACAAAAATGGACTTTTGTCAACAAAACAATACCTGTGTCTATACTGCCACTGAGTTCTGTTGACATAACATCGACAGAACTCAGCAGTTTTGTCGACGGCTGTAAACCTCCTTCTACGAGGAATAACGCCTTTTGTTGACAGAAGGCATTATTGCATCTACACTGTCGTTTGCGTCTACACTGTCATGTCGACAAAGCGGCTTGCTTTGTTGACAGACCTGGATTCAGTCTAGACACTCTTTGTCGACAGTAGCTTTGTCGACAGTATCTGTTGACAAAACTTCTGTCGACAAAAGCCTGTCGTCTAGACATACCCTGAGAAACTTCTTGGTACCAACCGCCTCTCCACAAATAAAGTACATACCGACCTAGGTTCAGGACCGGGTCGAAGTTGTCAGCATGATCATTAGTAAGTCGATAGTAAGATGAACAGTAAACCACCTGCAAGGTAAGGGGTGGTAACCAGGTAACAGAAGGTGGCAACCTGATACAACAGTGATGTGTGGCTTGTTTGTTCCTGTGTATAAAAGTGCACCCCGAAGGGTGATCGCCGACCGACCGTAGTGGGGAGAGGGAGAGGCGGTGCTGGAAATTGAGGGCACTTAATGGATGTTAGTCCATTGCCGCGGCTTACATAAGGTGTAGTGGCGCAGTGGCGTGTCTGTTTGCTGACAACTATTATTGTATGTTGTTTGGCAATAAACCTGCTCAGGTGATTTTGATCCTTATGTGATTTGGGGGCTCTCTCGGGAGTCTGTCATGTTAACTGATTGCGCATGGTTAATGCTCTGGACTGGGGAGCAAACGCATGCATGCACGCAGCCGAAAGTTCATCATCAGTAACGGAGTAGAGAACCTGTCAGGAACACATCGGGACGAACCCAGAACCCTAACTGATGACAGCACTTTAACCTCCCTACTTGCAGTGTCTACTTCTTTCCTGTGTATTTGCACTCTCATTATCTTATGTGGTCATTTCTTCATGTACCACCGCTGGAAGGCACTGCTTGTTACTGCCGTGCTCTGTCTCTTCCTCCTTTCCTGCTATTGTTTGTTGCAGGCTGGACTGCAAATTCTTTGGGGCAGGGATGAATGTACGCATTGAATTGCCTTTCAGTGGTTTATTTCCCGAGATCCTGGAGAGTAGAGCTGTGCAAAAACACTCCCCTATACCGATCTGTAGGGTTCTGCTTTGTCCACTTTCCTGGCTAATACCTGTGTGCAGCTGGAAAAGGCGCTCATGAAATGTTTTGGCTTGCGGCGGTCTGCAACTCCATGTCTGTTTCATTAAACTGAAAATCTCCTGTCTTCGTCTGCCAGTACCTGTTTGTGATAGGGATCTGGATTAAAGAAAGCGGTTGGGAGACTCAAACCCAATAAGGTGGAAGTGATGTGGATTGACAAGAAAAAACATGTATAGGAACAGGCAGGTTTGTCCAGCTTTCAGAGAGAGTTTGTAGCCGGAGGTTCCCATTCTTTGTCACAAGTCAAAAAATCATTTTTCTTGAGGAGAAATATGAATTAGGAGAGGATGAGTCCTGAGCGCTGCTAACTCATAGGCCACTTCTTCACTAAATGGAAGATCGATGCTGTCATGATCAATTTTCTGGAGTTTGATTTAGTGGGTCTAGTTAAGACCTGTTAAATCAAACTCAGTGGGCACCCCTAGTGGCAGCTGGTACTCCTGCTTCTGCAAGGAATAAGGTAAGTAATTAATGTTCCTGAAATTGCGTATCTTGATTCAACCTTCCCCTCTTAGTGTAGACCTATCCTTACATTATTTCATTCGGGTTTCGGTAGAGCCCAGTTCTGTTCTCTCTGAAGTTGACAAACAAAAGGAAGTTTTTCTTCATGCAGAGCACAGTCCATCTGTGGAACTCCTTACCAGAGGATGTTGTGAAGACCAGGACATTAATAGGGTTCAAAAAAGAGCAAGATAAATTCCTGGAGGATAAATCCATCAATACTTATTAGCCAAGATGGGTAGGAATGGTGTCCCTCACTTCTGTTTGTCAAGGGCTGAAAATGGATGACGGGAGAGGGATCACTTGATGATTCCCTGCTTTGTTCATTCCCTCTGGGGTATCTGGCATTGGCCACTGTCGGCAGATTGGATACTGAGCCCGATGGACTTTTGGTCTCACTCAGTATGGCCGTTCCTATGTTCTTAAGTCAGTGGCAAAAGTTTCGCTGGAAGCACCTTATGTATGGACCACTTTTTTTTTCCCGGTGTTTGGACAATGCCTATGACAGTAGAATCCTGATCCATGGCTGGGCAGCTGCAATACAGATGTGGTTATTAATGATAATTAAGCTGCCACTGACGTCGTTAGGATCCAGGGCAAAATCCTTAGACTTCTGAGGGCAAGTATGTTGTCTTCAAACCTGTTCTATGTGTGAGCTCTCAGGTGGCCAATATCCTGGACTTACAATCAGGCCTGCCAATGGGGGGTACATAGTTGCCCTGAGACCCAGCCATTCAAAGGGGCCCAGAACTCTGAGGACTGGAGAGGGCGTGCTCAGGTCTGGTTGTCTCCACCCTGCCTCTTCCTGCCTGAGGCCCCGCCTCTTCCAGGCACACACAGCTACCCCTGCCCCCAGCCTGTCCTGTGGCCCAGGGTGGCTGTCCGACCCACTGTTTACAATGAAATGTCAGCAATCCCCACTCAATACATTCATTGGTGAGCCACAGCAAACCTGTGGTGTTTTTGAGTCCAGGCCCTTGCGATTTCTCAGTCCATCGCAATGCCGAGTATACCAAGGAAGACACTAGGCAATCTCGTTTGCCTGTTGTAATTTTAAACCTCTTGGATAATGTTCTCCTCGGCTTTAATGTTACACATCCCTTTATATGTACTTTGGTAATTGAAAGGGATATTGGGTAAATTTGATCTGTCTAGCTTTGACTTATGCTGTCCTTATCTTGGCCTTCGTGTCATTAAGAAAAAAATTGGTATTGATCTTAGACTGTACCACTACATTGTACTGCAATTTCTCTTCCCGGCGAGTGGAATATAAATCGATAAAAGCAGCTGCTTGAGACGCAGGCTAGGATAAGGTGCTGTCATTTATATATTGTAAATCCAATGATAGCTGATCAAATCAGTGCTTCCACGGTTCCAAACCTGACATGATTGAATTGTCAATAAAAAAAGATTTTACAGTAAGGGAAGGAGAGTTGACAGTGTAAAAGCCTGGAAGCCCCCACTAAGTTTGATACAAATGAAACCAATAAGCCAGGCTGTTGTGTTATAATTTCCAAAGCAAAAATATTTGGACACTTTTGGACCTAGCGAGAGAGCTGAAGGAAAAAAAACCTTGCATGGCAATTTGTTTTCAAGTACAAATTGAACCTCTCTAGTCTGGCGCCCTTGGGATCTGACCAGTGCCGAACCAGAGAGTTTCAATGTTGGTCAATGTTGTCTAGCAGCATTACCAACACCTCCACTGCTTACGGGACTCTGAAGACATTTCAGGGTAAATTAAAGCTAAATAACAGTACAGAATCCAACGCCAGGACTGGGGGCTATAAACACATTTTATGGGACTGTGAGAAACTTGACCACACCCATGATAAGAGGACAACCAGTTAACTAAAATCATGCCAGACCATGGATGTTGCCAGACCTGAGAGTGCCGGATTAGAGAGGTTCAACCTGTACAATTGTTCCGAGTCCATGAAATACAGGTGGTTTCCGCTGGGAATCAGTTATGGGCTAATACAATTATTAATATGCTGTAGGATGCCCATACGAAAGATTTGCAGTTCCATTGTGTTGGGAGAGAAGTCCAAGGATCAGTGTTATTGTGTATTCACAAACCAAAGAGACATGGCAGGATTGTGGGGGATTTCAAGGAAACATGTGCTAAAAAGAGCCTGATTCTAGTTTCCTTTTCCACCTGGGTGACAATGAGATCAGAATCTGCCATGAACTGTTGTTTGGCTTGGGAAAGACACTTGATTTTAGTTCTGGGTTCCGACATCATTTTGGGTCAGATCCCTCAAGGCAACTTCATGGAACGTTTGCTGTTTTCACCAGGTGAGGAGCTCACGCTAAGACATCATTAGCGGACCCTTCCGCTTGAGGCCCACTTCAAACGTTTCTTCTGGTGCAGCCTGGGGCCACTTAAAACGTTTCTGAAGTGGCCCCCAGCAAAAAATTGCCTACCCCTGCGCAAAGATGTTGCTAGTGGACTTGTGTCTCTCCTGGAGGCTGTAGAAGCAGCAGAAATGGTAGGTAAGCTGTTCTGACAGCTCACCAGTGAAATGTGACGCAGCAGATTTCTGCCAGCCTCTGTGCCTCGTGAAGTGTGTCGAAACACATGGGGAGAGCCAGAAGATGTAAACATCCAAGTTTTTCAGAGCTGTACTCCTGCGGCAGAGATGCGTATCGTTGGTGACATCCTTGGACTCCAGTCCCATGATGATTTTGATGCTGAGCATATGGCAGACAGCGGTAAGGTCGAAGAGTGTCCTAAGAGGATGCTATATACGACTGGGCAGACACGGCAAATGCTTTCATACACGTTATCTCTGTCCCCAGGAAGTCACCAGTCTGCAGGACCAAACCCTCTATTTCTGTAGCTCATGGAAGAACATGCTCTTACTGTTATTTGCTGAAATCATTTTTTTCCTAACAGGGACAATCAAAATGCATCACGCGTCACAATGCATGCTCCTGGGACAGTGCCGAATGTCTCACTTGGGCAATAACCCTTCTCAGTGTCTAGGTTTTCCCAGGGCTGAATTTGAAATGAAAGTAGTGCCTGGCTTCAGGCCAAAAAAATTTTTTTTACGTTCATAGCTGATGCAGCCAGTCCAGAGGTGCTGGAACTATGAGCTGCCAAGCCTAGAGATGTCTGGGCTGAGCCCTGACACAAATTAGGCACTGGATTTTCCCAGTCGTTCAAAGGGGGGATCGTGATACTTGGCTCTTACAAAAGGAGACGGTTAATTTGCACCGGCGGTGGGACTGATTAAAAAAACCAGAATGTTCCCAGCGTCTCCATAGCGTGGCACTCTCTACTGCAGGAGTGGGGAACTTTTTCAGGCCGGGGGCTGCTGACCTACTGAAAAATCAGTCGGGACTCACTCAAAAGTGAGAAGCAAAAAGAAAATCTACTTCAATGATGTGGCCCCTAATGGCGAAGCAGAAAGACACTCCCCACATTCCCCTTTCACGCCAGTGCCTTGGGGGAACCAGGCTAGTAGATTTTGGGGGCTTCCTAGTTTCTGAGGTCGGCAGGGGGCTGCTGGGAACCATGCTTGGGGTGTGAGGTCCAGGCGGGGGACAGGATGCAGAAGTGGGTTGGGGGGGAGGGCTGGGCAGGAGGGAGGGTGCAGGAGCGGCCCGGGGTGGGAGGGCTGGGTGGGAGATAGGGTGCAAGAGCAGAGAGGGTGTGTACAGTGGGAGCTAATCACATGTCCCTCCCTTACAGGCATGTTGTGAGGATACGTACATTAAACAGAGTGAGATGTTCTGACACTATATAGAGGGCTAGATATTGACTCCCACAAATCCTCATTTTTGCAGCCACGGAGAGGAAGGAGGGCCAGGCCACGCATGTGGTCAACTTCCTCGCCTAGGTTGCCAATCTCTGCTTTAGCACAACTCCTACAGAAACCCACCGGGAGACCCTGAATTCAGTCACTGCGGGTTTTCAGCAAGGATTGCAAAGGGTCAGCCTCCCCACAATCAAATCCATAAAGAACAGAAGGAATGAACAGAATGATAGAGATACAATAACAGCTTAAGTTCTACATAACAAAGCTGCTTTGTAATCCACAGAAATTGTCTTCACAGTTGTATATAAACCAAACCATATCTCCACAGGGCAACGCCCAGACACACAGGAAGAAGTAACTCGGCGGTCCCCAAAGCCTTGTTTGTTCAGCTGCCTCTGAGGCCATGTCTCCATTGCTGCACCGAATATCAATCTTCTGGCATTCAATTTAGTAGGTCTTAACTAGACCCACTAAATGGAATGGTGAGGGTGGCGCTGGTCAGCACCAGTACTTCTCGCAGTTGTGAGGAGTAAGGGAAGCTGATGGGAGTGTTTGTTTGCTCCTGTCAGCCTGCCACTGTGAAGATGGTGCCAAACTCGGCTTAAGATAAGTTGACTCCAGTTACATATTTTTGTAAGCCCAGCTTCATTACCTTAAGCTGACTTTCTGGGTCTAGTGTAGACCTGGCCTCAGTCTTTTGTTCCTTAGTTCGATGTAGGGTGCAGAGTCTAAAACACCACACTAATATCTTCTCTTTGTTGGCCTGCTGAAATCTCTAGCTGGAACACGTGCAGACTTTCTCCTTCTCTACTAGGCGTGAGCACCATAAACAGTTGGTCCTTCCCCCCAGGAGCTTGCAGTCCTGGTGAAAGGCGAGTTCTAGAAGGTGGGGGAGGACGGGTGAAGTAGCAGTAACAGAAATGGGTTTGTATAACGGTGAGCCCAGGGTAGCTCACCATGCCAAATGACAGCAATCTGGTCCCACAGCGTCCCTCTGCTATTTATCCCTGCCCCCCACCAAGCCTTCTGCATTGGATTTCTGAGTAGATCGGGCAGAGGAAGAAAATTTACACGTGACCTCTAGCATTCTGAATAAACAGCCCCCAGTCTCCGATGAGCTGTGCGTGTGACATTGCTAGCAGGCCTCTCCTTCCCCAAGTGGAGCTCTCCGTGCACCGCACAACATCTGGCTGTTTGCCTTTCTTCAATGCACGTTCGTTGTGCTCCCGTCTCGCTTTTCCCACTTGCTATGAATGTTGACATAACGTCAACGCTCAAAGCTGTACTCATCCAGGACATGCCATTTTAGAGGCCTGTTTAAAATAAATCTCCATGTAAAATCTTCTGTGGGATTTGGATGCCTAAATGCTCGTGGCTGTATTATCTAAGAGCTGGTCCGCCCATGCTTTTTGTTCTGGTGTAACTGCTTTGGATAGGGGTGTGATTTTGTTATATCCATACAAGCCCTAACATTGCTGAAATGATACCAGTATAAAGCCGCCTTTTGTGAGCCTCTTTTTACCAGCATGACTGCATCCACATTAGGGTGTTAGCACTGCTTTAACTACCCGGCTAATTAAAGTGGTACATCCTTTGTGTGCTGGCAAGCCCGAAGACATTCCTTGTAATGTACTGGAATGATTAAATCCGCACGTTGTTTATCATTTGCTAACACTTTCTCTTTTCCTACCCAGTTTGCATCATTGTAATGCTGCTTGGGCCATCAAAAATGTTTTGTGAAGGAAAGTAGTTGTCGATAGTAATTCACATGGGATTAAAGAACGTTAGCGCATCCCCTTGATTTTTCTCTTTGGATTTGCTGTGATCGTTGAAATTTGTTTCAGCCAGCGATGCAGAATTCTTAGAGTTGTGCAAAATTAGCAATATCTACTTCCTGCACATGGTCCTGTCAAGCCATGTGTCCCGGGTTTCTTGCTTTGATCAGCACTTGATGGAAGCATGTCTGAAACATGCTTTCCTCGGATTACTCTCAGTAAGAAAAACATTAGTGGGATCAAGCCCTTTATTGATGGCCGGTTGTAATGACTTGCTTTTCTGTGTTTGACTGTCACTACAGGCTGAACCTCTCTAATCCGGCACCTTTGGGGCCTGACTGGTGCCGAACCAGAGAATTTGCCAGACCACGGGAGGCCAATATTATCTAGTGGCGATATCGACACTTCCACTGCTCCCTGGGCTTGTAGAAGACAGCTAGGGGTAAATTAGAGCTAAAAACCAGCACAGAACACTGAGAGCCAGGTGGCTATAAACAAACTTTATGGGGCTGCAGGAAACATGGCCACACCCATGATAAACGGACATCACGCTAACTAAAATCGTGCTGGATCACGGATGTTGCCAGCCCAGACTAGTGGTGGACTAGAGAGGTTTAGCCGGTTATATACCGACTCGAAAGCCAAAAAGTCTGTCATGAAAAGCAGGGTGGGGAACTGTGTGCAGGACGATGCACAAAAGAGCTGAACCGTTCAAAGCTGCAGGATGCCTCTTGGACCCAAAAGGAGTCAGAAGGAAGGGGATTCTGTGGGGATTTTTCTCTCCATGTTTTCTCGAGCTCAAGTTTATAAATCTGACTAATTGTGGGACTTGGTTAGATTTTTGTCCTCATCAGGCAGAGATCGTGGTGAAAACCACCCTTAAAGATGAACAACCTACAAAATGTTGTGCGGTCTTCTGAAATTCTAAGAATGTGGCTTTCTGAATGGACAACCCCAAGGATCTAAAGACATGATTTCCGGCCCCCAACGGCGTGAGATTGGCCAAATCAGTCGCACTTGAAAAATAAAACATTGTGGATTCTTTTAATTTGCTCTCTTGACTTTAATCATTGGGGGTCACATTTTCACTGCTCTCATGAGGGCTATCGTTCACTGAGATGTTTGTGTCCTCACCTGATTGCAGGAGGTGGGTCTTTAAGAAACAGAACAAACATTACAGGACTGGTCATAACATGGGGAGAGGTAGCCACACACTTTTCCCCCAGCAGTGATACTTTTTTTTTTCTTCTTCAATGAATTTGTTATGACTGGCGTGAGGAAGGGACGGAGGCAATTTATACTGCTGCTTTTAATTCTAGCTCACTGTAAGGAGGACATGTCACATAGTAAAACATAATATTAAATGCATTTTAACATCCAAAGAAGTTCATCTGTATTTGTGTTTGAGCCTGGAGTGGAGAAATAGACCAGGAAATAATTAAAGCAAAGTTCACAATCTGGAGGCACAGAAACTCAACAGTTACTTTGGCTGCAGAAATGTAGATGTCAGCACTTGCTTTTTATTTATTTTATTTTTATTGCTGCTGCTTTTTTAGTTGCACCTTCTGTTTACCTTGACAGTTCATTCATTCATTCACATGCAATTAAACAAAGAATGCAGACTGCATGGAGACAGCGCGTAAAACACAAAGCTTAGGAGACCTCTTAGCAAGATTCATTTGTGCGCGGAGGTCCAAAGGATCTTGATGGCTTTAGTGTGTCAATAAGTTTTCTTTGTTTATTAGATAGCTGCTAATACACGGGGTGCCTTAACGGGCCTTGACCTTTTCAACTAAAATAATTGAAACAGAAAGCTTTTAGGAGCAGATCCTGCAGTCCTGACTTCCATGGTTGAAGCAAGGACTGTGGGATCTGTCCGGCATTTGAATTTACCACAGCATTGCATCTCATTGGCTTTCACTCAGTTCGGTGGAATTTTAATAAACTGGCCACACTGGCAGAAAAAGCTTTTTCAGTCGTTCTTTTTCCCAGTCATTGTGGTTTTCTTGTATTTTATGTGGCCTTTAAATCAGCAGCAGCAAAGGAAGAAAGTTATACGCAGATTGGGCCAAAAATATACAACACTAACGGGCACGGAAAGTCACCATTTTGTTGTATTCTTCAGAGAGAGAGAGAGGATTCATTGTCACGGAGAAGCTAGACCCTTGCAATCCACAGAGGAAGGCCTAATCCAGAGACAGTGGCAGCTTTTCTGGTGGACTTTAGTGACTCTCATCTGTCTCTGTTGTCCTGGGGTATAAGCGTTGGGTAAATCATTGTGACTGGCAATGTACTCACTTAGCCATCTGTTATATCAGGGCTACTTGCCACATGGCCCATGAGCCACATGCAGCCTGTGGCCCATTTGTTTGTACCCTGCAATGCTGGTTGGTTTTTTTTTAAATTTAATTTAATTTTTTTATTGGTAGTCCGTCATGTCCGACGATGACGTCTTGAGCTCACGCAGGCCCATTGGTTGCGGACTCGCATGTAGCTGAGGAGTCCAAGCTTTGAACGGCATGGGCGATGACAGCAGGGGCGAAGGAATTGTTCTGGCTCTGCTGGTGTGGCTGCTCCTGTTGCTTTTCTCCTCTCGCGAGCATCCATCAGGCGCATGCGTCGCTGCTCTTCGAAGTTGTCATACGCGTGTCGTACGAGAGCACTCCAGCCTCTTCGGTCTTCTGCATGCTGCTCTAGCTGCTTTAATCCAGCATGAGCAATGTTGGCCTTTACGTAGTCTTTATACCCCTTGCGAGGCCTGCCTTGATTCCTTTTGTCCTGGGAGGGTTCACCATAGAGGAGTTGCTTAGGAACTCTTGACTCTTCCGTTCGAATGACGTGCCCTGTCCGATTCCTTTCAGAATCTTGGCTTCAATGCTTGTGGTTCCTGCTCTGCCAAGTTTGTGACCCTGTCCTGTCATATAATATGCAGTAATGACCTCAGGCTGCACGTGTGGAAGTGCTCCATTTACATGGGGCTCAACACACAGTCCACGTGGGATCCTTTGAACATGGCCTCCACTGGGAACACGCTCCACAACGGCGAGGTTTTTCCCAGGCGGGGTGAGCATGGAAAGAAGCAAGCGGACAGGCTGGCTGGAACTGACGGGTACAGGGTGTTGGTGTTCCTAGCCTCCAAGGAGGAGGTGCCGGGAGTACAGGGGCATTGTGGGAAAAGTGCTTTGTATTCATGCCTGTCAGTGTGAAAGAAGTGATTTGCATATATATTTGCATGTATATGCAACCACACTTACATTGCAGCCATCGGCATATGCTGTGAGTATCACTGTGGCTCCTGGGGCTTCCAAAGTTGAGTAGCCCTGTGCTATATACTTACCTTTGAATAAACTGTTGTACACTGTTTTGTAAAGTACCTTCAAATTAAGCTGTATATGGGCATGTGCTGAAACTGCATAGACCAGCGATGGGCAACTGATATTGGGGAGTAGGCCGCATGAGAGGCCTGCCTTCTCAGTGAGCCACAAGACCAGTGGGGGCAACCGGTGGCCTGCGGCCCACTGGCGTTCCACCTGCGGCTCGCAGACCCCCCCCCATCTGCCTCCTTCCCCCACGTGCCTCTCAGGCACTGAGCCCCGCAGTTATCTGCTCCTCCTCCTCCCTCCCAGCGTTTTCAGAGCATCACGAATCTGCTGATTCCTGCTCCAGCCCCCGCCCTTCCAGAGCATGAACAGCTCATTTCCCCTGCCTTTGACGTTCACCTTTTCACATCGAGAGCTATGAACGGGACACTTCCAGGCCACTTAATGAGCCTCGTTAACATGGGTCTGTTACGCTGTCACCCCTACTTGGGGTTGACCCTCCGCCCTTGTCCTTTTTCTGTGTCCGTAAGCCTCTTGGCCACCGTTAGTTAGCTCAGGAAGTGCCTGTTACCTCTGGGAGGGAAGGGGGACCTGGACCATCCCTCTCTGCAGGTCCCAGCCCAGGACCCTACGAACAGGCCTTGTTCGGCTGAGTGGGGCTACTGGCGCAACTCACCGGCCCTTGGGTCCTCCTAGGTCCCATCCTGGGCTCATTCCTTCCCCCGCATTGTCCTCCGTCCAAGTCCCGTCGTTCCCAGGATTCACGGCTGCTCCTGCGTGGTACGAGCTGGTCTGTGTCGCCGAGCCCCGGCGCCCAACTGGTCTCTGTCTGTCTGGTGTCCTGGCTCTGGTGTCCCCGGGTCTTGGGGCTGCTCCGGTGCTTGGCCTGAGCTGGTTCTGCGCCTCCAATCCCTGGCGTCCACCTGACCTCTGTCTGCTCTCCCTCTCGGGGCGGGAGCCCTTCCCTTTTAAAGCCAGCGCCCGTTTCCTGGGACGCCGGTGCATGTGCTCCACGGCTCCTCCCCGCCCCCCCCGGCACGCCAACCCGGGGGGGGGACTCCTGTGCCTGTGCGGGCGGCTGCTGCCGAGCAGGCTCTGCAGAGCCGCTTGCATTCTGTGGCGCCAGGGCTGCACACCGCTTAGGTGTGGGGCATGGGGCTTAACCCTTCAGCCCCTGCCACCCCGTCACTGGGTCCTACAATGGACAGGCGGTACTTCTGCCGTTCTGTATCTCTTGGATTATGTCATTTCCACTCCAAGTCATCTGAGGAAGTGGGCGTTGCACATGAAAGCGCGTAATGCTACGTATTTTGGGTAGTCTCAAAGGTTCCCCAGGACTGTTCGTTGTTTTTAAAGTAAACCAGAAGTCAGTTCTGTTCAGACCTGCTGTGTCACTTTGAGCATATCGCATCATTTCTCTTTGCCTCTGTTCTGTGCGAATTCATTCAAACAGAAGCAGAAATGCACCTACCGCAATGGGGCCCTGGTATGGGTTGGGATTTTTAAGTTCTGCCTTCATTGTGCTAACTAATAATAAAAAGGGTTTGGAGGAAAAAAAACCCCTTCTATTTTATTCACTAGAGTTTGCTTTGTTTGGTTTTCTTTTCTCTCTTGATTCTGAGTAGCTTTAAACATGTCCCTTATGGAAGTTTCGGACATTAGTTAAGCACCGTTCTGCCTCGCAAACCTGCAGGCTCTCCCATGACTGAGTCATGCACTGGGTCATGGCACAGACTTACTTGTGAAAAATGAATTGTTCTTAATTCCTGTCACTGGGGCATAGGCCTTCCGGAGACAGGAGAACACCCCTGTTAGCGTTTCTTTAGCATTTATAGTTAGTATGATAGAGGTCTATAAAATCATGACTGGTGTGGAAAAAATGAACGAGGCAAAGTTATTTTCTTATTCCCACAATATAAGAACTAGGGGTCACCAAATGAGATGAATAGGCAGCAGGGTTAAAACAAACAAAAGGAAGTTTTTCTTCACTCAGTGCATAGTCAACCTGTGGAACTCCTTGCCAGAGGATGTGGTAAAGACTAGGACTTTAACAGGGTTAAAAAAGAAGCCAGATAGATTCATGGAGGTTAGGTGCATCAATGGTTAGCCAGGATGGGTAGGAATGGTGTCCCTAGCCTCTGTTTGTCTGGAAATGGGTGTCAGGAGAGGGATCACTTGAGGATTGATTATCTATTGTGTTCCCTCCCTCTGTGGCATCTGGTATTGGCCACTGTTGGCAGACAGGATTCTGGGCTGGATTTACCATTGGTCTGACCCAGAGTTCTTATGTTCCTATATTGGCTTTTGGCGTTTGAAAGAGAGCAACTGCAAGAAGGATATGCGCTCCGGGAGTGGGATGGTTTGTGTTGGGGGGTTTGCAGGCAAAATGAAACCATGTGCAGTCATTTGTCCTTTCTAAAATAATCTAAAGCCTTAGACCGAGCTTTGTCGTCTTGAGTCTGCAATGCCTTTTCCAGCTGTACAGACTCCTGACTTTGCTCCAGTTCCAGGCTCTGGGGATCATAGAATCCTAGAGCACTAGAACTGGAAGAGACCTCGAGAGGTCATCGAGCTGTGCCCTGCCCTCACGGCAGGAACAAGCACCGTCTAGACCATCCCTGACAGGTGTTTGTCCAACCTGCTTGTAAATATCTCCAGAGATGGAGATTTCACAACCTCCCTGGGCAATTTATTCCAGTGTTTAACCACCCTGACAGGTAGGACGTTTTTCCTGAAGTCCAACCTAAACCTCCCTTGCTGCAATTTTTGTGAATGCAGGTTCTGCACGTCACTTTCTACAGTCCAGTAAGTCAGGCTGAAATAATGATTCCTCACTTCTTGCCTCTGCTTGTTAATTGCTTTCATTTTCATCCTTCTTTTTCATAAGCGTGGTGTCAGACTCTCCTTAACACCCCCTGGTTGACTGGTGCCGGCAGCTATACATGAGTTTCCTTTCGCCAGCCCTGCTGGAAGACAAACAGAAAATTATCAGCTCAAGAAGCGCAAAATGGGCCCACTCTTCTTTGTCCCCTTAGAGGCGGCAAAAACGCTCATTGCGCCGTTACCAAGAACACGCCGTCTCTGGCTTGCCTGAGCGCGTCTGTTAAGCTCAGACCTCAGCAGGCAGGAAATTTTTAATTCTTGACAGCACGTTGATAAAGAACGGCTTTGTGGGCTTCTAATGGTACGTCGGCGCTAGACACTTCTAGCAACAAACCTGTGTCGACACAGCCTTGTCGCTAAGTCAGCTGGTGTGAACACTGTTTGTCGGTACTTTTGCTGGCAAAACTTTCACCCCCTTCCTGAGGTGAAGTTTCACTTTTAGCTTTCTCAGCAAGAGAGTGCTCAAAACACGAAGCAATGTTGACACTTACTTGCTGCAGCCAGTGTGTGTGTGTGTGTGTGTGTGTGTGTATTGAGTGTGTTTGTGTGTGTGTCTGTGTGTGTGGTTGACAAAAGTTTTGTCAATCCCATGCAAATGTGAATGTAACCCAAGAATTGGAACTTTTAAAATATCCTCGCCCAGAGTGGATTTGATGTAAATGAAATGGATTTAAATCATGGTTTAAATCACTAGTCAGGAGAACTGGATTTAATCATGGTTTTCCACATAAAAGTGCATTCTTGTTGGTTGTCATAACCTTACTACAACTCCAGGATAGACATAGGTTTCATTTTTAGAAGGTACACCCTCTTAAGTTTTAAACATTTTTGAAAACTTTTCAGATGAGTTTTACAGCTATATCAGAAAATGAATGCTTCTTGGTTTATTTCGTTTGCTAAAGGTAAATAAAGCAGATATTTATGACATCACTGGGAGGTTAATTCAGCAGGTTAATGCTTAATATTAGGAAGATTTTCTTTCCATGCTGTATTAGGAGGAGAACATCACTGGATAGACATTTAAATTGTTTTCAAGAAGTAAAACCACATCATCACGTATTCTGACTTTTTTTTCTTCAACAGCAAACATATAATATTTTCACAAAACAAAGCACGTGAATTTTAAATTCTAGTTAAACATTTCAGGTTTTTTAAAATCAAGTTTTGTTTTTGTTAAAATTGTTTATAACTACAATAATTAAATGAAATATTTAAAAAAATCCCCCAAATTAAATCTACTGCATCAGCCAGGTGCACATGAGGAGATTAAAATATTGGCTTTTGCAACTAACTCAGTCATCTTCACCTTCACTTTCCTGTTTGTTCATAATCTGGAAAGGAAAAACAAGCATTCCTGATTTTTCAGGTCCCAAACGATTTTTCAGTTTGGAATGAATTGGTCCAAAGGAAGAAAATATTCTTTCTATACCTGCAGGAGAAGCTGCTGCTGCTAAGTGATACTATCACTTCAACAGACTCTGATTCCAAGTGCTTAAGTGATTTCCTCAAGTTCACTAGTGTGGCTTTCTTTAAAACATCATCAGGTGTTCTGGGGGTGGAATATGGAAAGGCAAAGCCTCCCTCTGCCTTACGTACCCGACGCCCATGGTGGAGACCTTTGGCTGTGACCGTGCCATCTGTGTTTTCACGATTTTGTTCACAAATTATCATCAGAATTGTTGACACAGTGGACTGTTCTGTGCACTGCTGAGTCCCTCAGTCTCCTCTTTTCTAAGCTGAAAAGTCCCAGTCTTTTTAATCTGTCTTCATACGGGACCCGTTCCAAACCCCTCATCAATTTGGTTGCCCTTTTTGGAACTTTTTCCAGTGCCAACGTATCTTTGTTTGGGATGAGGTGTACGCAGTATTCAAGAGGCAGGCATACCATGGATTTATAAGATATTTTCTGACTTATTCTCTATCTCTTTTTAATGATTTCTAACATTTGTTTGCTTTTTTGACTACCGCTGCACATTGAGTGGATGTTTTCAGAGAACTATTCACCGTGACTTCAAGATCTCTCCCTTGAGTGGTACTAGCTAATTTAGGGTACGTCTACACTACATGCCTCTGTCGGCAGAGGCATGTAGATTTGTTTGTTCAGCAAAGGTAAATGAAGCCGAGATTTAAATGATCGCGGCTTCATTTACATTTACATGGCTGCCGCGCTGAGCCGACAAACAGCTGATCAGCTGTTTGTCGGCTCGCCGCTAGTCTGGACGTTCCCCCTGTCGACATCAAAGCCCTTTGTCGGCAGCCCCGGTAAACCTCATTCCACGAGGAATAACGGGGCTGCCTACAAAGGGCTTTGATGTCGACAGGGGGAACGTCCAGACTAGCGGCGAGCCGACAAACAGCTGATCAGCTGTTTGTCGGCTCAGCGCGGCAGCCATGTAAATGTAAATGAAGCGGCGATCATTTAAATCGCGGCTTCATTTACCTTTGCTGATCTGTCTAATCTACATGCCTCTGCCGACAGAGGCATGTAGTCTAGACACAGCCTTAGTGTTGCTTTAAAGGTGAAATTGTAAACGGAAGATCTGCCTATTTCAGCTATTTATTTTTTATCACAACTGCATTGAAATGGATAGTGCCGTAGAGTAACAACTACATTTTTTGCTCAAACATGAGCGTTCAAGAGTAGTCCAGAAGGAAGGCAGGCAGGCCTTAAGAAAGAAGTATGAACTAAAAAAGGTGACCAACCTGAAGATCCTGCATATTCAGATATGTTCCTTTCCTCATCTTATAACGCAGCTTCCTCCCGAGAGGGAACACTTCTCGTGAGGTCTCATTTGGGCAACCAGACCTTGCATTTCTTTGCTGCACTGTGTGCATTTGCACGCATGCCTGTTTTACTTATAGGGAGAGGAACGTCATTAAACTATTCCCAAACTGGGTCACTTTTACAGCGTGCTGCCATTGTAGGGTTTCCCTGCTAGTGAGAGAACGGTACGGTAGACCTCAAATCAAGGAAGGCGACGCTCCGAAAGACTAAAGCACTTCTGGAATATGCTGCTCAGACCGTTTCACCTTCTCAGATCTATCTCCAGCCTGCAGAATTGCCTAGCGGTAACTCCACTCATTTGGGGCAGGGATTTGAACCCGGGTCTCCCAGCATCCCAGCTGACACTAGACTTCCTCTTAGTGGGGGCTGGAGAGAGAGAGACTGACTGACTGGAGCACAGTGCGGGGCCCTCCCTTTCTCACCTTGCCCAGGGGCCCATGGAGGCGGTCAGCGCCCCTACATTCAGCCGTTGAGTCCACTGGGCTGCCTTTAACTCCTCCCCCACACTGAGCTCTGATTGGCTCACAGTGACTATACGGGAGGCCTGTAAGACTGCTTGCCTTTAATGGACGCTGCTGTACCCTCTGCTCTGTGCGCTTAAATACTTACTCCTGTGAGGCTCGCTTGCCCTGTTACCCAAGTTTGCTCTGCTCCAGGTTCCTGTGAGATGCTTTCGAGGGGGAGAAGAGGAATTAAAAATTTGAAAGAGGGATTGAAAATGCAAACAACCCCCTGGCTCATTACAGCCCCAGGTTAGGCGAGCACAGCATCCTTATTCAGAAAAGCTTACCCACACCTGCTGAATCTCCCCCAAAATCCATGATCCTTAAGCATGAAGTTAAACTTGTACATATGTGCTTTCCCAAATCATGCCTGCCTTACCCACGGAACGTTTCCGGGACTGTGCCATTATGTTTTGGAAATGACTCTCATGGGCTGGCATGCCAACGCTTGCCAGCAATAAAATCATTTGTAGAATTAACAGGACATTTCTGCGGAGTGCAAATTCCCAACATGAATAGATCTACAGTAAAAACTTTGCTGTGTTAGTCTGTAACTTTCCAAACAATGCGTAGTCCCGCAGCACCTTAGAGACCAATAAAAATGTCTAGAATCATGAGCTTTTGTGGGCAAAATCCACTTCATCAGATACATTGGAGTGAAAATAACAGAAACCAAGAGATCTATGTAACCGCACAGGAAGTACCTGTCAATTGTAGGACCCATGTTAATGAGGCTAATTAAGTGTGTGGGATGTGTCCCGTACTTAGCTTTTGATGTGGAAATGCAGATGTTTAAGGCAGGAAAAACTGGCTTTATAATGCACCAACCAGTTAATGTCTGGGTTCAAGCCCAGGGTGAGAGTGTCAAATCTATAGGTGAATTCCAGGTCTGCAGACTCTCTCTGTAATTGGTTAGTGAAATTCCTTTGTAGAAGAATGGCTACTTTGAAATCCATGAGTGAGTTGACCAGGCCATACAATAAGTTACTAGATTTTTTTTTTTAGCAGCTTGTTTGTAACCTAATTGTAGTAGCATCGTTTTAACATGCACAGTAATTGAAAAAAATTGTCAGATGACAGAATTTCATATTCTCTCTGACCTGTTTTTTTTTCAGGCTGAATGGAGGAAAGGCTTTAATAATTAGCATTTTTTCATCTGCATAGTATCAGAATATCCACCACGGCGGTGCTGCTGAACAGCAATCGCCTCTGAAGAGAGAGACTGCAATTCCAGAACACTGTTAGCAGAAAGAGACAATTTGTAAGTAGCCCGAGGTGGTCCGTGAGGGCTGAGTAAAATGGCCAGTGCAATGAGACAAATGAAGTGTGTTATGAAGAAAACGTCCATGCAGTGGACTGTACTTTGTACAATGGGGATGGGATGGGATGATAGGGATTGCTCGTGATGTGCTCAAAAGTCAGGAAGTGCCGACCTAAAGACTGAGCGTGCAACCTTAATCTGACCCCTTGGTCGTATTTATAATGGTACAGTCCTTGGTTGCATCACTGCCTTTGGTTTTTCAAGCAGGGAAACCAGTGTGGTCATTTACTGTGGCTTCAGTTGTAAAAGAGTCAAGGTGCTTATATTTGTTTGTGTTTCAATTTCAGTTTCACAGCCACCATCTAATAGTATAACTTTGACTTAAGTTCTCTTCTCCCTAAAAACTGGAGAGCAGTGGAAAGCCTAGGCCCGGTCTACACTATGTGAGAAAGTTGATGTAAGATATGCAATTCCAGCTACGAGAATAGCACAGCTGGAGTCAACATATTTTAAGTCAAATTTCTGCGGCAACCTCGCTGTAGGTGGCCAATGGGAGAAACGCTCCCATCGACTTCCCTCACTATTCCATGGAGTACCAGGATCGATGGAAATGTTGTCAGTTTGATTTAGTGGGTCCTTACTAGACCCACTAAATCAAACTCCAGAAGATTGATCTCCAGAGCGTCCATTTTGGGGTAAATGTAGACCTGGCCCTAGGCAGGGAGCAGTGTTGGAGGTGGGGGCAGACAGAAAGTGTTAGATTACAGCAATTGGGTTGGGGCAAGAGAAGGTAAAGAGAGAGAGAAGGGGCTGATGTAATTAGAAAGAAAAGAGAAATAGAACTAACCCATGTTCTTTTGGGGCTTTGTCCTGTAAGGAGCTCCACATGTTTGCCCTGACCCAGAAAATTCGTAAGCACATGCTTAACTTTAGCATGTACGCTGTCCCACTCAGTCAGCTCTGTGTATTTTAAGGAGCCTAAAGTTAAGAAGGTGCTTGAAAGCTTTGCTGGATCAGGGCCCGCATGCTCAGCACCTTGCAGCTACTTATCTTATCACAAACCAGCTTTACAAGCCAAATGCACAGAGAAGCCATGGAATCCCAGTTCATCCACAAATTCAATTCACATGCTAATGGATTCAGTCATGATACGGGCTGGTGGGGACTCTACCCACTTAACCACTGAAGGTGCTAACAGCTCCCTGAGTGGTATCCTTCCTATTTTAGGAATCTGTCTATTGACTTTGATTTTTATCTGCTGAGGTTTAAGTACCCATTCTCCAGATACTTAATGTCTCCCTCCCCCTGCCTTTTTTCTTTCTCTCCCCTCTCCTATTTATTTTGAGTTTTCATGTCTCCAACTCATAACTCCGGTCATCTGAAGAAGTGGGCTGTGCCCACGAAAGCCCACGATACCATCTACATGTTTTGTTAGTCTATAAAGTGCTACCAGACCCTTTGTTGTTTTTTCTGTAAGGCTGTGCCTAGACTACATGGCTCCATCGATGGAGCCATGTAGATTAGACAGATAGGCAAAGGCAAATGAAGCCACGATTTAAATGATCGCGGCTTCATTTAAATTTACATGGCTGCCGCACTGAGCCGACAAACAGCTGATCAGCTGTTTGTCGGCTCAGCGCGTCAGCCATGTAAATTTAAAAGAAGCCGCGATCATTTAAATCGCGGCTTCATTTGCCTTTGCCAGAAAAACAAATCTACATGGCTCTGTCGATGGAATCATGTAGTTTAGACGTACCCTAACAGACTAACTCAGCTACCCTGTGAAATACTGTGCATGGGTATCCTTCAGGGGTAGTGACTATTCAAGACAGGAACGGAATTTTTCCTGTATCTTTGACTTCTCCACCTCCGGCCATCCAAACTCATGTCAGCGAGACCCCCATAACTCATCGCGTGTGTCTACGCCTCGGTCTCCAAGTTGTTCTGTGTGTATGTGTGTGGAATACCTGTGTTTTCCATCGGTAAATTATATAAGTTGGGAGGCTGGGCCTATATCATCCATTTTGCTTCCACTGTAGCGTCTGAATGCCTTAATGGTGGAGATGAATATTTCACTCTGTTCAATAATGCATTCGTTTGGTTTCCACACACAAGCTCTATGAAATAGGCCACCTTTATTTGGACAGGATTCCATTTTAAAGTATCCTTTGGAGAAGGCATTTACTTTTCCCACCCCTTTTCGTCCTTGGTCTTTTTGTTAGAATTATTTATAAATCAAAAGTTGTATTGATCTGGAGATTAGACATTCAGCCATGCATGAGCAGCGATTGCTGTATTACTGGGAAAGTTGGCAGCCGTATAATTCTGTTAAAATATATCGATTGATACAGCCCGCGCTTTTCTTTCGAGAGAGAGATTAAGCTGAGTTTTAATTTACTGAGAAGTTGGCTGGACATGTGGGCTCCTTATTCAGCAAGGGCCTGTGTGTAACTTACGCACAAGAGGAACACCATTCACTTCAAGGGGAGTATTTATACTTCTAACATTTGGCGTGTGCTTCCGAGGCTGGCTGGATTGGGACACTCAGCGTCCATCCATCCAGCTTCTGGGCAGGTAGGTGAATGGGTCTTCATTTTAAAAGTGAAATACCCTGTTAGGCTGCGTCAGGTGGGTGGGCAGTGGAGGGGAGGAGTCCATATAAAAACGTTTTTTTCGGCTCAGCAAGGAAGAACTCCTGTATTGAGCCAGAGCAAGCGATACCGGAACAAACAGCTGGGATATGGCCTGCTGGGGACGGGAGGGCATTATAACGATGAGCAATGAGTGCGAGGGGAGGTCTTCTTACCTTTTGTCTTTTCCCCTGGATGCAGACCTGCTCCCCCTCCCCGCCCAGCACACTGCTCCGGGTGGAGATTTGCTCTGTGCCATTAGACCTTGCGTCTCAAGTGCATGGATCGGGGGTTCTCAAAGCGTGGTCCATGGATCACTAGTGGTCCACGACCGTCTTACAGGTAGGCTGGGGGCTCGGGGCTCCTCCCCCTGCTGTGGGCAGCCTGCTTTGGCGCTCCAGACCTGCAGCCCTGTGAGGTTGGCTTCCTGCTGCGGGGTGGGGGAGTTGGATCCAGCTCGCAGGAGAGGAAGTGGCTCCGTGCACGGCTGCTTCCCCTCCCCCAGCTGGGGAAAGGGCAGCACAGGAAACTGCTCACCTGGCGGCTTTCCCTGCTGCTCCCATTGGCTAGAATCCTGGCCAGACCCTCCCCCCGTCCCCAGCCTGCTCCTGCAACCATCCTCCCGGCCAGACCCCGCACCCCGAGCCCACTCCTGCACTAAACCTCCCAGCCAGACCCTGCACCCTCACCCCATCCTGAACCAATTTTGTCCTTATGGGTGGTTGGCTGCTGGTCCGTGGAAATGTTTCTGTTGAGCAGGGCGGGCTGCGGGCCCAAAAGTTTGAGAGCCACTGGCATGGATGCTCAACTTGAGACCCCTTCAGGAGCTTGGATTTGCCAGAAAGCAGCAAGCACAGCTCCGGAACGTCAGGCCCCGTTTGTGTGCGTCAAACTGGGCAACGGTGAAGCACCTCCAGTGTATTTGAAAAAAATCTGGCTGCCGCTAGAAAATGGTTCAAGTCGCCCATTTTAATCTAGGCGTGTGTCCCAGCAGCATCTGTTACTTTCACCTGTACGCGATGGTGCAAAAAGCTGTATGTCCGTTTCTGAGGAGAGAGATAGAAAGAAGCTGGAATTCAGAAATAATGGGCCTTCAAGGACCGTTAAAACCGGTCAATAGGTAACATTAATATTAGTGTCTCCTTCCTATTACTGCAAGGGTCAAGAATTTTAACTATGGCTCTTTGCTGTTCAGACAGTGGTGAGCTAACTTGAAAAGAGAATTTGGCCTGGAGAAATGAGAAGAATCTGTTTCTTAATTAGTTTTATTGCCATTGTGGCCGACTTAGCAGCTTGAAAAAGGACTACTTAAATGAAAGCGAGGCTCGAAAAGCCGGTTCCAGATCAGAGCTGGGCTTCAAAGTTTTCAAAGGCAGTGTTTTTTAGGACGAGAAACAATGGGCTTAAATTGCAGCAAGGGCGGTTTGGGCTGGACGTTAGGAAAAAGTTCCTAACTGTCAGGCTGGTTAAACACTGGAATCAATTGACTAGGGAGGTTGTGGAATCTCCATCTCTGGAGCTATTTAAGAGCAGGTTAGATAGGCATCTATCAGCAGTGATCTAGATGGTGCTTGGTCCTAGCATAAGGCAGGGAATTGGACTTGATGACCCCGTGAGGTCCCTTGCAGTTCTTGTATTCAATGTTTTTTAGGACAAAACATTTTGAATATTAGCTAGACTGGGCTAACGGACTTGATTTATCTTGAACAAAGCAATTTGCTTGCACATGCGTTTTTCAGAAAGTGCTAATACATTTTACCTCAAAATAAATTAAAAAGCCATACAAATGGATTTGCCTGACTTTAAAAAGGCCTGGCTATTTAGGCGCTCTAAATCATGCTCACGCTATGTTTTGGAAGGTTAGGTGAGGAATCGCTTTTCTTCCCATTGCTGAAAATTAGTTCATCGTTTAAGAGGCAGTCGTCTTTCTCAATATTATCTTTACAACTCTATTATGTGGGGGAACTGTGGGTATTGTCATTTCCAATTACTAAAATATCGTCGTGGGACTTGACCTTACAGATGTAATTAATTGGCACAATGAGACTGGTGCTGCTGCTGGTTTCCATGGCTTTTGTGCGTGCTCTTTTCAATTCAGAAACGCATCCCTGCTTGCAAAATGCAGATATGCGCGGATCCGGAGTGGTAAGACAAATGGTCCCAGAATGCTCGGGGTAACCCACGCTGGGTAAAAGCAGGTTAAACTTCCTGTTGTTTTGTAACTTACTCTTGCTGGATGGAAGGGAAGGCTCTTCTGTGTGTAAGGGTCTTCATAAATGATTCGGGTAATGCATCGAGAGTGCACTTACAGAGTTTGCAGATGACACAAAGCTATGAGGGGTTGCAAGTGCTTTGGAAGACAGGGCTAGAATTCAAAATGACCAGGACAAACTGGAGAAATGGCTGGAAATAGGATGAAATTCAATTGGAGAGACGCAGGGTACTCAGGAAAGAATAGCGAGCTGGAAACGTACACAATGGTAAATAACTGGCTAGGAAGGACTCCTCCAGAACTGGGGGATAGAGTGAATCACACACCGAGAGTTGGCAAAGTCATTGTGTTGCAAAAAACCCAGTGATCCTTAATTTGGGTTGTGTTAGCATCAGCATGGTAAGTGACATACAAAAGGTCATTCTTCCATTCTGCTCCGTGCTGATTAGGCCTCCAGGGGTGAATTGTGTCCAGTTCTGGGCACCACACTTGTAGACGAATTGGAAAAGGTTCAGAAGAGAGCAACACAACGGATTAAAGGTTTAGAAAATGTGACCGATGAGGGAAGCCTGAAAGCACCGCGTTTGTTTAGTCTGAAGAAGAAAAGACGGAGATACCCATCTTCAAGTCCATGAAAGGCTGTTCTAAAGCAGAGGGAGATGACTGATTCTCCTTATCCACAGAGGACAGGACTAGAAGCAGTGGGCTTACTTTGCAGCAAGGGAGATTTAGGCTCCTAATGGTAAGTGTAGTTGAGCACTGGAACGAATGACCTAGGGAGCTTTATATGAAGAGGCGAGACAAATATCTGCCTGAGGTGGTCCAGATCAGTGTTTCCCAATTTTATTTGGCCACGCGGAACCCTTTTCACCTTGAAAGAATTTCAAGAAACCCCTAGGGTAAAATTTGTCAAGGAAAAAAAAAAAAAAGCCGAGTCCCGTTGCAATTTGTTTCTGTCTCTTTAAGAGGGGGCGGGGGAGTGCGGGATTCTTCCGGAACCCTTAATTTTGCGTCACAGAACCTCCAGAGTTCCGTGGAGCACCAATAGGGAAACACTGGTGTAGGTAATGCTTAACCCTGCCCAGTGCAAGGTCTCTTCCAGTCCTACCGTTGTATGATTGCTATGACAACATGAACTTCAGTCATATCCTTTGCCTTCACTGAGGCCAGGTCTACACTAGTTCAGCTTAAGGTACGCAACTTCAGCTACGTACAATATGTAGCTGGAGTCGGCTTACTTAAGCTGAGCTTGGCGGCATCCCCATAGTGGGAGGCCAATGGGAGCCAAATGCTCCACTCGGCTTCCCTTAGTGCTTGCAAAAGCAGGAGTACTAGATGCCGGCAGGGGTGCCCTCTGAGTTCGATTTAGCGAGTCTTAACTAGACTCGCTAAATCGAACTCCGGCAGATCAAACAAGGCGGTGGCGATCTTCCGTTTAATGTAGATAAAGGCCTGAGGATCTGGCCTTAGGTGTGCAAAAGAAATACTGAAATCTCTGCCAGCGAATTAGGGAGAGGCCTGAAAGCACTAAGGTAAATACGTGTAATAAAACATGATGAGGGCAAC
This sequence comes from Pelodiscus sinensis, assembly GCF_052426305.1. NCBI lineage: Eukaryota > Metazoa > Chordata > Testudines > Trionychidae > Pelodiscus > Pelodiscus sinensis. The sequence goes on along the minus strand of NC_143064.1, from coordinate 4,617,432 downwards.
AGTTCCCTGATGAGCTCGCATTCTTCTTGAGAATGTTATTGAAATAATTAAAATAGACTGGAAGCCCTTTGGAGCCATTTCCAGTGATGTATTTTCTGTCCCGCTGAGTTTTAATTAATTTTTCGGAGAGGGAAAGAGGAAAAATGAGAATTTTTGGTGGGGGGGAGGAGCTGCCAAGAGTGAAATCGTACTCTGTTGATTGGGCGTTGCCTATCCACCGTTCTATGTTACCTTTGGGCCCTGGGAGTTTTCCCATGAGGTCTACCTTCAGACAGACCCTTTTGCTGCAGACTCCTTCATGTGGCCATCAGTAATGTTCCTCCTACTTTCTATTGTGCATGTTTCTAAAGATCTCAGGAGTCCTGCATTAAAAGCTTTCGCATTTGCAATGAATCCTTGCCCCACAAGTACTGTTTCTCCGCGTCCACTGAGCCTGGGTTGTTGGAATGACCTTTTTCCCAACTCAAGCTGTGTTTCCACGTGGCTGATGCTGTTGCATAAGGCAGACTGCTAAAAGCTTCCCTCCCCGCCCCCCTTCCCTCCACACACACACACACACACACACACACACACACACACACACACACACACACACACACACACACACACACACTAAGGCAGACTGCTAAAAGCTTCCCGCCCCCCTTCCCTACACACACACACACACACACACACACACACACACACACTCTAACGCATTCTCACATCGTCTGGCTGCAGCTCTTTCCAACTGTTGTGCTCCTGCGTGCTTCCCTGGATTACCATCTAGCAAAGCCAAGTCACACAGACAAATAGGAAAGCATGTCACCATCATGTGCTATAGCAACGCTGGGTTTTAAAACTACTCTTGCATCCTCATTGTAGGTTTTGGTACCAGGGCTGCACCCTGGCATTGCTAGAACAGGTTTAATCGGGTAAACAAGCAACTCAAAATCCTTAAGAAATATCCCTGCTTCTTCACTATACATTCATTGCTGGCTGACTATGAAAAGTTTCCAAAAGATCTCACCAAACTAAGTGATTGGGCAACAAAATGGCAAATTAATTTTAGTGTTGATAAATGTAAAGTAATGCACACTGGAAAAAATAATCCCAACTATACATACAATATGATGGGGACTAATTTGGCTACAACTACTCAAGAAAGAGATCTTAGTCATTGCGGATACTTCTCTGAAAATATCCACTCAGTGTACAGTGGCAGTCAAAAAAGCAAATAGAATGAAGGAATAATTAAAGTCCTTTAAAGTGCTACCAGACTATTTGTTTCTTTTTTTAAGGTTTATTCTGTACAGACTAACTCGGCTACCTCCTGAAACTCAGGAATAATTAAAAAAGGGATAGAGAGTAAGACAGAAAATATCTTATTGCCTCTATATAAAACCATGGTACGCTCACTTTTTGAATACTGCGTACCGATGTGGTCAGCTCATCTCTAAAAAGATATATTGGCATTGGAAAAGGTTCAGAAAACGGTAACAAAAATGATTAGGGGTTTGGAATGGATCCCATATGAACAGAGATTAAAAAGATTGGACTTTTCATCTTAGAAAAGAGGAGACTAAGAGAGATATGATAGAGGTCCATAAAATCATGACTGGTGTGGAAAAAGTGAATAAGGAAAAGTTATTTACTTGTTCCCACAATATAAGAACTAGGAGTCACCAAATGAAATGAATAAGCAGCGGGTTTAAAACAAACAAAAGGAAGTTTTTCTTCACTCAGCGCACAGTCAACCTGTGGAACTCCTTGCCAGAGGATGTTGTGAAGACCAGGACTTTAACAGGGTTCAAAAAAGAGCTAGATAGAGGGTTCAAAAGAGGGATGTAACTTGGACAGATCGAAATTGCAAATGAAGCCGGGATTTAAATTTCCCTTGCTTCATTTGCATAACGGTGGCCGCGCTTTCTTTTGAAAAGGACTTTTCGAAAGTCAAACCACCGTCTAGATGGGGTTCTTTCAGGGGGAAAAAACCCTTTTTATGAGGAGTACAAAAGGGTTTTTTCTGAACGAACCCTGTCTGGATGGCGGTTTGACTTCTGAAAAGCCCTTTTTCGAAAGAACGTGCGGCCGCCATTATGCAAATGAAGCAAGGGAAATTTAAATTCCGGCTTCATTTGCAATTTCGATCTGTCTAATTTACATCTCTCTTTCGAAAGAAGGAAGTAGTCTAGACATGCCCAGAAATACTGCCTCAAATGTGAAGCTAGTGTCACATGTTCCATGTCCTCTACTGAGTCACTGGGCCTCCGTTGGTTACGTGCTGATGGTGAAGTTGTCGGGAGTGGCCAACTGGGAGGGTAGATAGTCTTGAATGGGCTGTCAACACTTGGCTGGGTAGTCCAGATGTAAATCTGCCTGGTGAGTCTGTTGCTCCTTTGTTGCCACTGAAAGGCTAGCTGCTTCCCTAGATCACATTGTATTTCAGTCCCACATGACTCATAAGAACATGAGAAAGGCCATACTGGTTCAGGCCAATGGTTCATCTAGCCCAGTATCCTGTCTGCCGACAATGGCCAATACCACATGCCCCAGAGGGAGAGAACACAACAGGTAATCCTCACGTGATCCCTCCCGTCACCAATTTCCAGACAAACAGATGCTAGGGACACCATTTCTACCCATCCTGGCTAATAGCCATTGATGGACCTAACCTCCATGAATCTATGTAGCTCTTTTTTGAACCCTGCTAAAGTCCCAGTCTTCACCACATCCTCTGGAAAGGAGTTCCACAGGTTGACTGCATGCTGAGTAAAGAAAAACTTCCTTTTGTTTGTTTTAAACCTGCTGCCTATTCATTTCATTTGGTGACCCCTAGTTTTTATATTGTGGGAATAAGTAAATAACTTTTCCTGATTCACTTTTTCCACACCAGTCGTGATTTTATAGACCTCTGTCCTATCCCCCCTCAGTCGTCTCTTTTCTAAGCTGAAAATTAATTCCTGAAATAACTATTTTGAAATCAGCTTATTTCTCTTCACAAGGAGAAGTTATTATTTTGAAATAACCAGCCTCTTATTTTGAAATAATGGGCTTGTCAATGTGGATGCTCACCTTGTTATTTCTAAATAACTCCCCAGTGTAGGCATGCTCTTCTATAGCAAAACTTCCTAACTTCACATACAGTGGGAATGCAAACAATTCAACAGGACAGCAATGCTCCACAGAGCATGACTTTTCAAATGATTCCTCACAAGACCTACTTAGTACAAAACGTGTAACCCTACAATGTGGTGAATACGTGGGCGCAGGGCACTATTTTGTGGTGCAGCGCGTGTCAGGAATTTGCTGCCCAAAATTATGTTCACTGGAGTCCAAAGAGGCTTAGCTGTTGAATGGATGTTGAGGGCTGTTACATTAGCTAGGGTATAAACCTTCAGAAGTGAGAACACAAAAATTGCTTTAGCTGAGGAGGCCAGGAAGAAAATTCTCTTACGGGAAGATTGTTCCATAACTGACTTCAGGTTTCTAAACGAAAACAGCTGGAGCTGGCTGCTGGCACAGGCAGGATGCTAGTTGAAGCAGACCAGGGGCTGAGCCAACATAGAAATGCCTGTATTATGCAGGCTTTAGTTAACAATTTTAAAATCACTTTGTAGTCCTTCAGAAGTGAACTGCCGTGTCTTCTAGCTGTTTCCCCCTTCATCATGTGCATACGTCATTCTGGTCGTAGAATTGCTGAGAGCACCCACCGTTTCAGTGGAAGTCAGCGGAAGCTACTAGGGAACACCCCCGCTGAAAACTGGATGGTCCACGGTGTGCGCCCCAAAATGGTAAAAAGCTGAGAAATGGGCTAGCCTAGCATACGTTCCTCTTTGCGGTCCCCTCTTGTTGTCAGTGTTCCCTGTAAGTCGTGCGCTTGTGCGGCCACTCAGGAGAGAGTTACGTGCCCCCCAGCTGATTAGCAGAGAGCCCACAGTTAGGTTTTATTTCTCTAGGTGGTGCACATCCACACATGCCTGGGTGCATGCAACAAAATGTATTGCGCACCATGGATTCCTTTTGTGGAAGAAAACAGGCCTTCACTCTGCATTTGTGAGCAACAAGTAGTCAGAGACGGTTTATTGGAGCAATATTGCAAGGGAAGAAGCTGCTGCTAGGTAGATCGTCAAATACAAAACAATTAGCCAGTATATATACTGTCCATTATATATAATAACAATAAACAATTGTTCCCCTTCCCATAACAATTCCCTTCAGATGCCACCTTATCTCAAGTTCTTCACTAGAGTCAGCATTCTATTCTTATCGAAAAGAGAGAGACCAGAGGCAAAAACAGCGTCTCTCACCGCTTTCGCGTTGCTAGGTCTCGGAGTTAGCACGAGTTAGGCTAACCAACCTCAAAATGGCTGCATACTAATCCCTTTGTTTCCACACTTTGTACTAGGCAAACACAGACAAGCTGAGGTCTAATTAATGGTTGTAAAGTGCTCTGAGATTCCCCTCGCAGAAAGACTCGGGGAAGGGCGGGTTTTGGCTGCTGTCACTCGGTAGCCGCCTGTTTACTTTCCCAGTGTCTGGCTTTCTTTAGAGAGGCTGCTGTTAATATCTGCTGAGCCTCGGCAGCTTGCTCAGAAGAGGAGATTTTATTTCCCCACTCTCCGATCTCCATAGCCAGCTTCTTCGGAGTGACATCCTTTCCCGTAAGCACCTGTGTTGACTAACATAAGCTCTGATAGCTTGCGAATGCTCAGTTCTGGGGGAGCTGTCGGCCACAGTGATGTGAGGAGAGGAACACAGCCGAAAACAGGCGGCTGGCTGATCTCCGTGTTGGTGTGGCTGTAGCGGATGCTGATTTCACCCCATGCAACGTCCGCTGGGCCAAATTCTGCTCTGTCCCACTGGGGTGAATCCGCAGTGACTTCAGTGGAGAGGCTCTGTGTTGACAATGGTCTGTTGAGAGTGGACTTTGGGTGGCCTGAAAATTGTGAGAGTGTTGGGGGCAGCATGGTCTAGTGGTTAAAGCAGTGACCTGAGGTGATCTGGGTCACTTCCCAGCATTCCTACTGGTTTCCTGTATGACCATGGAGAAGCCACTTCAGCGTATTCTGTGTTTAATTGTTCCCCACTCACAAAATGGGAATAATAAGACTTTCCTACCTCCCGGGGTGGAAGTACACTGCTTTACATCAGCTTAGAGCATGGCCCTTAGCAATAAACCTGGTTGGAGCTAAGGTTGCCCATTGGTAGCTCAAGATGAGGTCAGTAAGGCTGTGTCCAGACTCAGGGGTTTTTTCGAAAAAACCTCACCTGCGTCCAGACTCAAGCCGCGTTCTTTCGAAATTAAATCGAAAGAACGCGGCTTTTCTTTCGATGGCGGTAAACCTCATTTCACGAGGAAGAACGCCTTCTTTCGAAAGTTCCTCTTTCGAAAGAAGGCGTTCTTCAATGTAAATAGGGCTTCTTCGAAAGAGAGCATCCAGACTCACTGGATGCTTTCTTTCGAAAAAGCGAAGCAAGCCGCTTTTTCGAAAGTTCAACGTGCAGTCTAGACGCTTTCTTTCGAAAGAGGCTTGCAGTCTAGACATAGCCTAAGACATGGACTATCCATGGAGAAAGGAGATTGAGATGGGAATGTTGGGGAAACTGAGTCAGTGGCTTACTTCCTGCTTCTTACTAACTTGTGTTAGGGGGCTGGAGAAGTCTAGTGATCTTTACTCAAACAAAGTTTCTGTATGTGGGCTAGAGCTAATAAATGGACAAGCGACAGTGGGGCTAATTGCCTAGTAGCCAGGCGGTTGCCTAGACTGAAACGGGAACATATTTTCAAAGTGTTCTGAGTAGGCCTAATGAGATGTTAACACACAGTATTTTTATTAGAAATTTCAGGAACTGTATTTCAAAATGCGGGGTGTTGGATGAACCAAACAATTAAAAATAAATGGTTTCTGAGCCTGCGGCGTGGACGGGCAGATATAATTAGGGGAAGAACATGTCTGACAAGAGACTAATAATTATCAGAGCACGAGTGTGCTGCAGCTGTGAAAGGCACTTGCTCTATAACTTTTTGCTTATCTCTTGTGAAAAGATGTCGAACCCGAGCAGGGCTGTTCCCGTGCCGATGAGTTACTGAGGGAGAAAAGGAGGCCCTTTTCCCTACCTCATGCACCAGCAGAGGGAGCAGACAAAACTTAGGCCAAGAGCTCCTGGAGGTTCATGGTCCCCCCATGTTGAAAAAACAAGAATTCAAATGGGAACAGGTGCAGAAAAAAGTTTCTAGGATTCTCCAAGTAATGGAAAACTTGCCTTAAAAGAGGAGGCTTGTTTAGCCACGTCCGTCATTGGCTGGTAGCTAGGATGGGTAGGGGTGGTGTCCATAGCCTCTCTTGACCAGAAGCTGGGAATAGATGACAGGGGAGGGATCGCTTTATGATCAGCAAACATGATTCTGGGCGGCATTAACAGGAGTGTTGCGAGCAATATACAAGAAGTCATTCTTCTGCTCTACTCTGCACTGATCAGGCCTCAGTTGGAGTCTTGTGTCCAGTTCTGGGCACCTCATTTCAAGAAAGATTTGGAGAAGGCCCAGAGAAGAGCAACAAAAATGATGAAAGGTCTAGAGAACATGAGCTATGAGGGAAGGCAGAAAGAATTGGGCTTGTTTAGTTTAGAAAAGAGAAGACTGAGGGGGGACATAACAATTTTCAAGTATCTAAAGGGGTGTTACAAGGAGGAGGGAGAAAAATTGTTCTCCTTGGTCTCCGAGGACAGGACAAGAAGCAATGGGCTTAAACTGCAGCAAGGGAGGTTTAGGTTGGACATTAGGAAAAACTTCCTAATTGTCAGGGTGGTTAAACGCTGGAATAAATTGCCCAGGGAGATTGTGGAATCTCCATCACTGGAGACATTTATGAGCAGGTTGGACAGACACCTGTCAGGGATGATGTAGATGGTGCTTGATCCTACTGTGAGGGCAGGGGACTGGACTCGATGACCTCTCGAGGTCCCTTTTGGTTCCAGTGTTCTAAGATTCTATGAAAATTGTTTCTTTTTAATTTCTCATGATTGTTTAGCCAATGTCATGATTTTTTCGGGACCTGATTCATTTTTTACAGCGTTTGGGGTTGGCAACAAGCATTTTCCTAGACTTTAACACCCAGTTTATAGTCAAAGAAATAAAACTGAAAAGGCCATTTGCAGTAGTAGCACAGTCTGATGACATTCAATAATATTACAGACAATGTAAAAATATTATGCCCCAAATGAGAGACATAACTTTAGCTTTGTCTGTCTGAATGGGGTCCTTTTAAAAAAAATATTTCACTAGTGTATAAATCAGAATGGAACAAGTCTGTTGAGTTTTCTTTTATTACTGCCAGGGGAAACATTCTTGGTCTTTATTTCCTTTCTGCTCCATATATTGCAAACCTTCTCCAAGTTTGTAACTAAATATTTTGAGCAGTTTCAAAAATGACTAGCACTGGATCATATAAATTGTTCCTCCGGGTTATTTGTGCAAACCATTGTTGCTCTCTGACTATGCTGTTGGCCATGCCCTGTAATAGAACCCTGAGCAATAAGTCTGAAAGTGCCTCGTTTATCAGGGATTTAAAACAACTATTTCTTGCCTTGTCACTCTTCCCATATGATGGTTGTGTCGGTTCTGTCCTTCATCCTAGAACAGTGCGAAAATAGTCCCAGTCCAGAAGCTATAATTTTTAGCAGATTGACAGGAAGCAAACCGTTTGGGCGTTTTCATGATGAATAGTCAAGTTTCTACTGGTCAATTGCAGCAAAAAGTATTCAACATTCAACTAGAAAAAGTTTTGGGGCCCTGAAAGATTTCAGCAACATGCAACTGGAAATCATGGCCCGGCTGTGTTGAAAATAAATTAATTTCACAGATGATTTTTTTTTCTCCAACTTTCTAACTTGGAAGCAACCCTTTGGTTTGCATGAATGATCTCTTTTGTGGGCTAAGGAATTCACGGTGCCTGGTCAGGGCAGTTGGTAATGTAGGCAAGGGAAGGCACAGCCTTCCCAAAATTGCCTGCATGCCCAACTGCCTAAGGCTGGGACCGACACAGAGGAAGGTAGCCTGGACGCCGGGAAAGGCTTGGATGAAGAGAGAATAAAAAGAATTGGACTTTTTATCTTGGAAAAGAGAGACTAACGGGGGATATGATAGAGGTCTATACAATCATGCCTGATGTGGAAAATGAAGAAGGAAAAGTTATTTACTTGTTCCCACAATATAAAAACTAGGGGTCACCGACTGAAATGAATAGGCAGCTGGTTTAAAACAAACTGAAGGAAGTTTTTCTTCACTCAGCAAACCGTCAACCTGTGGAACTCCTTGCCAGAGGATGTTGTGAAGATTAGGACTTTAACAGGATTCAGAAAAGAGCTAGATAGATTCATGTAGGTTAGGTCCATCAATGGCTATTATCCAGGATGGGTAGGAATGTGTCTCTAGCCTCTGTTTCTCTGGAGGTGGGTGACAGGGGAGGGATCACGTGATGATTCCCTGTTGTGGTCCCTCCCTCTGGGGTATCTGGCATTGGCCACTGTCAGCAGACAGGACACTGGGCTGGATGGACCTTTGGTCTGATCCTGTATGGCCGTTTCCATGTTCTTATGGCTTGCCAAGGAGGGCAGGGCTGGGGCTGTAGCATGGCAGCCCTGGCTCTCCACATGGTCAGGAAGGATCAGGCTGGGGTGGGCATGGTTTGGCTCCAGGGGCGGGGCCTTGGGTGGAAGGGCCGGGGGTTGGGCTTGCCTTCCGTAGCTGGGCTTTCACCCGACACCCATAGGCCTGGTTCCGTGCTGCCAGAAATGGCCGAGTCAGCAGCAAGGTTAGAGAACTATGAATGGATTTAGCATTCCTCGGCTGATCAAAATGAGTGTCAGTGCTTACGCCGAGGTGCTAGCGAACAGGGATCAGCAGGGAAAGCTGCTAACAAGGGGGTGTAGTTTAGGGGAAAGCAGAAAGGTTCTAAAACTGCTGAAATTTGCCTCTGGGCTTGTTATCTGTTCACTGGAGCGGGATTTTTCAAAAGAAATGGAGAGTTAGGTGCCGAAGTCTCATCACATTTCAAGCAAGTTCGGCTTCTACGTTCTACAGTCTCCTTAGAAAATCCCAGCTTGAGTTTTTGATGTGGTTTGGAAGAGCCAAGACACAAACCCACTGAGGAAAGATCCCCTAATTCTAGTAAGGCTGCTCTCGACTCCCTAACCAGTGTGTATCTCTTAGACTCCCTCCCACCCTTGTCTGAAGAGAGCGAAAAGGCTGTTGTGAATCCAAAAATAATTCCATAGTAGTTAAAATGCACTTTCTACCCAAAACTAAACCAGAAGAAGCCACCTGTCAGGAAATGTTTCCCATTGTTAATTGGGATGTAGCTCCATTATGCATTGTTGTGTGACAGCAATGTCATTGATAAGGGATCCAAAATGTGTTTTGTGCGTGGTAATATTTTATGCATCGGAGCTAGGAAAGCAAATGCACTTGTAAAGAAAAATTCAAAATTTGTGCTTGTCAAGAAAAATGCTCCCGTTGGCTTCCCTTACATGAGGAGCGGGAGTACAGGTGCTGACAGGGGTGGCCTCTGAGTTCGATTTAGTGGGTCTTTACTAGACTTGCTAAATAGAGCTCCGGAAGATAGATTGTGGCAGTGTCCATCTTCCACGTAGTAAAGACGTGGCCTGAGCCTTTGTTGCTGGACCCCATCTTAGGACCTAATCTACTTTCAGTCCTATGGCTAAGGAAGGACCAATTTCTCCTGTGTCTCACCCCTACCACCATGAGAAGCTTTCAGCCTCTCTGTGCCTCTGCCCTCTCCAGGAGCCTGTAGAAGCTGTCAAGATCCTGGCAGTTGAATTCTGAGCCAGTCTGACTTCTGCCGCGGGCTCTTTAAGTTGCTACGGCTCTGGGGAGGCCCTACCCTTTTCAGAAAAAGCTGGCTTTTCAATTAAGCAAGGCATTTTTATGAGCTGAGCAGAGTGATTTCATGCTTATGTCAATAATCCCCACTCAGTGGATTGTTATGACCTTTTTCACTTATTCTCTTTTTTGATCAGTTCCATTTCGTAATGGCCACATGACACTCACTGCGCTGCTTTTCCGGGGACTTATTGCACTTAAGGAGCTGAAGTGATTCAGACTTTGGCGTCCTGCCTCTTGCAGTAATTCTCCTGAAATGGCTGCCCTACAAAATGCGTCCAGCCGAACCAATTGTTGCCCATTGCCTGCGCTCTATAGGAAGGGTTTCGGCTATTTTTGTAGGCATGTACACTGCCGGCCGCGATAAATTGCCCTCTTAGTATTCCCGCCGTTAAAGCGTAAGTGCATCGAGTGTGATGCTGAGGGCTTGGTCCTCACCTGATAACGCTGCTCCTAGCAGGCTGTCTGAATTATCCCAATGTTTCAATTGGGTACGTTATTGTTCTTCACTTCTGACCAAAAGTGTTGCGGTGCACACTTACACATGTATCAGACAGACATCTATCAGGGATGGTCTAGATCAGTGGTCCCCAACGCGGTGCCTGCGGGTGCCATGGCGCCCGCCAGGGCATTTGTGTGCGCCCGCCAACAACCTGGGCCGGCCCCGCGCATGGCGCATTGGAGGCGCCGGCCCCAGGCGCGCGACATGCACCGGTGCCTGGTGTGCGGCGCTCGGGCGGCGTCAGCCCCGGGGCACATGCGGGTGCGCGGTGCCGGTGTTGGCCCCAGGCGCGCGGCTCGGGCGGCAGCACCGGCCCCGGGCCCACGGCACAAGGCGCTCGGGCGGCGTCAGCCCCGGGGCACATGCGGGCGCGCGGTGCCGGTGTTGGCCCCAGGCACGCGGCTCGGGCGGCAGCACCGGCCCCGGGCCCACGGCACAAGGCGCTCGGGCGGCCCCGGCCCTGGGGCGCATGCCGGCGCCGGGTGCAAGGGCATCTCTGCCCCTGGCATGCCCCAGGACGTGCGGCCCCACCCCCCGGGCACCTGGCGCATGAGTAGCCCCACCTCCCGGGCACCCGGCGCGTGAGTGGCCCTGCCTCCGGGCACCCGGCGCGGCAGTGGCCCCGCCCCCAGGCGCCCGGGAGCCTCTAAAGGTTGGGGACCACTGGTCTAGATCATGGGTTCCCAAACTGGGGGCATTAAGAAATTCCAGGGGGGGGTGCAAGGCAACCCAGCCACAATCAATCCTACCCCCCGTCAATCCTACCGTAAGTTTTGCTTCTATTTTTTGGGAGGGGGGCATGAGGGTTTCTCAAAAATCAAAAGGGGGGCGTGATGCCAAAAAGTTTGGGAACCACTGGTCTAGATGGTGCTTGGTCCTGCCGTGAGGGCAGGGAACTGGACTTGATGAGTCTCGAGGTTCCTTCCCATTCTAGTGTTCTAGGATTCACAATTCTGATTTTACCCCAGAGCAGGGATGTAATGGTGAGGTCGATAAACTGATTAACTGATAAACAAAAGCGTATAGGTTAATGCTATAGACTACACACAGTTCCTACCCTCCTTGCCAGTACATTTTTTAGCAGGCTGGCTAGCAGCCCGGCTCCGCCCTGGCTTGCTTTGGGTCCGGGACATACCCTTCCTGCGGCTCTGAATTTAAAGTGTATTAGGAGACGGGTGGGCAGGTAGCCTGGCTCAGTTCTGGCTTGTGCCGGGTCTGGGAGCTCAGACCCTCCCCTGGACAGAGACTGCTGCCACCCCGTGTTGCTGCCTCTGCCTCAGAGGCAGCAGCAAGGGGTGACAGGCAGCCGGTCCGTGAGGGGCGCCTCATGGACCGGCTCCTGCCTGGCACGCCGTGCTCTGATCCAGAGGCAGTATCGCAGGATGGCGAGCACAGGAGTGAGGCCGGAGCACACTGGCTGCCGACCCCAGGGACCATAGAATAGTCGAGTAACCGACAAGAATTCATGAGGTTAATTAATTCAATTAATCGATATGTAATATTCCTACCCCAGAGCCAGTGTTCCCTGCAAGCCGAGCAATTGATTGGCTACCCAGAGAAGACTCAAATGTGGCCCAGCTGATGATCAGAATGCCCACAGCTGGCAGCATGTATGTCTATTGGTGGTGCACATTTGCACACATCTCAGTGCACAGAATACAATTTATTCTGTGCATGGGAAAAATTAGAGGGAACGTTGCCCAGAGCTGAATGAAGTGCTAGGTAAAAGTGACCTCTGGGTATAATTTGCATACCTATTTCTAAAGCACTTTTGAATACTTTTATATTCAGGATATGCATAAGTGCGGCACTTCACCGGGTTACATTCCCAAATCGTGGCCTATTGCCAGGTCATGTGATGTACTGATGTCTGAAAGACGGGTCCATCTTCAACACCTGGTGTTTGATTCAGCTATTTCTTGTTTGGACAATAGTCTAGAAGGGGATTCAGAACTGGCCAGGATGTTTAAGGAGGGTTGGTTGTCTGCACCTTTTGGAATTTATGGCAATACCTGAAATAGAACAGGAAGCGTCGCTGGGCCAGATTTTATCCTCTGATATCCCCGTCCATTGGAAGTTCTGAGGTGGTCTCCAAGCACAGCTTTTGTGTCACTCCTGTCCAGTGTCCGGGATTTTTGTCCCGGTTCTGTTTACAGAACATTGTACCGTCGCTTGACGGAAAATGTCTTTGAGACAGTTTGATTTAACTTTCTGGCGCTATCTTCCTACAACTAAAGTTGCAAAAGGTTCAACCATCCCATGTTCTAAGTGGGACAACTATCAGCAAACCCGGTCCTTGAATGTATTGGGAGTGAGACGCCCAGGGCTCTGTAGCCTTACCCCACCCTCCGCCTCTCCCTACTGGATCCTTTCTTCTGAGCTTATGGAGGTCAAAATTCAAGAGTTTTCTCCTCTTTGGAATACTTAGAATTTGACAGAAGTGGGAGGTGATTGGCTGGTGGTGTCAGTTTTAAAATTAGCAGGGGTTTTGGAGGAGTATATGAAAACAAAACGTGGTGTTTTGTTTTTTTTTAAAGCAGGGAGCTGGGAGAATTAGAATTTGGCCTGTCATCCTTCACTGGGTAGCGTTTAAAATGTCCTAACATGGCAGCAGGATGCCAGTTGGGGTTCTGCGCTGACCTGTGTCCTATTACGTTCTCACATGGGCGCACGCACAAGTTCCGAGAAACAAAAACTGGAGACGCTTTGCCGGCTGTTATGACTAATAGTAAGTCATTCTCTAGATCCTTAAAGGAGTGGGCTTCTGAGCACCTGCTCTTGTAACCCAGCCCTGTCCTCTCTGACGCCTCTCCAGCTGTGGCAGGTTTGTGTAAGAGTTTGCGATATTTTCTAATCAGCGAAGGTCTCTGCCGCTGGCTTGCAAAGCACAGAGGGATGGGGAAAGGGAAGAAAGATGCCTTTTCTGAGGCAGCCCACAGAGAAGAGGTTAAAAGTGACGGGTGAGAGACAACATGAAAATCCTGGAACAGGTTATCCTTGGCGCTCAAAGATGTTGGCCCAAAAGGTGCTTTTATCGTTTTTGTCGAGGCAGAAGCTATTCTCAGTGCCCTTAAGAATAAAGGAGAAAAGTGTCTTAATCTCAGTGCCCTGTTTAAAGAAATTCTCTTGTGTTCAGGTGTTTCTGCTCTCCTCCTTAACTTGTCCGCTTTGCGCAGAAGTATTAGGATATATGTGCTGTGGGTTCAGTAGGGCCCCTGGCACGGTTTGCACAAGAAGAGGGGCTCTAAAACAGCAGGCTCTATTCCTAGCTGCATTCCCGCCGTCTTATAGGGGGCTGGGTAGAAGAAGCATCATGGATTAATGTGGGGGTTTCCTAACCTTTGAGGTACCTAGTTTTTCAGCCCTTAACATTCTTCTAATGTAGCTTTTTGCCTAGAATTGCAGATGTATATCGCAGTAGCATCTATCGATCCCAACCAACAAGAGGGCCTGATGGTGCTGAGTACTGGATAGAGACAGAGCAAGACACAGTATGTGCCCTGACGTCCTGACAGTCTACAAAATGGCCTCGTTCATGTATGATACGGCCCCTCCCCCAAGCGACAGAGGGTTGGTGGCTGAGCCAGCCGACGGCAGCCATCTTGGGGGAAAGCGACGTGACGTGTCACCCCGCTGGCATCGAGAGCCAGTGCTTGTGGGCTTCCGTGCTGCTCCCTCGCCAATTGACCCAATGGGGAAAGAACATTATGGAGGAAAAATTAAACCTTTTCTTCAGTTATTTAACAGGAATCATTCCCATGCAAATCGCACCTGGGTTGGTGGGTCCAGTCGCACGCAGATCGAAGCCAGTGTGCTGTGAAGTGTCGGCGACCTGTGAACCTAGAGGCAGTTTGTTGTTTTTATCATTTTATTAATAGTGCCCTGGAAGAAGGGGGACCTAGAACAATGTAGCTGTTTAGCATTAAAAAAAAGCTTTAATTTCTGCTTGTGGGGATATCTGCATCTCTTTAACTTGTTGTAGCTCTGGGGGAACATTACTAAGCATATCTAATTCAGGACAAACGGTTTAGAGACAGAGCTGTCGCAGTCCAAGACAGGGGGCCTCTACTGACAACGTGCACCCAACCCCATGGGCGGTGGGTAATGAAGGCAAGGAAAGGCATTGCCTTCCCAAAGCTGCAAACACTGCCCGCTGCCAGGAAAGGCTGGAGCCAGGATGTAGCAGTCCAGTTTCCCCACCACTTGGGAGACCCGGGCTATGGCATCACAGCTCCGGCTCTCCAGGTGCCCAGGAAAGATCGGGCGGGGCTTGGCTCCACCGGGGGAAGGGTTCCTGAAGGGGCGGGGCCTCAGGTGGAAGGGGTGGGGCTTGGGTTTGCCTTCCCCAGCTGGGTCTTCCCCCGCCGCCCGTGCCCAACCCTTCAAAAAGAGAACTTTTGTCTCGTTACATTGGCTAACGAAGTCGTAGGAGCAATTCCCTCAGACACTCCAGTTCCCCGTCTCACAACCAGTAGCACTTCTTATACAGGATGAATGGTGATAAAAATCAGTCTCAGGGAATAAAAGGTTCTTCTGATCCCAAAGGGCCAGCCATACTCCCAGGTCAATATACATACCTCGGATCTTACTCCCAAATCACACTGTTGCCAGTCCTTTAGTGTCTAAAATCTAAAGGCTTATTCATAAAAGAAAGAGAGGTGAGAGTTAAAATTGTGAAAAGAATCCAAAATAGATACAATTGCAAAGTTCCTGGTTCAGGCCTGTATCGGCGATGGAATCGAACGCTGGCTCAGGCCAAGCCTTTGGTGACTTCCAAGTCATCGGAAGGACTTCAGTCCCTTTGCTAGAATGCTCCCTTTGGTGTGAGTCCAGAGAAACTGGAGCAGGAAAGAGGTAAGATGGAGGGGTACCCAGGGCCTTTTATACCTTCTGCAAGATGGTCAAGGTTGTTCCCCACTCTGGCACTCCAAGGGTGTGTCTAGACTACATGCCTCCTTCGACGGAGGCATGTAGATTAGCCAGATCGGAAGAGGGAAATGAAGCCGCGATTAAAATAATCGCGGCTTCATTTAAATTTAAATGGCTGCCCCGATCTGCCGATCAGCTGTTTGTCGGCAGATCGGGGGAGTCTGGACGCGATGCCCCGACAAAGAAGCCTTTCTTCATCGACACAGGTAAGCCTGGTTTCACGAGGCTTACCTGTGTCGATGAAGAAAGGCTTCTTTGTCGGGGCATCGCGTCCAGACTCCCCCGATCTGCCGACAAACAGCTGATCGGCAGATCGGGGCAGCCATTTAAATTTAAATGAAGCCGCGATTATTTTAATCGCGGCTTCATTTCCCTCTTCCGATCTGGCTAATCTACATGCCTCCGTCGAAGGAGGCATGTAGTCTAGACACACCCCAAGCGCAGAAGGTGAGGGCCCACAAGAGAGCTTCAGACTCTTGCCTCTACAGGCACGGGTTACAATAACTTCCCCTCAGAATCATAATGCACAGATTTTGGGGAACTGCTGCCACCATCAAGTGTTTTTTCCCTAAAACCAGGGGTGAACACTTGAAGTCACCCCCAGGGGTATCCCCAGCTGTTTTGCCCCCAAAGAGCTTGGAAAAGAAAAGCGAAAAACAAGCGGCAGTCTCTGGTAGCTGGCCCCTCAGTCAGAGGCCTGCAGAATACACACAGACAGACCTTCCCGGACAAACGAATCAAATTGTCACCTAAAAAGAAGTGATTATTTTTATAAAATAAAGATAATCTTGATAAAGCATCCTCAGCTGCTAGATGTTGCAAAGCAATGGAGGAAACTGAATTAAAACAGAGGGAAAAAAAACCTGGCACACTGCTTTGATGGTAAAGGGGGAGGGGAGGCATAGAATCACAAAGAACAATTCACGGTAATTTTTCTTTATTTTGTGATTTGGTTTGAATGTGAGTGGATTCACATTTCCCTGGTACTCGCTTTTAATTTTCTCTTTGTTCAGTCCGCTGCCATGCCCTGAATTCCGTGTGGGGCATGATAGTCTTGCCTGGGTTGAAATCATTCTGGCTATGTCTACACTACGGCTGTGTCTTCACTGGCCACTTATTCCGGAAAAGCAGCTGCTTTTCCGGAATAACTTGCCAGCTATCTACACTGGCCACTTCCTTTTCTGGAAAAGCAATGACGATCTAATGTAAAATCGTCATTGTTTTTCCGGGAAAAACTATGCTGCTCCTGTTCGGGCAAAGTCCTTTTCCGGGAAAACTGTTCCAGAGAAAGGCCAGTGTAGACAGCCCAGTAGTCTTTTCCGCAAAAAAGCCCCGATCGCGAAAATGACAATCGGGGCTTTTTTGCGGAAAAGCGCGTCTATATTGGCCATGGACGCTTTTCCGGAAAAAGTGCTTTTCCGGAAAAGCATCCTGCCAATGTAGACGCGCTTTTCCGGAAATACTTATAACGGAAAAACTGTTCCGTTTTAAGCATTTCCGGAAAAGGGTGCCAGTGTAGACGTAGCCTACGAGTTTTGCCACAAGAACCTATGTAAATGAAGCGCAGATTAGCATTTTCTCACACTTTATTTGCATACTCTCTTCCGATCCATTTTTGCGCTAGGGTTTTTTGTGCAAAAACAAGCAGTGTGGATGTTTCCTTTTTGCGCAAAAACCCTTTTTGCGCAAGATCCATATAAGGATTTTGCGCAAAAAGGAAACGTCCACACTGCTTGTTTTTGCGCAAAAACCCCTAGCACAAAAACAGATCGGAAGAGAGTATGCAAATAAAGCATGAGAAAATGCTAATCTGTGCTTCATTTGCATAGGCTCTTGCGGCAAAACTTATAGTGTAGCCGTAGCCCCAGTGTGTCTCAACTCCTAGTTTCTCTCTCCCACTCAAAGAAAGCAGGGGACCGATATCCAAATCAAATTTCAACCCTTTTTCTCGACTGGTTCTCCCAGCCCCTTGGCCGACATCTTTGCTACGTGCCTAAGTTAACTCCTTAGTCACCGGGTGCTAGTCAGCACTCCTCCTGTTCATGACAAAGATGAAGGGAATCCCATTGTCCTTCCTGTGGAAAAGTACAGTAACAAGATAGTGTCTAGTCCCATGAGCGATCACGTGTACCAATCATCTTTCCATGCATGACTCAGTTCTTTCCTAGTGGAAGTCACTGCCCACATGCTAATCTGAACATTCACGGGAAAGTCCATGCTGTGAGGTTGATTGGCTCCCATGCTTTATTATGAGCGTAAGGGTCCTTTTGATGAGCCATTCCACTTGAATAGTCCTTCCATGCTTTTTGGCTAAATATTTTGTGGGCATTCCCCAGGATCAAACATTTGAAATGAGGTAATTAGCCAGTGCTCACAACTTCAAATACAAAAATGCGATGAGGCTAGAAATAGCCTAACCATAACTGGCAAATCATAACCGTTGCATAGACACCTCACTTGGCACGAGTTGCACAAGATTTGTTGCAAATCTAAAAGAATGGTTGCATCAGTGATCTATATGGTCATATTTTAATCCAATAATGTCACGCTTGTTCACTTGCATACCTAGAGAGAGGAAATGTGAGTATGTCTCCTTGATACCATTTGAGCAGGAAAATACTGCAAGGTATACAAATTAGGCCATGTTTGCTCAGTGAGCTCTTGAATTAGTCCACTTTGTGGTATAAAGGCAATAAATGTAGAACGTTCCTTGGTCTTGCAGAGAGGATTGGTAAAACGTGGAATTCTGTCTTCCACATTTGCATACTTCCAGAAACTAATGAGAGTTGTGTATGTATATTGGAAGGCAGAGTTTGGCCCTGAATACAGATGTCTAAGCACTGTATTGATGTGCACTAGCAGAGAATTTAGTCCCCAGAACCTTACACAAAAATTAGTGACCCCCCCAAAAAAAACCCCTCTAAAGAAGACTCAGAGGGGTAGCCATCTTAGTCTGCAACTGTAAAAATAACAAGCAGTCCTGTGGCATCTTAGAGACTAACACATTTATTAGATCATGAGCTTTCATGGGTAAAACCCGCTTCATCAGTGGGGTTTACCTAGGAAAACTCCTGGCCTAAAACATTTGTTAATCTCTAAGGTACCACAGGACTCCTCTAATGAAGAATTAGTGCAGAAAGCTAAATCTCAATAACCTCTATGAATGCATAAATATTTTCCTTGTCATGGTAGAATGTCCGCGTTTAACATTTCCTGATTTGATGTAATGTACAGGTTGGCAAAAAGTCTGTGTCCTTCTTAAATTAAGAAATTTGATCTAGAATTCTTGTTAATTTCAAATCAACTGAGAGTGTGAGTGAACTTGCAATCCTAGTCCATTTTTGTAATCAATGTTTTCTATAAAAGTGGACATTTAATTAAATCATAGCGTTTGTTGTTTGAAATGTATCTTAAGTTTGAAGAGTTTACATATTCCTCAGAACTTGCCTGCCTCTGATATGGTTCAGTTCTACACTGGATCTAGCCATGACAGCTACAGGTGTGATGTGAATCAGTTGATGAACAGCAGTGTGAATGGTACCTCAGTCTTAGCAACAGAAACATGTTCTAGTATTCGTTGTTCCATCTTAGGCCTTGTCTACACTACTGCAGGCTGTTGATCTAAGTTCGCAACTTCAGCTACATAAGTAACATAGCTGAAGTCAATGTTCTTTGGCCTACTTATTTCGATATCTTCACTGCAGTATGTCGACAGCTCATACTCTCTTGTCACCTCCGCTTACTTTTCTCATTTTGGTGGAGTACCAGGGTCAATGGACAGCTGCTCCGTGATTGATTTATTGTGTCTATAGTAGACACAAGAAATTGACCCTCACTGGGATTGATCACTGCCCATCGGTCCAGCCCATAGTGAAGACCTGCCCACAGAGTTTGTCTCTTGATTTCTTGTTTTGTTTTGTTTATATTTTCAGAAGCCTTCGAAATTGTAGTACGGCATGCAAGAAACTACACCAACACCATGTTTAGGAACCACTACCAGAACATGGGGTCCAGAGTGCTTAAGTTTGTCGGAGAACTTTTTACAGATATCTCGCTTTACATACTGGGCTCGGACATCAATGTGAATGACATGGTCAATGAATTTTTTGACAGCTTGTTCCCTTTAGTCTACTCTCACTTGATGAATCGAGGCTTCCCCAATCCCTCTGGAGAAATGAGCGAATGCCTGCGGGTAGCGAGGCGGGACCTCAGGGTGTTTGGTAATTATCCCAAGATTATGATGACCCAGGTGTCAAAGTCGTTGCAGGCCACGCGGGCCTTTCTACAGGCGCTCAACTTGGGGATCGAAGTCATCAACAGCACTGACCACTTGAAGTTCAGCAAGGAATGCGGACGAGCACTGTTAAGGATATGGTACTGTTCTCATTGCCAAGGGCTCCTGATGGCCAAGCCTTGTGCCGGATACTGCAGTGTTGTGATGCAAGGGTGCCTGGCGAGTGTGGTAGAGATAGATCACCACTGGAGAGAGTATATTCGGTCCCTGGAAGGGCTGACCAAAGGCATGTACGGAATCTATGACATGGAACATGTCCTGCTCAGTCTCTTCTTGTTGATACGAGACTCGGTCATGTATGTTCAGAAGAATGGAGGGAAGCTGTCGGCAACCGTGAGTTTTTTAAATGTTTCTATTAACTCTCTACTGCTGCCATTTTTTTCCATATGATCCAGCTAGCCATTGAACCCAGGGGAGCCACGCATGTTGTAGGAAAACTTCCCACTGAAACAAGCAACTCTTTTTCCCACGTTCCGTTGCCTGGTCCATTCTGACTTGTGAGATTAAGGCCAGATCTACATTGGGGGAGAAAGTCAACCTAAGCTTCGCAACTCCAGCTATTTGAATAGCGTAGCTGGAGTCAAAGTACCTTAGGTCAAATTTCCACGGTGTTCCCACTGTGGGAGGGTGTTCCTCGTGAGCCGGTGGAGTACCAGAGTCAACAGGGATGCCATCAGCAATCGATTTAGAATGACTTTACTAGACCCTCTAAATCAAATCCCAGGTGGTCGATTTCTGCAGCGTCAATCTCCCCGTAAATGGAGTTAAGCTCTTACTTGCAACTGCTGTATCCGAGAACTGGAGTTAATTCTTGGATCAGACTCTAGGTCGGGGTGGGGAACCTTTTTTGGGTTGGGGGCTGCTGACCCACAGAAAAATCACTTCAGGGCTGCACACAAGTGAGAAGCCCCTGACTGAGAAGCAGAAAGACACTCCCCATGTTCCCCTCACTCACCAGAGCCTAGGGGAGCCCAGGATAGTGGACTTTGTGTGCCCCAGCCCTGCGAGTGGGTGGCAGTGCGGGCTCCCTAGTGCGGAGTCTCGGGGCTGGATCCTGGCAAGCAAGGGGCCACATCTGGCCCCCGGGCCTGAGGTTGCCCACCCCTGCTCTAGCTTGTCAGGAGCTAGGAATTTGCACTGGTGATTGGGTTCCAGGGGAGGTTGACTTGGGTGTCTCAGCAGCCATTCCTACCCATTGATTTCAGGGGTTGTATGAGACTCCCGGACAAAGGAGACCAGCTTGGGGAGTTGATGGGGGATCCATAGGACTTGGGCAGGGATGTGAAGGGCAGCATGTGATGGGAGAGGGACCACATCCCTTCCTGGTTTAACATTAGCTGTCAGGTGCATGGTTGCTACACACTCCCAGGACAGCACACCTTGCGTTGTACACTCCAGGCGGGGTAAAAATCAATGCTTTTTTTTTATTTCCAATTTCTTGGATATAATTTTGTTTGTTTTGGTCTTCAAATGATCATTTATTTTTTCTTTTTCAAAACGAAACCCGTTTAGAAATGAAATCTGAATTGAATGCGGAACAGGTCACAGCCTCTCTTGCAATGTTGACATATGATGAATCCATGAGCCTTTGAGTTGAAGGCTGCTTTTCTTTAAATTAAATTAATGGAGATTGCCTATCTCCTAGAACTCCTTGAAAGGTCATCGAGTCCAGTCCCCTGCCTTCACAGCAGGACCAAGTACCATCCCTGACAAATTTTTGCCCCAAATCCCTAAATGGCCCCTGCAAGGATTGAACTCACAACCCTGGGTTTAGCAGGCCAATGCTCAAACCAATGAGCTATTCCTCCCCACCAAAATGGGGATTCCCCATCTTTGGAGAACGTGGGTATTGATCCTACTGCCTCTCACATGCAAAGCAAGAGCTCTACCTCTTGAGCTAATTCCTCTGTAATTTTCTATTGAAAGAACGAGTGGGGAATATCTAGCTTCATGACCCTGGTCGAGTAAGTCAGGTCCCCAGGGCCCTGCCAAATTCATGGCCCATTGTGGCCAGTTTCGCGGACAGGGGATTTGAAAATGGGTACGTTTCACATGTTCAGCTGTTTGAACCTGGAATTTCACAGTCTCGTAACCGTGGGGGGTCCTGACCCGAAAGGAGATTGGGAGGGTCACAAACCTGCTGGGTGGGCGGGTGTGTGTGTGTGTGATGGGATTGCCCTCCTCCCTGCTGTGCTGCCTGCAGAGCTTCCTGCAGTTGCAGGAGGTTCCAAGAGGGAAAAGTGGGTCTGATCTCCCCTGTGTGGCTGGGAGCGTCCCAGCCAGGGGCTCCTCGCTGCTAGTCCTGCCCAGCTTGGGTGGGACAAGACCTGCTGTGTATCTGCCCTGCTGCAGGAAGCTCTGCACCGCCTAACCCACACTCATTTCTTGTCCTGTCCTTCCCCTACCCAGTTGGAGCTAGGAAGCCCCCTTGGATGGGGCGCTCCCAGCAGGACAGGGAAGATTCGATCCAGCTCTACGAGTCTCCTCCAGCTGCAGGAGCCCCCGGCTGCAGCCCAAACCCAGACAGTGTCCTGAAGCAGGGAGAGGCACCCGGAGTGGGCTCTGGTCAGGTCCCACCCTCCCGCCACGAGAACAGTTTGCAGGGGAGGGACAGGTCCTGTCCTTCTCCTGCCCCGTCTGAGCTAGGACGCCCCCTTGGGTGGGCTGCTCTTCAGAACAAGGAGGCATCCGATTTCACGGGGGGAAGGGCTTGTTTCACGGTCCGTGATGCGTTTTTCACAGCCATGAAATTGGTAGGGCCCTACCTGTGCTATACTAAGGTACTGATCCTGCGAGGGCCCCAGGGTCTGTGGTTCTGGGTGAAGAAGACTGGCAAAGTCCACACAGGCATTGGGACCTGACCTCCAACTCCAGGAGTCACCATCATGTTTCTTACCAGCACAGCATCGAGGTGGTCTCATACTCCTATGTCGTAGCATCTCCCTACCTGTGCTCTGATTGGCTCAGTTCTCAATTAACGAATATTTATGACTGCACCCACCATGGAACCTTATACTGCAGCCCATGAGAAAACACTGATCTACCCAGAAACTACTAGAATAGGTGGTCCTGGGCACTTTGGTTAAGAGGTCTTGCTCCATGTGGACACAGACCCTGGCCTTCAGGGGGTGGGATTGAAGCGGAGACCTCTGGAGCTTAATGTATGAGCGAAAAATCACATGGCTCTTAGCTAAGGCTGTAGCCGACTCATGAATCTCGAAGGGTACGTCTACACTGCATGGCTATTTCGGGATACCTCCGGTATCCCGAAATAGCTTCCCCGCATCTTCACAAAGAGCCCATTATTTTGAAATACTTTTCAAAATAATGGGCAAGCTATTTCGGCATCCTGGTGACCCTTGTTTCATGAGGGTTAAGGGATGTCTCAAAATAGCACATTATCTTGACATTTGGCGCCGTGTAGACGTGCCCAATTTCAAAATAACCTATTTTGAAATTCAATCGAAATAAGATATGCCATTAAATTGCGTATCTTATTTCGCCTTTAGGGTGCTGTGTAGACACACTCTAAGTGGTCTTGGTGCTACTAGAAGAGACAGAGCACAACACCCAGGAGGTGTGTGGGTTGCACATGCAGTCAGAAACCCATTAATTTCCGAGTCTCTGTCTCTAAACGCCTACAGTACTTCAGTGGAGAAGTCCTATGGGCTACACGAGCAAAAGTCTTGGATTGTCAGAAGAGCCCTGCAAATCATAGAATCATAGGACTGGAAGGGACCTCGAGAGGTCATCGAGTCCAGCCCCCCCGCCCTCAAGGCAGGACCAAGCTCCGTCTACACCATCCCTGACAGATGTCTATCTAACCTGTTCTTAAATATCTCCAGAGAGGGAGATTCCACCACCTCCCTTGGCAATTTATTCCAATATTTGACCACCCTGACAGTTAGGAATTTTTTCCTAATGTCCAACCTAAACCTCCCCTGCTGCACTTTAAGCCCATTACTCCTTGTCCTGTCCTCAGAAACCAAGAGGAACAAATTTTCTCCTTCCTCCTTGTGACACCCTTTTCATAGAATCATAGAATCATAGACTAATAGGACTGGAAGGGACCTTGAGAGGTCATCGAGTCCAGCCCCCCGCCCTCAAGGCAGGACCAAGCTCCGTCTACACCATCCCTGACAGATGTCTATCTAACCTGTTCTTAAATATCTCCAGAGAGGGAGATTCCACCACCTCCCTTGGCAATTTATTCCAATATTTGACCACCCTGACAGTTAGGAATTTTTTCCTAATGTCCAACCTAAACCTCCCCTGCTGCACTTTAAGCCCATTACTCCTTGTCCTGTCCTCAGTAACCAAGAGGAACAAATTTTCTCCTTCCTCCTTGTGGCACCCTTTTAGATATTTGAAAACCGCTATCATGTCCCCCCTTAATCTTCCTCATTCGCAGATGTCAACATGGATATCCGCGGCTTATTTTTACGGATGCAGATGCATATTTTGTATCCAGAACTCTGTACGTTTTCAGATATCTGCGGCTACCCGCTTCCGCAGTTGAGGCTGGGGATACAACATTTTGTATCTGGGCAGGGCTCTTAGTTGTTAGTTCATTTGTTTTCCTGGAGGGTGGGAGTTTATGTAACAAGGGAGACGAAGAGGAGTGTGCCCCCAGATAAAAGCAACCCGGTGTCAAAGCAGAACGCGGTGGGGAGAAGGGATAACTTTCTTCAGGCTGCAGCCTCTTGGGTGGATGGCAACGATAGAAAAAACCTGCCATGGCTGGAGGGGTGAAAGCAGCCCTCTCCCGCAACATGGGTAAGAAATTCCTGGCTGAAAAAGGAGTGGTGTGTAAAATGGAAATGCTAAGACTCAGTGACACGAGGCCTACTTATCAGCAGAAACGGCCCCTGACTTGGGGTGACTTTGAAGATGACGACATGGACACATCCGAACAGCTAGGATCAACAGAGGAGTAAGCTTTTTTTGTTCACCCATTTTCTGGGCTGCCTGCCAGGCCTTACTATGCTAGTGACTGATAACTTAAATTCGGTCAAAAGTTTAATGGCTTCTGAATTTCAAAATGCTCACGTTTGAAATATAATTGGCATGTTCGTGTGACGCGAGAGTTTGCTGTTACTGCTGGACTTCGGGAATGATTGTTTTATTGCTCACTAGAATCAAACATCCGAGGTGACGTTTTTTTAGGCATTTATGAACTTAAACGTTTTGAAAAAAAAAAAAGTTCTAGCTGTTTGGTGGGTGGCTAGAGAGAAGGGTTTAAATAGATTTTGAAAATCCGTACGATTTATTGAGTCAGGTTTAGAATACATACTCCCGGTTAAACTGTGGGGGACACAAAGCTGTGGCCGGAGGAATCTTTCCTTTCCAAACTCGTTGCATTAAAGCAGGGGCTGAGAGTGACTGGGTCTGAGGGTTTTGTTTCAGAGCCCGGTGTAGACAGAAGAGCTGGGAACATCCATTACCTGCAACTTTAGAATCATCGGTTGCAGTCAGCGGTGCTGCCACTAAACATGTGTCAAACAGTAAATTACCTGTACTGGAAAAATCATCCAGCAAAAGCCATGGTTGAGTGTGTACCTGGACCATCAAATTCCAGGCAGATGTCTTGGATCAAAGGGTTGCTTGGTTTATTTATGCAGTAAATTCTCCCTTTCCTCTTCTTCAGAACAAACTTTTCATTGATACGGTTCAGTCATTATGACCAGGCTCCATTACACCCGGCGGAGCAGACATTGCTGGAAGATGGCTGGATACAGGGTATGAGGAGCAAACTGAACAGTTTGTAAAAAAAAAAAACACTGAGAGGAAAGTCCTAAAATCCTAGGGCAGGCAGAGACCTCCGGAGTCATCGAGTCCAGCCCCCTGCCCAAAGCAGGACCAACCCCAACTCAATCAGCCCAGCCAGGGCTTGGTCAAGCCGGGACTTAAACACCTCTAGGGATGGAGATTCCACCCCCTCCCTAGGAAACCCATCCTAGTGCTTCCTCACCCTCCTAGGCTGTGTCCAGACTCAGGGTTTTTTTCGGGAAAAGTAGCCTTTTTCCAAAAAAACTTCCCCTGCGTCCAGACTCAAGCCGCGTTCTTTTGAAATTAAATCGTAAGAACTCGGCTTTTCTTTCGATAGCGGTAAACCTCATTTCACGAGGAAGAACGCCTTCTTTCGAAAGTTCCTCTTTCGAAAGAAGGCGTTCTTCAATGTAAATAGGGCTTCTTCGAAAGAGAGCATCCAGACTCACTGGATGCTTTCTTTCGAAAAAGCAAGCCGCTTTTTCGAAAGTTCAACGTGCAGTCTAGACGCTCTCTTTCGAAAGAGGCTTGCAGTCTAGACATAGCCCTAGGGAAATACTTTTTCCTAATATCCAACCCAGACCTCCCCCACTGCAACTTGAGACCATTGCTCCTTGTTCTGCCATCTGTCACTACTGAGAACAGCCTCTCTCCATCCTCTTTGGAGCCTCCCTTCAGGAAGTTGGAGGCTGCTCTCAAATCCTCCCTCACTCTTCTCTTCTGCAGACTAAATAAGCCCAAATCCTTCAGCTTCTCCTCGTAGGTTATGTGCTCCAGCCCCCTCAGCATTTTCATAGCCCTCCGCTGAACCCTCTCCAATGTGTCCACATCCTTCCTGTAATGGGGGCCCCAGAATTGGACATCATACTCCAGTGCCAAATAAAGGGGAATAATCACTTCTAGATCTGCTGGCCATGCTCCTCCTAATGCACCCTACTATGCCATTAGCCTTCTTGGCTACAAGGGCACACTGTTGACTCATAGCCAGCTTCTCACCCACTGGAATCCCCAGGTCCTTTTCTGCCAAATTGCTGCTTAACCAGTCGGTCCCCAGCCTGTACCAATGCTTGGGATTCTTCCGTCACAAGTGTAGGACTCTGCACTTGTTCTTATTTAAACTCATCAGATTTCTCTTGGCCCAATCCTCTAATCTGTCTAGGTCACTCTGGACCCTATCCCTGCTCTCCAACATATCTACCTCTCCCCCCAGCTTAGTGTACTCCACAAACTTGCCGAGGGTGCAACCCATCCCCTCATCCAGGTCATGAATAAAGTCGTTCATCCTAAAGCAGGTCTGCATTTCAAAGAAGACCCTATAACGCTGGCAGGAGAGCTAATCCTATGTCTCCAAGAGGCAATAGCTATTTCAGAGGGAGACGTTCTCTGGGCAACATAGCACTCTCTTCACCAGGGGACAGGTTGGTATAACCATGTCGCTCGGGTGTGGCGTGCGGCATAGTTACACCGATGTAATTTCGTCACCCGGTTGGTGGAGCAATGTAAACAACAATCCAGCCATAAGTGCTGGTGTGGCGATGGAAGGTGGGCCGGGTCGCCTGTCTTCCAGAAACCAGTGATGTAACAGGAAATGCCCAAACAGCAGGATACTTAAAAGCTGACACAGACTGAAAGCAAAAATCCAAGTGTCGGGTGTTTAGCTTCGTCACGGTCAATGCTGCAAATGTAGCAACGATGAGAACTGCAGAAGAAGCTAACGAGGGGAAGCTGAAACTGGAACATGTGGCTGCAGGGCTTATTGCATGCATCTCTTAGCCAGACTCAAGTGCCACTCCGGGAATAAAACCAATGTGCTGAAATCACAACCGACCTACATGACAACCACGCGGCTCCAGCTTCGCTGCAGAGAGGAGGCGGAGCCAGATCAATGCTCCTCCTGGATCTACCGTGGAATTCAGGGGTGGACGGTATGGGGCTGTGTGTGCAGACGTGGCCTGTTACGCTGTCAGTGAGGGAAGGGAACGGTGACCAACTAGATGGAACTTTCACAGCTGCCGTAGCCCGCACTGGATTGGAGAGAAACAAGGAAGAGGTTGAACACACCGCAGCCCGCACATCAGCCCGCGGGGAGATGGCTGCTTCTGGCTGACGCTGCTGGAATTCGGAAAGAACTTGGAGGGACCTGGACAAAAGAAGTGCCCAGCACCACGGTTCAGGTGCAGGCGGGAAAGAGACAGCAGGATCAAGCGAAGTACCTGGGTAGATGTCTTGCTGCTGAAGATGCTGCTGTGAGGCGGGTGTCTAATAATCATGCATCCGTCGTGCCAGCTCTAACAATGCCCAGGGCGGGCGGTGACCATTCAAACAGGACGGGGTTGCTGATGGATGATGTGTTAAAAGCAAGTCACCCACTGAACCTGTTGGGAGTCACTCGCTAAGCACCTGGAACCAGAGGCCGCTGATGTGAGAACCCAGCTGCGTACAGCGGTAGCCGGTTGGGCTAGCACCGATGGAATACTTATTTCATTTGGACCAAATTGTTCCAAGTTGCCAAGTGGATCCGGAGTTGAAAGAGGGAAACTTGTTTGTCTCTCCAGCCTGTGAATAGAAACGAGGAGGGAGAAGAGGAAATTGCTTCCATTAAAAGCCCGAAGGAGGCCACCTAAGGAGTTAAAAAAAAACAAAACAAATGGTCTGGTAGCACTTTATAGACTAACAAAACATATAGATGGGATCACGAGCTTTCGTGGGCACGGCCCACTTCTTCAGATGACCAGAGAAGTGGGCTGTGCCCACGAAAGCTCATGATCCCCTCTACATGTTTTGTTGGTCTATAAAGTGCTACCAGACCATTTGTTGTTGTTTTTTTCTGTAACAGACTAACTCGGCTACCCCCTAAGGAATTCAAGAGGCTGTTGTCTCATGTTTAAGAGACTGGGATGTGTTGGGACTTCCTATTAGGCACATTTGAAAAATTTCCCAAGCTGACCTGAAATGATCTGTTTAATTCACTGATTACAGTAAATCCCTCTTTCCTAAATCAGTCATCTGTAAACACAATCTATAAATCGTGTTTTTCTAAGAGAAGTCTTAAGTATCCAAACATTTAAGATGGTTTTTCCTTAATGAAAATAAATTATATGTCCTTTTTTAGTGTGTTTAATTAAATTCCATTTACCATCCCAATGCACAACTTAGTAAAAAAGTTAATTATCTATTAAATAAGCAATAAAACAGTCACCATTTTCTAGCATGCTAAATATGTACAATTAATAAGAATTTGAACATTTTAATCCATATAATTGCTTGAAGAAATGTGTAGTGTTATAGTGCACCCTGCTAGGTAGCCCAACCCCCAGAGTATCCAATCTGAGCGTAAAAGCTCTATTTAGTTGTGAGTCACCATGTTTTATTGGTTATATCAACCAATGAGAATGCACCTTTCGTTAGAAAATAACTGAAGTGGAAAAGTGGATTAAAATAGGAGAGTTAAATCAATCTACTCTGCACTCTGTGTTCTGCATTACTGCAATAGATATGGGGGGCTGTCTCCAGATGACCCATTCCCAAACTTGGCTACATTATCATCTCCGACGAGGGAGTGTTTTATTATTTATTAGAAGTGACCTGACTTTTAAATTATAGGGTGTGAATTTCTGCACCTCTCTGGAGATGGTGCGGCTTTCTCGTCCAGGAAATCCCGTGGCTTGTGTTAAACCCCGGGGAGAAATGGAATGCGGTAATACAAGACTGGTTTTGTGAAGAAAAGTTGTAAAGACAAGATCGAATTGCTCCGCACAGGTCTGGGCGTGCACGTAAGGAGATTGTCAGAATTAGCATTGTTTGCTTACAGCCCATTAGAAGCAGGCCGCTCGGCTCTGTGGTGCTTTTACTGTTGGCTGCTTGTTCCTGTCATTCTTGATGGCTGTTTACAAAAGAGCTGTGTTTATATAGGTCATTGCCGCGCTCTCGCTGGAAGTAATTCTTGTCTGTTTCGGGGCCACGCAAATGGATTTTGAGCGGTGCTGGGCACGGTGCAATTTTTACTCATTTAAGCGCCGTTCCGGGTGCTCCGTGATCGCCTGGCCCTTCTCCGTCTCTCACCCATCTATTTCCCCCCAAGCAGGAAACCTGATGCCGTACGAGTCCTGGCTGTGAAACTGTGTGGCAGGACCATTCCGGCCCTACCCCGAATATCGATGACACAGAGAAGCTGGGCTCTTCCCCTTTCTCAGCCAAGATGTAAGGGCCTGACCGGAAGCCCACTGAAATCACAATAGAGTGATCTAGTGATGTTGCCTGTTACTGACCGTGGTCCAGACCAGTGGCAGGCAACCTGCAGGCCGTGGGCGGCATGTTTTTACTGACATTGGCCATCCAAAGGCACCACTTCCTGCCCCACCCAGTGGGCATGGTTCCCAGTTCCCAGCCAATGGGAGCTCTGCTACCCCCACGTGCCAGGTTCCCAGCTGCCACCCAACACGCCAGGGGCTCTGTTGCCAGCCTCACGTCCTGGGGTCCTGGTTTGAGCCCCATTTGCTGGGGGCATCTGCTGCTGGTTGGCCCCATGCCCGAGATCCTGGCTGCTGGCCCCATGTGCCTGGGCTTTGCTCCTGGCCTCCACTGCGGGTGGACAGGGGGAAAGGGGCTCAGCCCACCCCCACTTTAAAAATATGTTCCTGCGCTGCTGCGGGGCCATGTTGGCTGCCGCTTCCCACAACTCCCATTGGCCAGGAACAGGGAACCCCGGCCGCAGGGAGCAGGGAGGGGCCGGGCCTATGGGAACAGGGAACCCCGGCCACAGGGAGCAGGGAGGGGCCGGGCCTATGGGAACAGGGAACCCCGGCCGCAGGGAGCAGGGAAGGGCCGGGCCTACGGGAACAGGGAACCCCGGCTGCAGGGAGCAGGGAAGGGCCGGGCCTATGGGAACAGGGAACCCCGGCCGCTGGGAGCAGGGAGGGGCCGGGCCTACGGGAACAGGGAACCCCGGCCGCTGGGAGCAGGGAGGGGCCGGGCCTACGGGAACAGGGAACCACGGCCGCTGGGAGCAGGGAGGGGCCGGGCCTACGGGAACAGGGAACCCCGGCCGCTGGGAGCAGGGAGGGGCCGGGCCTACGGGAACAGGGAACCCCGGCCGCTGGGAGCAGGGAGGGGCCGGGCCTACGGGAACAGGGAACCCCGGCCGCTGGGAGCAGGGAGGGGCCGGGCCTACGGGAACAGGGAACCACGGCCGCTGGGAGCAGGGAGGGGCCGGGCCTACGGGAACAGGGAACCACGGCCGCTGGGAGCAGGGAGGGGCCGGGCCTACGGGAACAGGGAACCCCGGCCGCTGGGAGCAGGGAGGGGCCGGGCCTACGGGAACAGGGAACCCCGGCCGCTGGGAGCAGGGAGGGGCCGGGCCTACGGGAACAGGGAACCCCGGCCGCTGGGAGCAGGGAGGTGCCGGGCCTACGGGAACAGGGAACCCCGGCCGCTGGGAGCAGGGAGGGGCCGGGCCTACGGGAACAGGGAACCCCGGCCGCTGGGAGCAGGGAACCCCGGCCGCTGGGAGCAGGGAGGGGCCGGGCCTACGGGAACAGCGAACCCCGGCCGCTGGGAGCAGGGAGGTGCCGGGCCTACGGGAACAGGGAACCCCGGCCGCTGGGAGCAGGGAGGGGCCGGGCCTACGGGAACAGGGAACCCCGGCCGCTGGGAGCAGGGAGGGGCCGGGCCTACGGGAACAGCGAACCCCGGCCGCTGGGAGCAGGGAGGGGCCGGGCCTACGGGAACAGGGAACCCCGGCCGCTGGGAGCAGGGAGGGTCCGGGCCTACGGGAACAGGGAACCCCGGCCGCTGGGAGCAGGGAGGTGCCGGGCCTACGGGAACAGGGAACCCCGGCCGCTGGGAGCAGGGAGGGGCCGGGCCTACGGGAACAGGGAACCCCGGCCGCTGGGAGCAGGGAACCCCGGCCGCTGGGAGCAGGGAGGGGCCGGGCTTATGGGAACAGCGAACCCCGGCCGCTGGGAGCAGGGAGGTGCCGGGCCTACGGGAACAGGGAACCCCGGCCGCTGGGAGCAGGGAGGGGCCGGGTCTACGGGAACAGGGAACCCCGGCCGCTGGGAGCAGGGAGGGGCCGGGCCTATGGGAACAGGGAACCCCGGCCGCTGGGAGCAGGGAGGGGCCGGGCCTACGGGAACAGGGAACCCCGGCCGCTGGGAGCAGGGAGGTGCCGGGCCTACGGGAACAGGGAACCCCGGCCGCTGGGAGCAGGGAGGGGCCGGGCCTACGGGAACAGCGAACCCCGGCCGCTGGGAGCAGGGAGGGGCTGGGCCTACGAACTGTCAGTGTCAGCAAAATCTCTCACACCCAGTGGGTCTCGGGCCGGGACCTAAGCATGCAGGGCAAGCAGCAGAGCCCCTGGCATTCGGGGTGGCAGCTGGGAACCTGGTTCCTGGGAGCCTGGGGATACCGCAGCACGTCTCTCACCCTTATTTCCTGCGCCTGTGTGGCTCTGCGGCCCCTTTGCCTGCAGGTGCTGCTTCCCACAGCTCTGAACCGTGGCCACTGGGAGCTGCGGCGCCTTCAGATGGACAATGTCAAGTTGCCCCTCCCCTCCGGTGTTTACATGGAGAGGTGTGACGAGTGAGATGAGGGATCTGTTATTGCCGGTGGTTTTAGTATGACACCGGCAGGAGGCAGGATGGCACATACCACTTCCATAATTGATTTAGTTCTTTTTTGAACCCTGGTAAAGTCCTGGTCTTCCCAACATCCCCTGGCAAGGAGTTCCACAGGTTGCCTGTGTGCTGCGTGAAGAAAAACTTCCTTTTGCTTTAAACCTGCTGCCTATAACTATGTTCAGGGTCTCTTGTGAAAAGTTTGTAGCAATTGGCTCTGCTCATTCTATGAGGAATAACACCTATTTCTAAATTGCTATTTTGAAATAGGGTCAGAGTAGACACTCAGCTGCTGTTATTTTGAAATTTCTACTCCCCAGAGTCATTCAAAGTAATTACTCCCCAGTGCTTCCTGGGACTCTTAAGTTGAGGTAGTGTGTACACATTAAGGGAGCCTTCCTTGGACTAATTTTGAAGCTTCCCTCTAGTATGGACACGCTATTTCAAAATATTCAGAGGGGTAGCCGAGTTAGTCTGTACAGGATAAACTTAAAAAACATCTAGTATGATAGCACTTTAATTTAAAAAAAAAACTTCCTTTGAAATAACCTCCTGGTGTAGACATAGTCTAAATGTCTTCTAAGAACCCTGAAAGCAGTGGCAGTATTGGGGATTCTGCTAAACAATATTGACCTCCCATGGGCCGGCAAATTATCTGGTTCAGCACCGGTCAGGTCCCGAGGGTGCCGGACGAGAGAAGTTCACCTGTAGTTGCATTCACTGAAAATCCGTGGAGTGTTTCAGTGTTCCTTAAGCCAGCACCTATGCACTGCAATTCCCAGATGGGATTTTCATGGCATGCGTTTGTTGATCACGTTGTAGTACGTAATGTAACAGAACTGATGTAACGGATAAGATGTTAAAGTAATATGTCAATCCAGCAGCATGGACAGTAAACCTGGTCTTTGAAGACAGTCTCAGTAAAATTCCTGTGGCTTTAAAAATATCTTGGAGATGTTAAAGTTATATAGCTAAAGACGTTTTGATCTTAATAATTTTCTTACATAGGTACGATAGCACCTGGCAAACATTAAATTGTAAGGATTTGATTTTGACCTATAAATTCTTGCTTTTGTTTTTGCCCTGGCCAGAGCTGAGAGACTGATGAGTGAAAAATTATTTGTGAATACTTTAGTGTAATCCGGTATGTTTATCAATAAGTACCTTTCTGGTACTTAAATCTTGAGTATAGTTTTTTAAAAGCCGGGAAGCTCAGCAGCCGGGTTACTTTAGAAAATGGGATCTATCCTCCTAAACATCATTGGATCCTAAGTCACCTTTGCTAGTGGGACTTAGGTTCCTAAGTCACTTAGGTGAGCTTGAAAGTGTTACCCCTTGTTTAGATTGAAGAAAGAGGCCATGGCTCTGAACCATGGTTTTGTCACTACTATCCAGAGAGTTAGAGCCTTTCAACATGTCCGTGTTGGTTGCGGTTAATTCTATGATCCCCTGTTCAAAAGCTTTGATAATGCCACTGTTGAAACACCCGCTACCCTTACCTCTTTCCTGGTTCCTGGTGAAATACACTCCATTCTAATTGTCCTTGTTCTATGCACATCATTTATAGAATACGAAAAGAGCCTGGCTCTTCAGAACTGTGTTGCCGTGTATCTGAATTTCTGGTGGGTCCAATAGGACATATTTTACTTTTTGTTCCTCTTAATGGTAACAGAGTTGGGAAGCAAAAAGAGAGGAGTCAAGCTGTGTTTATGGCTCCTTTGGTTTTGGTTGGGCATTGTGCGATAGAATGTTAAATTGTTTTTGCAGGATACCACTGTTAAATGATGATTAAACCTGTCATTCGAAAAACAAATAGAGTGAGGTCGCTGATTCCAGATGTGATTTTTTTTTTAAATCTCCATCTTAATTTTGTGTAGCTTCACTTACTAGAATTGTGCCTATCCCCATCCTTTTGAACAGAAGAGTTCTAGCCTCTGAGACCTCGTTCCACTTCAGTAGAGTTGGCAGCGGCAGCTTCGTTAAAGAAACCTTCCAGTTTATTTCTTTTTTAACAGCCGCTTTTAGAGGCATCTTGAGCACACTTCACGGCCAGTGTATAAAAGTCCCTTTGTGGAACACGGTCGGTGCTCAATCCAATAAGTATTGACACCAATAGCAATCTTTCCATTAACTTCCATAGGTGTTGAATCCAGTCCTTGATACTACCCTTAATTCTACGGCTAAGTCTACACTGGCCCCTTCTCCGGAAGAGGCATGCTAATTTCTAACTTTGGAATAGGGAAATCCGCGGGGGATTTAAATATCCCCCGCGGGATTTAAATAAACACGGCCGCCGCTTTTTTTCCGGCTTGGGGAAAAGCCGGAAAAGAGCGTCTAGACTGGCGCGATCCTCCGGAATAAAGCCCTTTTCCGGAGGATCTCTTATTCCTACTTGCAAGGAATTCCTACTTGCAAGGAAAAGAGCTTTATTCCGGAGGATCGCGCCAGTCTAGACGCTCTTTTCCGGCTTTTCCCCAAGCCGGAAAAAAAGTGGCGGCCATGTTTATTTAAATCCCGCGGGGGATATTTAAATCCCCCGTGGATTTCCCTATTCCAAAGTTAGAAATTAGCATGCCTCTTCCGGAGAAGGGGCCAGTGTAGATGTAGCCTACCAGTTTGTGGTCAGAGTAAAAAATGCTTCCCGAAGCTACTGGGTAGTAAGGGTGAGAGTATTACAGCTTGACTACACTTTTAAAATCAGGCAGTAAGTACAAGGTGCGTGTGAGTTATAAACAGCTGGGCTCCTTGCAAACAATCTCAACTAATGTCAGAAGGAGCCTATGAACCACTTAAGTTTAATGCTTGTTTTTTGGCTCTATGAGGTCATGCCCTTTCCGGTGGTTAAGGAGAGTCCGAGTTTATTGCCGTTGCTGCTTTGCACTGAGATCCAAAGCATTTCAGAAGCTCTTTTGTCCTAATGCGCTCTCATTTCGCGGTACAATGGTTCACTTGCACAGCTGTAGACAATGCTCGGGAAGGCAGCTCGGTGATAGAAAGCAAATAAAAATGTCAGGAATGAAATGAATGTGGTTTTATGGCCCAGCGCCTTGTACACTATCCAATTGCTTTCACCACATAAAACCATTTTTTCGTATCTCATAAGTTGTATTTTATAGGCAGACCAGTTTGGCTCTCCCACCCCTGAGCTCCCTCCCTCTGATAACATGATGTAACTTCTGCATTCCTCTTATTGCCTGGGCAGGAAAGACATTCCTCCAGTCCCCCTTGATGAAACTCTCCTCTCTGGGTTCCTAGAGCCCTGGCACAGAACCCCAGGAAAGTGCCTGGTACAGTTCTGCCGAGGGATGTAAGAGGTTAACTGATAAACATCAGCCTATTGGTTTCAATTATGGTGTCCCGTAGGCCCGCTCCCGGCATGTGCCGGCTCTTGGCTGCCGGCCCCGCTCCTGGGGAGCCAGCTGCTACCCACTGCTGTGAACTCTGCAGTAGAAGCGTCCCACCCAGCTAGAAAGCCCCCCAAACGGGTAACCGTGTAATTGCTAAGATTTTTAACGGTTACACGGTTACTGGTTTTAAACCTTTTTTACATCGCTACTTCTGCCCCAAGGACTTCCCTGAACCCAAGTCTCCGGGAGGGCAAACTTGACATTAATAACCCTTTAAATTAGGGTGGACCAGCATGGCCCGTTCACTGGCTTGTCTGAAGCTTTCAGCAGCATTGGAGGCGCTTTGCCACTTTGAAAGATTCAGCTCTGTTGTCAAATCGACTCCAGCCTCCTTTGAGAGTCCACCCCATTCGTTGTATGGGAGCAGTATGTTCACAGTTGCTCCAGAGCTCATGAGCTTTGCCTACCAGCTGATTCATTTGAGATTCATGAGAGCAAGCTGAGGAGACTCTTTCACTTTTCTTTCGGGAAGGAGAAACAGCCGCAAGAGATCAGAGGAGAGATAAGGTTAAACAACTGGAGAAAAATTCTAACTGTGAAGTAGATCCTCCAGGGGAGTGGGAGAAGGCCAAAATATTCAGCCTGGGTTAGCTAGCAATAAAGGCATAGTTAGCCACCTATGTACCTGGTCTTTTTTTTTAAGGGTGTGAAGCATGCACAGCTTTAAAGCAGCCAAGAGCAACCATCAAGGTCAGCTAATCAGGTCCCATATTGCAATCCAGAGTTGATTGTATCAAACTTGATTGCCAAACTTTACCCAAGTCATTTAAAATACGATCCAAGGGGAGACCCTCAATAATCAACTCATTGACCATCTCCCAACCATTTGCCCTACACGTTAACAAGTACTCTTGGGCAGTTACCCCCAAGTGCTCACTTGTGGTGTCAGTTGACTCCTTAAGCGGCGAGGAGTCCTGTGGCACCTAATAGACTAACTGAAGTGTTGGAGCATAAGCTTTCATGGGCAAAGACCCACTTCGTCAGATGCATGTAGTGGAAATTTCCAGAGGCAGGTATAAATATGCAGGCTGGAGATGACGAGGTGGATGAGGCCCACTTCTAGCAGCTGATCTGGAGGTATAAATAGCAAGAGAGGAGAAGCTGCTTTTGTAGTTAGCAAGCCATTCACAGTCTTTGTTTAATCCAGAGTTGATTGTGTCAAACTTGAAGATGAACTGTAGCTCAGCAGTTTCTCTTTGAAGTCTGTCCTGAAGTTTTTTTGCTGCAGGATGGCTACCTTTAGATCTGTCCACGGAGATTGAAGTGTTCCCCTACAGGTTTTTGTATGTTGCCATTCCTAATATCTGATTTGTGTCCATTGATTCTTTTACGTAGGGACTGTCCAGTTTGGCCGATGTATATAGCAGTGGGGCATTGTTGGCACATGATGGCGATATTACGTTAGTAGATGTGCAGAAGAATGAACCAGTGACAGTATGGCTGATCTGGTTAGGTCCTGTGATGGTGTTGCAGGTGTATATATGTGGGCAGAGTTGGCACCGAAGTTTGTTGCAAGGATTGGTTCCTGAGTTAGAGTTATTGTGGTGCGGCGTGTAGTTGCTGGTGAGAATATGCTTCAGGTTGGCGGGGTGTCTGTGGGCAAGGACTGGCCTACCTCCCAAGGCTTGTGAAAGTGAGGGATCATTGTCCAGGATGGGTTGTAGATCACTAATGATGCATTGGAGAGGTTTTAGCTGAGGACTGTAGGTGATGGCCAGTGGTGTTCTGTTGGTTTCTTTCTTGGGCTTGTCCCGTAGCAGGAGACTTCTGGGTACATGTCTGGCTCTGTCAATCTTTCTCCTCACTTCCTCGTGTGGGTATCGTAGTTTACAGAATGCTTGTTGAAGATCTTGTAGGTGTAGGTCTCTGTCTGAGGGGTCGGAGCATATGCGGTTGTACCTCAGTGCTTGGCTGTAAACAATGGATCATGTGGTGTGTCTGGGATGGAAACTGGAGGCATGCAGGTAAGCATTGCGGTCTGTAGGCTTACGGTATAGGGTGGTATTGATGTGACCGTCACTTATTTGCACCGTGGTGTCCAGGAAATGGACCTCCCGTGTAGACTGGGCCATGCTGAGGTTGTTGGTGGGGTGGAAGCTGTTGACACCTTGGGGTTCGGAGGGACTCAAAGGCAGAATGCAAGTTGGAGCCAAGGTTTTCTACTTCTTTTGCTCTCCACTTCTACACACAATGCACAGTCAACTTCTCCCTGTCACCCGTCCCTTCCATTTCACGCCAGCTGCATACCTGGGAGCTCCAAGGAACCCTAGCAATGTACTACAGCTCATGTAGTCAGTCAACTTTTTATGCTTTCTCCTGGGACTGGCGTCAGTGTCTTATCTCCATCCATTTTTTGAAAAAGGAGATCAGATGCTAACGTCGCCTTCCTGACACCACTTCTGCAGTTCTCACCCCGATCGCAGTGACTTCCCCAGACCTCCATTAATACGCATTGCCTATGGAAATATAACAACAATTAAAACAAATCGACTTTCCTTTTGGGAAGATTTTTATCCCCGCTAAGCTCTGCTGCTCTGGGAAGCTAGATGCATCTTCATGACTATCCATCTACTTATGCTTTTTACACTACAACCTCTTTTGGCTTCATTATCTACCACTGTAATTTCCACTAAGAACTCCATCTGAGGTCAATCACAGGGCATCTCTCGTGTTAGCGTCTCCGAGTTTACTTCCAACGACAGTAATCCCCAGGAGAGCTGCTATCTTAAAATATAACTAACTCTCCCATTAGCAGTGCTGCCAAATGTGCTGGGAACAAAGCAGAAATGCAAAAGTGGCCCTACGCAATGCAAAAAACAGAATACAGCATTGCTTCCTTCAAGTGGCACATTCTTTTCTTTTTCTATTTTTTAGTCTCTGGAAGATGAAGTTGCGAGCAATGAATTTTCCATTTAAATTAAAATTCTCCATAGGAGTGGCTTGCATTCATCACTGCAAAGTATTTTCTGATTTCCCCCCTTGGATTGCAAAAGTGCTTTGCAAACCTGCACAAAAGACACCGTGTACAAATAAATTGAAATAAATGATGGGGAAACGTGAAAGGTTGGCTTTCCAGTTATCCACAGCGTTGAGTGAACAGACTCATCGCTAACAGAATTCTGGAATAATCTCTCTTGATTAGTGCCAAATGAGCTTGCAGTTCCATTTGTCATCTCTAACCTGGTTCTGCCCATTAATAAACCCCCGGGGGTGCAAAGTCTCCCTTCAGATGTGTGCACGAGGGCAAAGTGTGCCTCTAACTACATTTTTCTTTGAAGGAATCGTTTGGTTGTGATCTGACTTCGGTAAGCTGGGTCTATAGCCTACGGCTATTTTGGCAGAGGTATTTCCATTTTAAAAAGAGCAGCCGCTGGATTTAGCAATTATTTGTGGAGGTATATCCATCTAATCTAATTGGTTTTCACACCTGTTTCCCTAGTAGAAATAATGTTTTTCAAGCATGGTCCTGAAGAGATAGTGTGCAGTGCACGAGCCCTGTGCCTTGTGGGTAGGGACAGTCATTCCTGGCATGATTTAAATGTGTGCATTACTTTGTAGAGTTTATTTGCTCCTCGACTCTGCGTGGACGAGATATTGGCCCGCACATTGAACCAATTGTGTGACTGTGGTTCCTTTGCCTTTCTTTCATAATTCACTCATGTTGTTACCTCTTTTCAATAATCTCTGGGAGGCGTAAGGGACTCTCTAATCCTGTGAGCGCCTTCCACGACTTCTTATCTTGCAATGGGGATGGAACTTCTTGCCGAGTCTGGCCCAGAACTCTCCAGCAGCCCTTTCTGCTGATGGCTATGGATTGCCAACATGTTGTGCTCCCATGATATCTCACCACTGTTCGGTGTGTATATGAGATCGCAAGGGGAAAATGGTGCCTGTTTGTTCTGGGTTGTCCAAGCTAAACACCACTGAGGTTCTGAGCAGCCACAAGTAAAGACCCCAATGTGATAGCTGGGAAAACGACCGCTGTTTTCAAGGATCTAAAAGGATGTTACAAGCGGGGGAGGGGGGGGGAGAATTGTTCTCCTTGGCCTCTGAGGATAGGCCAAGAAGCAATGGGCTTAAATTGCAGCAAGGGAGGTTTAGGTTGGATATTAGGAAAAACATCCTAATCGTCAGGGTGGTTAAACTCTGGAATAAATTGCCTGGGGGGGTTGTGGAGTCTCCATCACTGGAGATATTGAAGAGCAGGTTGGACAGACACCTGTCAGGGATGGTCTACATGGTGCTTGGTCCTGCCGTGAGGGCAGGGAGCTGGACTTGATGACCTCTCGAGGTCCCTTCCAGTTCTAGTGTTCTAGGATTCTGTGATTCTTATGCCTTTCAGAATGAAAGAGCAGTGTTGGCTAGCATCAAATAATCAAGAGTAATAATCAAGAGTTAGTCTGGCACACTGCCAAGCTCCTCTTATTGGAGCTTTTCAAGCCACAATAAGGAGAAACAATCCAGGAATCTCGGGGGGCAGAAATAGCTAACATAGAGCAAAAAAACCCCGACAATAGAGATGGCAATAGCATGGTATCCTTTGAAATGAGCGGGGGTGCAGCCGGGAGGAAGCTGGCTGACTGTTTCTTACGTAAAAATAATAAAAGCCATTGACTGGGCATGCCTGTGTCACTGTGGGGAAAAAGAAGAACATGTTTTCTAAGGTTGAAAGCTGGTTAGCGCTACACGTCTCCCTTGTAAGCAGGCTAAGCCCACGCCGGTCCCCCTGACACTGATGTGTAAAGCCGCAGGGTTACACATGCACCGTTGTGGACTCGTTTGATTCTTGTTCTGCCTTCATAGCGAAGGAGTAAATCCTGCTGGTGGATCAGAGCCTTGAGCTCCGCGGCTACGATTGCAGCTCTGCAGAGGGGATGGGCACACGCCATGCCTGCGAGGAAGGGGTTAACGACCAGCCCCGGGCTCATCCGGTCTGGGGCTGCGATAGCCATGCTGGGTGTTTGCCCTAAGAGGAGGGAACCCAGCCGAGGAGGGCTGCTGGGGAAGGAAAGCAGACGGGTTGTGCTTCTGTGGGATACGGGGCCTGGTTCAGACTGGGGTGATGGCTAGATCCCTTGGGCCGGCCCAGACCGGCTGGCTGGAGAAGAGCTATGGAAGCCATTCATTGCATCCAGGGCCATGATGGGGGGGTTGAGCCCCCCCCTCCTCCAGTGCTCCAGGTGCGGGGCCTGGAGCAACTTCGGAGGCACCATGGAGCTTTTAAGCTGGCTCTCCCCAGCACCAGCTCCGGCTCTGCCCTCTTGCTGCCTCTGTACCAGAGGCAGTAAGGAGGGGGAGGGGGGCTGCAAGTAGTCAACAAGATTAACTGATAAGCCTAAGATTATTGGTTAATTGTATAGGCGCCAACATGTTGACATCCCTAGGTCACGCCATTAGGGTGCATGCAATTTCTAGCCTTGTACTGTTCTGTAGTGAGTCTGTGTATGTGCCTCAGTTTCCCCGGGCACTGCACTGGTGCCCAGCTGTGGATGGGAGTTTTGGGTGTGGCTCTCACTGAGGGGAGGCTGCCCCATGTTGCCCAGCCCAACACGTACACAATGGCCCAGGCTCTCTTGTAACCTGAGTCTAGGTGGGGGTGGAACCAGGTGACACCTTTTGCCCGGGAACCTGGACAAAGGAAGAGGCGGGGTTGGTTGCTGAGTATATGAGTGTCTCACAGCTGGCTTAGAATACAGGGAGGGGGCCCAGGGCTGTGGCTCTGAGCCCCCCTCTGCCCAAGATGGTTGGTACTGGCTGCTCCTGCTTCCTGGGCCAACAAGTCTGTTCTACGCTGTGTCCCTGTGAACTAATCAATCTTCTGTTCTCCCTGCCGGCTGACAGTCACCTCTGGCCGCAGGGCACTTCCGTGACACCCTCCATATAAGCGGCTTGCTGGGATGGCGGGTGTAGACAACGAGTGTGCATTTTTTTCATTCCCAAAACACCTGCAAGCAAACTTTCCTCTGCAATGTACAGGTGGCAAATGTCACAGGCAAGGTGCTAACTGAGTTGTCGCTAAAAGATCCGCACAGGTTTAAAACATCATTTTTTCCCCTGAGTTCTTTCCCCTCAATCTTGAGTCATGCATACTGATTTACCGGAATTTACGGTTGCCAATCGGGTTGATGGCTTGCAGGTTGACAAAGTTAATCAAGATGCTATAATAAAGTCAAATCCATCCTCCAAACCGCTCGCAAGCAAACAGCATGCTGTTAAGCGTCTCAGTGACTTTGTATGTATTAATCCCCTCTCCAAGACAGCACCGTAACAAGGTTAAACGTGTGCTTGGCTTTCCATTATAAAGATATGTTCCATCATGCAGAACCTAGCCCAATGTCGTGTGTCATTCTGCAATTCATTTGTATTAACTACAGCTCACGCGAAAACAAGATTTGTGACGACAAAGTCTGAAAAAAGCCCTTGAGAGAAACATTTTGTATCAAATATTTATTTAGATTTTCAATAAACCGGATTTGCCTTTGAAAAAAAAAAAAGAATGAATCCCTTTATCGTGAACAATCTAATGAAAGTCCTTTGTACCTTGTGAGCCATATTTTCAGTAAATTATCTCTGTATTAACCTTTAATTGGATTAGACTGGAACCAATTTTAAGAAAAAAAATATTTTTATATACATCTGGTGGCTTCAAACAACAGAGAAATCTTTTTCTCTGTTCTTTGTTTTTCTGTCTTGAATGTAGAGCTTTGATAAGACCTTCCTTGGCCCTGACTGGATTAATTCTACCACCAACTAATCTCTGTATTTGGGATTTTTACTATTTTCTATTCTTTGCAATTGCGACACTTCTATTTTAAGCCTTATTTGAGAAACATATCTCAGTAAAATGCACAAGCACCCCCAAACCAGATTTACAAATAAAAGTGAGTGTATTGGTTTTGTTGTTTTTTTAACTCATTACTCTGCTTCAAATCTGGATAGCGTGACTGCTATTTTATATGAATGGAAAACCAAATGAATTTGGACTTTAAAAAGCTTGCAAACTCTTAACATAATTTAAATGCTTTGCTCTGTACACTACTATTTTATCTGAAAATGGACTTTAAAGGATTAGAAGAGAGGCTAAGGGAGCAAGAAATAGGTAAAGGGCTGTACCTCCAGGGTTAGTTTTCTGGAAAAGTTAGATTAGAGTTATGTTCATTTTTAAAAAGCAGAGAAATTGGGGACAAGAATGAGAGGTGTCGAATAATTTGTCTCTTTCGGCTTTTCTGCACCTATATGTTGCCTCAAGGAGTCGTCTAGTCCAACCCCTTGCGCTCTGGCAGGACCGCGTAAACCTAGAACATCCCTGGCAGGTGTTTGTCCGACCTGTTCTTAAAACCCACCAGTGACAGGGACTCCACGACCTCCTTTGGAAGCCTGTTGCAGAGATTAATTCCCTTAATAATTAGAAAGGGTTTTTTTCTGATCTCTAACCTAAACCTCCCTTGTTGCAGATTAAATTCGTTTTAACCCCTCCCCTCCTTTGTCGTCCTTCTCATAACTAACCGTACAAAGTTCTTTAACCTTCCCTCACCGGTTAGAATTTCTAATCCTTTCCTCATTTTTGTTGCTCTCTTCTGGACTCTTTCCAATTGGTCCCCATCTTTCCTCCACTGTGGTGCCCAGAACTGGACTCAGTACTCCAGGACGGTACTGGGTCCTTCCATGACGGCAGGGGACTGGACTCGATAACCTTTCGAGGTCCCTTCCAGTTCTAGTGTTCTATGATTCTATGAGCCTCCCTGCGAGACAATTTACCGGCTGTGTGTTACACCTGTTAAAACATCCCAGAAGCATATTAGTCTTTTTTGCAGCTGCCTCACACTGTGTACTCATATTCATTTTCTGGTCTGCTTCCCCATGATCCTTTTCAGCAGTACTATCACCGAGGTCGGTATTCCCCATTTTGTAGTTTTGCATTTAATTGTTTTCTGCCCAGGTGAAATACTCGTCACTTCTCTTTATTGAACCACACTGTGTTGAATTCACTCTAATGCATCAAGAGTGTTTTGAATTTTAAACTTGTCCTCTAAAGTGCTTGCTACTCCTCCCAGCTTGCAAATTTGATAAGCATCCTCTCCAGTCAGTCATTCAAGTCATTAATGGAAATATAGAATAGTACCAGACCCATGACAGACTTTTGTGGGAGCCCACCAGATACACCCTTCCAATTTGACAGAAGTAACTGATCCGTGATGATGGTCTTTCAACCAGTTGTACACCAACCTTCTGTAACTTCATCTAGATCACATTTCCATAGTTCGCTTATGAAAATACCATACAGAACTCTGTTAGAAGCTTTACTAACATTGAGGTTCATCACATCTACCACTTCCCCATATCAACCAGTGTTAGAGAAGAAACAGGCGAAGCAGCAGCGGATAGGGTAAACGGACCTTTTAATTGCAGATACTGGCTCCCGTTGGACCCCCAACACAATGTTGCGGATGAGCAATAATTTGGCACTAGTTACATTTTTTAAATTTATTTTAGTATGTTCCTTAACGTGTTTATATTACTTTTTAAAATTCCTATTTAGTAACGTTAACGTCTATACAATGAATATTAACAGGCAGGTAATGAATATTATTATATCCACCCCTAATTACTATTGACAGAATTTTTAATTAAATTCTGTCAATAGTCAAAAACACTTTTTTGCACTACAAACTTCGCAAGCCAGCAGGGTACAGAGATTACAAAGGATGTGACCCTGAAAGTATTTTTACTGAGCAAATAAGAGTAAGTAAGAGAGGCGACAAAGAAGAGCATCTGCTGCTGATTTATCTTTCTAGAATGCAAGAATCGAGGGAAAGAGCACGTTTGTACATCAGAAAGGATAACACCTGCTTTGGCCAGACCCTTTATTTATTTTTTCACACTGCAAGAACAAACGGGGGAAAACATGCTCAAAGGGCGATGCCCTTTCTGGCTGGACCCCTTCCCACTAACGTATACCCATCCCAGACCCCTATTCACTCTTACATATCCCAACGACTAGGTCAATAACCCTATTGAAGAAGGAACCGAAGTTGGTGTGACGTGGTTTGTTCTGGACCAATCCTTGTTGCCTATTCCGTATAGCTGCTTATTCTTGTGGTGCTTGCAAAGCAATTGTACTGTCTTGCTTAGATGCTCCTGCTAATACATTCCAGAATGTTAGCATTTTTTGACAACGGTATTACCCAACTGACTCCTATTTAGCTTAGCTGCTACAACT
The DNA here is from genome assembly GCF_052426305.1 of Pelodiscus sinensis. Taxonomy (NCBI): domain Eukaryota; kingdom Metazoa; phylum Chordata; order Testudines; family Trionychidae; genus Pelodiscus; species Pelodiscus sinensis. The sequence goes on along the minus strand of NC_143064.1, from coordinate 4,572,814 downwards.
TCCAGTTCCTCCTGTTTGTTCCCCACACTCCTTGCACTTGTGTATAAACGTCTAAAACATGGATTAGATTCCCTCGCTGATTTTCTTCTTGTATCTCCTTTGACCAGAGTGGAATTTTCCAGGTCACTCCCAATGCCTAACTCTTTGTTAAGGCCACCTTTTTTATGCTAATCGGTGGACTTTTGTCACCTGCTCACAGAACCTCCTCCCTAGGTACAAAGAGATGTGCTTTCCTTTCTTGGAGCTCATCATGTCTGTCCATTCTTTCTTCTGACCGTGCAGATACGCAATATAAAACAGATCTCTTTTCACTTGCTTGCAATGAATTGGCCAGCTGTGATGGAGGTTAGCTGGTAAGTCACACTTCAGCTGTTTTATATAAATATGTACACTTGCTATTAAATTGCTAATCGACGGAGAGAGAGAGAACTAATTAAGAAGACGGGGTATCATCAGTAGCCTTTTTTCACTGTGGTTTTATGAGCAGTAATTTGAAAAGAGCCTTATTAAAGTGAGCAAGTTAATGCTGCGTTTCTGAAACGATCCCCCTTCTACCTGAAGGTTATATTCGCTAATAACGAGTGTACCACGGGTAGCTGCAACATTAAAATGGCCTCACACTTCCACAACTGGATCCATCTGCCTTAAAATGGGAGAGGTGGGATGGAGAAGCCATGCAGTAATTTAGTTGTCTAAAAGTGTACGTCTAATCATTAAACTTCCCCTACTCTTTGTCTGGAGGAGCAGAGAGAAAGTGTTGGAGCTAATGAACGCAGGCCAGTTGTGTGATTGTGTTGACATTGCTGTTTAATAACCTATCACACCCCGTTTCCAGATACTGGCTCACATTTCAGAATGGCGCGAGCTGACAAATCTTATTTTCCCTCTTTAATTTAAACAGGTAGGAATATCTTGCTCATTAGTGGGGAAATACAACTGATGAATGTATAAACTGCTCCCCTCATGCTCGAGGCAACTAGATGACATGGTACTAGCAGTGCACAAGCAGAAAACACCTTTGGTAGCCAACTCACCCATAGTTGGCGGTTGCAAAAAAAAAAGCGAACATGATTCTGGGTTGCATTAACATGTGTGTTGCGAGCAAGACACAAGAAGTCATTCTTCCGTTCTACTCTGCGCTGATTAGGCCTTGGAGTATTGTGTTCAGTTCTGGGTACCACATTGCAAGAAAGATGTCAAGAAATTGGAGAAGGTCCGGAGAAAAGCAACAAGAATGATGAAAGGTCTAGAGAACATGGCCTGTGAAGGAAGACTGAAAGAATTGGGCTTGTTTAGTTTGGAAAAGAGACAATTGAGAGGGAACATGATAGCGGTTTCAGGTATTTAAAAGGGTGTCACAAGAAGGAGGGAGAAAAATTGTTCTCCTTGGCCTCTGAGGATAGAACAAGAAGCAATGGGCTTAAACTGCAGCAAGGGAGGTTTAGGTTGGACGTTAGAAAAAAGTTCCTAACTGTCAGGGTGGTGAAACACTGGAATAAATTGCCTAGGGGGGGTTGTGGAAACTCCATCCCTGGAGATATTTAAGAGCAGGTTCGATAACTGTCTATCAGGGATGGTCTAGACAGTACTGGGTCCTGCCATGAGGGCAGGGGACAGGACTCGATGACCTCTCGAGGTCTCTTCCAGTCCTAGTGTTCTATGATTCTATTATAGCTATGTTGAATCCCATGTGTCTTTCCTTGTTCTTCCTCGTCTTCCCACATGCAGGAGCAGAGCCTCCTGCCCATAAGTCCTTTGAGAGACACCCCCTGCCACACCAGGCTGCCTCCATGCAAAAGAGCAACCTGCTCATTCCTACCCATTTACCCTTCGCTCTAGCTGGCCTCTGCATGAAGGCGACCTGCCCTCAGCTACTGCAGCGAGCGTCCTCTCCCTTCTGCTTCTTGCGGCAGACAGAAGTCAGGAAGGCCCCGCTCCTCAAAGGTCTCTTAAATTCCATTGATTGAAATGGAAATTAGGAGCCTAAATACTTCCCAATTTTATCTGGCCATGGAACCCTTTTCAGCTTGAAAGCATTTCAAGGTTTGCCTGGGTAAAATTTGTTGAGCAAATATATAAATAAATAAAATTAAATACAAGACCCGCTGCGTCCCGCCGCAAAACGGCTCTGTGTCTTTAAGAGGGGGCGGGGCAGTGCTGAGTTCTCACAGAACCCTTACTTTTGCTTCGCGGAACCCCAGTTCTGCAGAGCACCCACTGGGAAACACAGCTTTAGGGGATCTGTGCTGAAAAGGTTTATAGGCCTAGTGTTCTGCCCCTCTGTTCTCTGAAACAGACATGGCTGTGGAGCAACCTATCACGCTGTACTTGTAACATGGGCTGAATTACGCACGGTCAAATGGATAATTGTCTGGTCATGTTTTCTTCAGATGCACTAATTTAGCACCAGGCAGCAAGTGGAAAAGGAGAAGGTTATTTTGAGAGACGTCTCTAATAATCCCATAGGTGAATTTCCTGCTGTGTTTCTTGTGCTTCCAGCTCATCTGAAGAAGTGGGTTTTGCCCACAAAAGCTCATGATACCATCTATATATTTGTTAGTCTCTAAAGGTACATCTATACAGCGCCACATAGCTCAAAATAAGCTGTGCAATTCGAGCTACACAAATTGCGTAGCTTATTTCAAGATAGTCTTTAAAAAATGTATTTAGAAATAGACATTGTTCCAACAAGTCCCTTAATCCTTTACCAGGATGTTGGAATAGCAAGCCTGTTACTTCGAATATATTTCAAAATAACGAGCTTGTTGCCAAGATGCGGAAAACGCTATTTCAGGAAACGAAACGTATCCTGAAATAGTGCTTCTGCCTAGACATATCCTAAAATGCCACAGGACTACTCGTTTTTTAAGTTACGGAGTAACACAGCTACCCCTCTGAATCTGTTGATTTAGGCGTAAGAATCTCGTCTTCAAAAGGGATGGCTTGTTTACTGTAACTAACAGTGCAGACATCTACAATATTTAACAGCCTCACTGGAGATGTATTTCATTCCTCCCCGTTCAAATTTCAGAACAAGTGGATTATTCTACTTGTAATTTTAAGACCATAGGTGAGATGTTCAAAGCTGGGGATTTGCGGCATTAGACACCCAACTACAAACCCTAGCCATCTTTGAAAATGTATATAAATATAAATTTCTCCTCTTTCCACATCATTACAGCAAATTCCCTCTTTTTTCCCCTTCTGCCTCTTAAACCCACATCTTCATTCTGTTTGTCTGTCAGGCAAGAGAAAAAAATATCATTTGAATTGTCTTAACTACTTCTACACTGTACATGTACAAGTTGAACCTCTCTAGTCCAGAAGTCTCTGGTCCAAAAACACCCGTAGTCCGGCATGATTTGAGTTAGCCAGATGTCCACTTTTCATGGGGGTGGCCAAGTTACCCACAGTCCCATAAAGATTGTTTACAGCCACCAGGCCTGGCGCTCAGTTCTCTGTGCTGTTATTTAGCTCTGATTGACCCCTCAATGTCCTCTCGCAGCCCAATGACCAGTGGCAGTGTTGGTGATGCTGCTAGACAATATTGACCTCCCGTGGTCCGGCAAATTCTCTGGTTCGGCACCGGTCAGGTCCCATGAGTGATGGACTAGAGAGGTTCAGCCTGGACTAGAAAATGGTAACATGGAAATACTTTGTAATAGAGAGCCCCAATTCAGAAAAATGTTCCTATTCCAAAGGGGTATTTAAGAGGTGCTTAAAGTTGCACACAGGCCTAAAATATTCATTTCAGGAGCTGCCTGGGGGAAGTCCAGGGGTAAGCGGGGTGGCTCACCAGCTGCCAAGTGTGCCAAATGTCCCTCGCCATGAGAAGTGAAACCTCAGCTGTTTGGTATTTAAGACGGCAGTGACAAAATGCAAAAGCACTCTCGGAAATAAACCCTGACTTCAAATGTCTAGCGTTGAATTGCATTTGCAGCTTAATATATTGTTTGCGATGATTAGCAACGCGGTGAACTTTTATTCCTGCAAGCTGATCTCCTCTGAATGGCTGGCGTGTCGGGCCAAGATGAAAGGCAGGCATTTGTCCTGCCGTACGCCAGGTTGAAACAGAGGAAATATTATTTTTCAACCTCCATAATCAGAACAGAAACGGTGTCGTCTGGTGGTAATGAAGAGCTGTGGAAAAAAGCAGACTGGGTTGGAATGAAATTATTTATCGGGAAGATTTTTTTTTTTTTGGATCAGATTAGCAAGAGGAAGACAGGGAGCATAAATTTAAACTGCAATCCGACAGAGTGTGGACAACACATGGAGTAGAAGGAGGAGCATCAATCTAGCAGTTATTGAATGACCATGAACAAATAATGCTGCTTCTGTGTGTATTTCCTCCACTGTAAAATTGGGACAGAACTGCTCCTCCTTGTTTGTAAAGTAGTTTGCGAGTGGGGATGTGAGTGTTTAACCAGTTAACTGGTGGGGGCTAGAGCTGCTCTCCCTGGAGCAATGGTGAGAGCTCATTCTTCTCCGTCATGATGGTGTATTTGTGTCACTCTGGCATGTAGGACCCTCAGCCAATGATCAGGGCCCTGTTGGGCTCGGAGCTGTTGGGTCAGATAGGATATCATGCCTGGATGATGAGAACTGCTCAATAAGAGTATTATAATCAGTAGATCTCAGTGTACTTTACAATGGGAGGGCTGATTCATTATCCCCACTTTACAGAAAGGGAAACTGAGGCAGAATGTCCCGTCCCAGCTCTCTGGCTAAGCCAGGTGTAAAGTCCTGAATCCCAGTTTGGGGGTGTACCCCTTAAGCCGCTCTGCCCTTGAGAAGAGACGGTCGCAATGAAACGAGCGACGTTTAGCATGCTAAGCAGCGGTCTCAGCGGAAGTGCTCTTAAAACGCATGGTAGCGTTCTCCCATTGGCTGCGCCCTGCAGGCTGCCGACACGAGCGCGCAGTAACACCTTGTTTACATCAGACATTTAAAAAAAATAAAAAGCCTGCTTCAAAATGAGGCCACAGTCCCTCGGAACGACAGTCCGTTTCTAGGAGCCTGTTAGATCTAAGCTCACAGGGATCCTAGGATCCTAAGGCTGGAAGAGACCTCAGGAGTCATCAAATCCAGTCCCCTGCCCAAACTACATCATCCCAGCCAGGGCTTTGTCAAGCCGGGACTTAAACACCTGCAGGGGGAATTAGACGTTTCAGGCTTTAGGAGGCGGCAGAGCCAACCGGCAGAATTTGAGATTCTCTTGGGGTAGAAGTAACTTCTCACCTGGAGAGGGCTAACCCCAGCAGGCACGGAAATGGAAGGGGAATCTCTTGATCCACCCACCTTACTTATTCAAGACCTGGCTTTTGGGGACATGAAGCCATCTGCCTTCAACAGGCTAAGCACCGGCTTCCGAAACGCTTAAGAAGTCCCTCGTGTTCACCACTGCCTTTTGAGACTCTCTGCATTTGCGTCCTTAAAGGGGCACCGGCGTGGAGTGATTCTGTCATCGGCTTTCGCGCCGTTCCCCTTTTAATTCTTTCTCGCCTGCCAGCGCTATTGTCATGCAAATTCATGCGGGAGCCTAATGAGCAGGAGAAGCTGGGCCACATGGCAGGGGAAATGCAAATCCTTACACATGAGGAACCCAAGCCTTGCTCATTAGCTGTCAGATTAACCGGTGCCCGCCCCGCGGCGTTTCTTGCTGTGCTAACAGCGTCCAGTGTGAGGAACTTGGCAATACTCTGGTGTTGATCACATAAGGCAGGGGTGGGGAATCTTAGGCCCAGAGGCCGGATGCGGCCCTCAGGTTGCCTGGATCTGGCTCCCAAGGCTCAAGGGCCCCCCGCCCAGCATCGGGGAGCCCATGCTGTTGCTTCAGCCCCCTTGTTGCTGCCCCGTAAGCTGGAGCACACAGTATCTACAAAGCTCCCCCGACTCTGGGGTGTGAGGGGAAAAAGGGGAGTGTCTTTCTGCTTCTTGGTCTGGAGGCCACATCAGGGAGGGCGATTTTTGCTTCTCACTTGTGTGCGGCCGCCGACTGATTTTTCTGTGGGTCAGCGGCCTCCCGACCCAAAAAAGATTCCCCGCCCCTGCTATAAAGTACGGGAGTGTGTGTCTGCTCGAGTGGGGGTGGTAAAAATAGCCGTGAGGCTGCTGAAGTAGGCGCGGCGCTGAGGGCTAGCCACCCAAGTAGGTACCCGGTAGATGGAGCAGGGTTGGATTAGCTGGCTAGTCCGTGCCCATCTCTGTGCCGGGACATCCGCACGGAAGTAAGAGCCTCCGGGCTCATCACGGTGCATCCAGTCTCAGGGGAGGGCTACAGCCTGTGCTCTCGGGGACTGCTCCTGTGCCTCCTGAAGTCACTAATAACATGGCTTCACAGGCGAAGGATCACACCCCTGGTACTGGTTGAGCTTTCTAGTCCAGCACCCTGGGGACCTGACCGGCGCCCAACCAGAGAATTTGCTGGATCGTGGGAGGCCAATATTGTCAAGCAACGTGACCAACACTGCCACTGCTGTTAGAGGACACTTAGGGTATGTCTAGACTACAGGATTTTGTTGACAAAAGTCCACTTTTGTCGACAAAACTATACCTGCGTCTACACTACCGCTGAGTTCTGTCGACATAACGTCGACAGAACTCGGCAGTTTTGTCGACAGCTGTAAACCTCATCCTACAAGGCACCCGCATGGCCCCACAATACGCCAACATTTTTATGGCTGACCTGGAACAACGCTTCCTCAGCTCTCGTCCACTTACACCCCTTCTCTACCTACGCTACATCGATGACATCATCATCTGGACCCATGGGAAGGAGACTCTGGAAGAATTTCACCATGATTTCAACAGCTTCCACCCCACCATCAACCTCAGCATGGACCAATCTACACGGGAGGTCCATTTCCTGGACACCACGATACAAATAAGTGACGGTCATATCAATACCACCCTATACCGAAAACCTACCGACCGCTATACTTACCTGCATGCCTCCAGTTTCCATCCCGGACACACCACACGATCCATTGTTTACAGCCAAGCACTGAGGTACAACCGCATATGCTCCAATCCCTCAGACAGAGACCTACACCTACAAGACCTTCAACAAGCATTCTGTAAACTGCGATACCCACACGAGGAAGTGAGGAGACAGATTGACAGAGCCAGACGTGTACCCAGAAGCCTCCTGCTACGGGACAAGCCCAAGAAAGAAACCAACAGAACACCACTGGCCATCACCTATAGTCCCCAGCTAAAACCTCTCCAACGCATCATTAGTGATCTTCAGCCCATCCTGGACAATGATCCCTCGCTCTCACAGGCCTTGGGAGGTAGGCCGGTCCTTGCCCACAGACAACCCGCCAACCTGACGCATATTCTCACCAGCAACTACACACCGCACCATAATAACTCGAACTCAGGAACCAATCCTTGCAACAAACCTCGGTGCCAACTCTGCCCACATATATACACCAGCAACACCATCACAGGACCTAACCAGATCAGCCATACTGTCACTGGTACATTCTCCTGCACATCCACCAACGTTATATATGCCATCATGTGCCAACAATGCCCCACTGCTATATACATCGGCCAAACAGGACAGTCCCTACGTAAAAGAATTAATGGACACAAATCTGATATTAGGAATGGCAACATACAAAAACCTGTAGGGGAACACTTCAATCTCCCTGGCAGATCTAAAGGTAGCCATCCTGCAGCAAAAAAACTTCAGGACCAGACTTCAAAGAGAAACTGCTGAGCTTCAGTTCATCTTTAAGTTTGACACAATCAACTCTGGATTAAACAAAAACTGTGAATGGCTTGCTAACTACAAAAGCAGCTTCTATTCTCTTGGAATTCACACCTCCAGATCAGCTGCTAGAAGTGGGCCTCATCCTCCTTGATTGGATCCACCTGGTCATCTCCAGCCTGATCCTGGCCTGCATATTTATTCCTGCCTCTGGAAATTTCCACTACATGCATCTGACGAAGTGGGTCTTTGCCCACGAAAGCTTATGCTCCTACACTTCAGTTGGTCTATAAGGTGCCACAGGACTCCTCGTCGCCTACAAGGAATAACGCCTTTTGTCGACAGAGTTCTGTCAACAGAAGGCATTATTGCATTTACACTGTCCTTTGCGTCTACACTGTCATGTCGACAAAGCAGCTTGCTTTGTCGACAGAACTGAATGTCGTCTAGACGTTCTTTGTTGACGGAAGCTTTGTCGACAGTATCTGTCGACAAAACTTCTGTCAACAAAAGCCTGTAGTCTAGATCTACCCTTAGGGTAAATCAGAGCTAACTAAGGGTATGTCTACACTACCCCGCTAGTTCGAACTAGGAGGGTAATGTAGGCATACCGCACTTGCAAATGAAGCCCGGGATTTGAATTTCCTGGGCTTCATTTGCATAAGCGGGCACCGCCATTTTTAAAACCCCGCTCGTTCGAACCCCGTGCAGCATGGCTACACGGGGCACGAACTAGGTAGTTCGAACTAGGCTTCCTAGTTCGAACTACCTAGTTCGTGCACGGGGTTCGAACGAGTGGGGTTTTAAAAATGGCGCCACGCTTATGCAAATGAAGCTCGGGAAATTCAAATCCCGGGCTTCATTTGCAAGTGCGGTATACCTACATTACCCTGCTAGTTCGAACTAGCGGGGTAGTGTAGACATACCCTTCCAGCACAGAACACAGAGCCAGGCCTGGGGGCTGCAAACAAACTTTATGGGACCGCGGGAAACTTGGCCACCCCAATGGTAATGGCACATCCGGTGCACTCAAATCATGCCGGACCACGGATGTTCCTGGACCAGAGAGTGCTGGACTGGGGAGGTTCAACCTGTAGCATAATCTGAACTAACTTGCACTGCTTCCCTGGAGCCCCCTATGCATTCTCCGCTAGAAGGACGGGGGTAAACCCAAAATTTCACCATGCTGTTTGCAGCATCATCCCACTTGGCCATGGGGAAGATGCATTATTCGAAGTGGCTTTTCTGTACAGTCTGTGTCCCTAAGAACTACCCAAATAAATGCGATCCCCCCGCCCCTTTTCTCCAGCTAGCTGTGCAGCGTCTGTTTTGCGTGCGGGCGCTTTCTGTTACCGAAAGGCCTGCTACTAGCTCCTCTCCCTAAGGTGCCTGTGTAGCCCCACGTCGGTCTGTAGGAGGGTTTACAGCTGTGTCACCTGGTCTCAGATTTGTGACTGCCGCTGAGCGCATGTGGGTAGCATGTAGGCGGGGTCACTGTGAGAGGCAGAATCACAAAACCAGGGGTGGGGCAACTTTTTGGGGGTTGGAGCCACTGACCCACAGAAAAATAAGTTGGGGGGACGCACACCAGTGAGAAGCCCCCCCAAAACAAAAACCCCTCACTGATATGGCACCTGACTGAGATGCCAAAAGACCCTCTCCACTTTCCCCTCGCACACAGAAGCCTAGGGGGCCCAGGCTAGTAGATTTTGAGTCTTTCTGGGCTCTGGGGTGGGGCCAAAATGGAGGGCTCAGTGTGTAAGAGGGGGCTGCCAGGAAGCGGATCGGGACTATGTCTAGACTGCAGGCTTCTTTCAGAAGAAGCTTTTCCCGGAAGAGATCTTCCGGAAAAACTTCTTCCGAAAGAGAGTGTCCGTACTGCGAATGCGCAATGAAAAAACGATCTGCTTTTTCCAAAGAGAGCGTCTTCATTGATCGGATGCTGTCTTGCTTTTCGGTTGTGATTACTGTGGACAGAGCCGGCCTGAGGTACAGGCTGACTGGGCTAACGCCCGGGGTGCCCAGCTGCTAGGCCGGGAGGGGGCAACACCGTGCATGCTCCGCACGCCTGGGGCAGTGCCACACATGCGTCGGGCGCCCAGGCGTGGGGCCACGCCTGCACCAGGTGCCCAGGGGTGGGGCCACGCATGCGCCGGGGGGCAGGGGGCGCTGCGTGCCTGGGGCATGCGCATGCGTCGCACTCCCAGGGGCGGTGCCGTGCTCCCGGAGCCCAGGGCACAGAAATGGCTTGGGCCGGCCCAGACTGTGGACGGCATGGCGCCAGGGCACCAGTACTTTTTTCTGGAGGCCTCTTCTTTCGAAAAAGCTCCCTCTTCGGTGTCCCCATATGCCTTTTTTTGGAAAAAGGCTTCTTCCTCGTAGAAGGAGGTTTACCAACGTCGGAAAACCCCTCCATTCTTTAGACTTTCTGTCGAAAGAACGCAATAGCAGTGTGGACGTAAGTGTAGTTTTTCTGGAAAAACTCTGCAGTGTAGATATATCCTTAGGGTACGTCTAGACTACAAGCCTCTTTTGAAAGAGAGCGTCTAGACTGAAACCTCTTCTTTCGAAAAAGTGAACCGCTTTTTTGAAAGAGAGCACCCAGGCAGTCTGGATGTTCTCTTTTGAAAAAGCCCTATTTGCATTCAAGAACGCCTTTTTTCGAAAGAGCACTTTCAAAAAAAGGCATTATTCCTCGTGAAATGAGGAGTACCGCCGTCGAAAGAAAAGCCGCGTTCTTTCGATTTAATTTCGAAAGAACGCGGCTGTAGTCTAGACGCAGGTGAAGTTTTTTCGAAAAAAGGCTACTTTTTTCGAAAAAACCCTGCCGTCTAGACATAGCCTTAGAGTATAGGGGGTTGGTGCGTCTAGGACGGCGGTAGGGAGCAGGAGCAGGGTGAGGGTTGGGCAGGAGGTAGGGTGCAGGAGCAGAATGGGGGTGCATCAGTGGGCTGGGGTTGGGGGTGTTGCAGGGCTGGAGTGCCAGCACCCTGATGCTGTGGGGATGGGGCACGCTGAGTCTCAGGGGCCAGATTCAGGGGCCGGATGCGGCCCATGGGCCGTAGGTTCCCCACCCCTGACTTAAGCTATGTTAATTCTAAGCATTTGTGTTTCTATGCATTTTCCATGGTTAGAGTTTCATTATTGAAGCCCAACATATTACCGCACAAATTTATCTCTAGGCTGGGTCACTCCCTATGATGCCTGATTGCGTGTCTGATGTTTAGCCGCGACGTCCGACCACTGCAATTGCAGTGCGCTGGCGTTTCTTGGGAACATTTGATAGCCAATTAATGAGGCATTCCAGTGACATGTTTGTGGAAGACGACGTTAGGATGATCCCCACCCGCTTCGTTCCTTCTGCTCCGGTGCGAGAAGACCCATCATTAGTTAATAATGACGCGCTTCTTAAAATAAAGTATTACTGATTCATCTTTATGCCCATAACCTCATTGCCTGTCAAGGGGGGGAAGTGAGGGAGGAACCTCTGCCTGCCTCGTCTTCATGACAAAATGATTGCAAGCCTATGATCTGAATGTGAGCCCTCGTGTTTCTTCACATCTGCTAATCAGGATTCGTTCGCAAGCGCGCCATGCAGTGTGTGGAAAGCAATGCAATCAGTCGTGTAGTATGGTAGATTTAAATCAGTAATAAAAGCCCTTGGGAAATTAACAAGACAAAACGTTAACCACAGACTAAACATTAACATATATTAGCATTTTTATTACACCTGTAGAAATGTTAAATGTGCTTGGGTTCCCACTATTAAAAAGTTTATGTTCTGTACCACCTCATTTCGACGTTGTAGTTTGTTTTAAGACTTTTGGAATTTAATTAATCTGATTTCTAGAGCAGCGTTTGAGTCATAGACTTCAGGTTCACTTTTATAGTCCCTTATGCTTAAAGTTTAAAGTTTGTGCTTTAAGCATAAAAACATACTGGTTTTGTGTTTATCATGCTAATAATACATCTAATATTTTAATAGAGTAGGTCTCTAAAACAGAGGGGAGAGGAAAGGCCGCTTGTTTTCTTGAAATTGTTTGGATTTCGGACAAAATTGGATTTCTAACAGCAAGAAAATAATAAGTCTGAGGGCAATAATTTCAGATCTGTAAATACTGCATATTTTCTCGAGGTCTGCTCCAGTCACTGAAAAACTCTATCACATTATCCTTCAAGATACTGTACAGTAATTACTTGTTTAACACGTGCCCGCTTAACACGTTTTCGCAATAGCATGATTTTTTTTTTTTAGGGAACGTTTTTCGAATAACACGACCGTCCCCGAAATAACACGAAAATAATCAAGTGGCGGATTACTTCGTGTGGCGGTATAAGTTGGTGAAAACAGTGGTAATACACATGAGTGGATGAATACACGTGTCACAGCACTCCCCTGCTCACTCACGTGTTTATCTTTGTGTTTTAACAATCCGTGGCAACTTGTGTTGCTAGTTTTCTTGTGTTGCTAGATATCTAATGTGGACATTGACGACCCAGCACCAACAAAAAAATAGACTTTGCCACCACCACCTGAAATGCAACCCCCACCTTTTCCATTATTTTTAATGGGAAAATTGATCCCGCTTAGCACGAACATTTTCAGAAACGCATCTATAGTGTTAAATGAGGAATTACTGTATTCAAATCAATTACAATGCTTAATTGCTTTTCATTTCAATGTACAGTTTCTCCCAGAAGAAACTCAAATAGGTATAAAATGACACGTGAACTTGTCAGAGAACAGAGAAGATTGCAGGAGGTGATCTTTAAAAATGAGGCCATTCCCTTGAGGAATAAAAGCCTGTTCCTTCCTGGAAAAGAATCTATAAGCAGGAGAAATTCACACAGAAGACAAATGGAAACTCCATGTAAAGTTTAAGCAAAGGTCAAATGTTGCAAGTTATTCTTTAGAGCCGAGTGAAGCTCGTGGTCTGAATAAAAAGGTAAAAACATCTAACAATCCACTCATTTCTATTCCAGGGGAAAGTTGATTATTTAAAAAAAAAATAGCTCCCAGAAAATTACTTTTATAATGCATTTATGGTCCCTAAACTAGATCTCCCCGTGGCTTTAGGAGTTATCTGTGTATTGTTTTGCAATGATTTCCTTGCGGAATTTGCTTGGTCTATGAGTAAGAAGACTCCCTTTTCGCCAAACTCCCAGCCCTTGACTTGTCCTGTGATCTGAAAGTCGAGCTGGGCTCTCTCTGACTTACGGCCTAGGGGCCAATCCAGAGCTGATTGATGTCCAAGGGAGTCTTTTCACTGAATTGAGTGGACTTCGAAGGAAGCCCTTATCAGGAGAAATAAAGATTTGAAATTAGTCAACTGTGCATTACTGTGTTGATGATGCCTTGGCACAAGGGGCCTCTCTGACAAGAGGTCAGAATTCCTGTACATCTGAGAAGACTGGAACTTTTCAACAAAGGGGGAGTTGAAAGTCTCTGGAAGCTGAATGTAGGGGAGAGAAATTACTCTGAACAAAAGACTGTAGTTTGGTAAGTTGAGTTTTAGTCTTAGGTTGCCTCTCTGCTTAAAAAGCTACATGGCTGCATCCATGCAGGACGTTAGTGTAGACCAGTGTTTCTTACACTTTTTAAGACCAAGGAACACCAAACAATAATGTTTTCTATGAAGAACACCAAGGGTTTTTTTGTTGAGCCAAAAAAAAAAAAAAAGTCAGGGGGAAAAAGGATTGGGGGGAAAGTTATTGAGAGGGGGAAAAAAGGCGTCCATTTTGAATTCTGTTGTTCTCCCCGGCACACCTCCAACTGCCTCGTGTCACACCGGTGTGCCACGGAATACAGTTTAAGAAACACTGGTGTAAACATTTACCACCCTGGTGGGAGGGGTTCTTCCATCGCTTTAGTTAATCCATTTCCCTGAGAGGCCAGATATGCCCTGGGGCCGGATTCGGCCCACCAAGCCATTTGATCTGGCTCGCAGTCTGCCCTGCCGCTCCCCCGCCCCCAGACTAATCGAGACCGGGGGGCTGGGAGAGTGTGCACAATCATTCGCTGTTCGAAGTGGTGGTCCCCTCTCTCCACCCCTAGTAGTTCCAAATACCATGTTACCTTTCCTGACTGCAGCTGCGCATCGAGCAGGGTGTTTTCAGCGAGCTTGAATGACTGTAGGATCTCTTTCTTGAGTGGGATCAGCTAATTTAGACCCCATGGTTTTGCGTGTGGAATTGGGATAATGTTTTCCAGCATGCCTTACATCCGACCTGAGCAAAATATGGCCCGCAGGCTGGATCCAGCCCTCCAAGCGACTGGAGGCAGCAGGGAGCCCCAGGCAAGCTCCCCTGTTTGCCCTGCAGCCCTAGAATTGCCAGGTGTCTGGAATTGAACGGGATAGTCCGTTATTTTCGCCTCTTATCTGGTAAAAAAAAAATTCAGAAAATACATAAGAACAGCCAGACTGGGTCAGACCAAAGGCCCATCCAGCCCAGTACCCTGTCGGCCGACAGTGGCCAATGCCAGGTGCCCCACAGGGAGTGAACCGAACAGGTAATGATCAAGCGATCTCTCTCCTGCCATCCATCTCCACCCTCTGACAAACAGAGGCTGGGGACCCCATTCCTTACCCATCCTGGCTAATCGCCATTCATGGACTTAACCTCCATGAATGTATCGAGTTCTCTTTTAAACCCTGTGTGATAGACCACAGCCTGCAAACTGCAAAACTCTTCTAGAAAGCAGCCATATTGGGCGGTGGGTTAATGCTTTCTTGTTTCCCAATTAGCCTCACCTGAACACAGCCCAGCAGCCAGGGTAGAAAATAGAGGCCTAATTAGGAGGCAACTTGCAGCTGGGGTGAATTAAGCACCTGCTGCCAATTAAGGCCTGCAGGATTCCTATAAAAGGATTCCTCCCAGGGAGCAAGGGGGGAGTTTTTGGAAGGCCTGCAGAGCAGAGCAAGGAAATGACCTAAAATGTCCGGTACTTTCCGATTTTTCCTGGCCAGGAGGCGAAAATCCTGGGCTGTCCAGCTCAATACGGAGGCAGCCTGGCAACCCTACTTCCCTAGGTAACCCATCCCAGTGCTTTACCACCCTCCTAGGGAAATAGTTTTTACTAATATCCAACCTGGACTTCTCCCACCACAACTTGAGACCATTGCTCCTTGTTCTGCCATCTGTCACTACTGAGAACAGCCTCTCTCCATCCTCTTTGGAACCGCCCTTCAGGAAGTTGAAGGCTGCTATCAAATCCCTCCTCACTCTTCGCTTCTGCAGACTAAACAGACCCAAGTCCCTCAGCCTCTCCTCATAAGTCATATGCTCCAGCCCCCTAATCATTTTGGTTGCCCTCCGCTGGACCCTCTTCAATGCATCCACATCCTTTTTGTAGTGGAAGGCCCAGAACTGGACACAATACTCCAGATGTGGCCTCACCAAAGCCGAATAAAGGGGAATGATGACCTCTCTGGATCTGCTGGCAATGCTTCTCTTAATGCAACCTAATATGCCATTAGCCTTCTTGGCTACAATTGCACACTGTTGACTCATATCCAGCTTCTCATCCACTGTAACCCCCAGGTCCTTTTCTGCAGAACTACTACTTAACTGGTTGGTCCTCAGCTTGTAACTATGTTTGGGATTCTTCCGTCCCAAGTGCAGGACTCTACACTTGTCCTTGTTGAACCTCATCAGATTTCTTGTGGCCCGATCCTCCTATTTGTCTAAGTCACTCTGGACCCAATCTCTGCCCTCAAGCGTATCTACCTCTCCCCCAAGCTTAGTGTCATCCGCAAACTTGCTGAGGGTGCAATCCATCCTCTCATCCGGGTCATTAATAAAGATATTGAACAAAACCGGTCCTAGAACCGAACCTTGGGGCACTCTGCTAGAAACCGACCGCCATCCTGACATCGAGCCATTGATCACTACCTGCTGGGCCCAGCCTTCTAGCCATCTTTCTATCCATCTTACCATCCATTTATCCAATCCACATTCCCTTAACTTGCTGGCAAGAATATTGTGGGAGACCGTATCAAAAGCCTTGCTAAAGTCAAGGTATATCACATCCACTGACTTCCCCATGTCCACAGAGCCAGTTACCTCATCATAGAAGCTAATCAGATTGGTCAGGCATGACTTTCCCTTTGTGAATCCATAGTCAGCCCTTTGCTGACTATTCCTAATCACTTTCCTCTCATCCAAGTGCCTCAATATGGATTCCTTAAAGATCCCTTCCTTGATTTTTCCAGGAACTGAGATCATGTGCACGGCGTCGCTAGGTAGACAGTCCCTCAGGAACAGCGTGATCCTTCAGCATGATGCAGTTCTACTAAGGCTTTGCCGACGCCGGAGTTTAGGATTCGATTCCATTCTACGCCCCTCCCCCTAAACTCTGGTGTATCCGCCGCTGTGTGAACCCCTAGTGTAAACCCGTGGCACTGATATGGTTTGCCTCGCTTTCGAACTCGAGTTTTCACCAGTGCTCTTGTGCACAAGCAGCAGCAAAGCAAGTCACCATTTTACCCCAGTGCCGCACGTGTGCACGAGAGCTTTGCCGCAGTGCAGTTACACGCAGGTAGCTTTACTCGTGCAGAACGACGCTGGTGGAGACAAAGCCGAAGAGACCTGCAGATGCCCGGCCCCTTCTTTCTTTCAAGTGTTCTCCTGGACGATGCCATTGTTCACTCCGGCACCACCCCCGTTTCTTTGTGCTTCAGCGTGTTTTTATCAGCGCCTTGATCCAGCCTGCTCGTGTCAGGATCAATAGCGTGCGCTGACTCAAAGAACAGAGCTGCAAAAGGAGAGGGAATCGTACCGGGTTCAGGGGAAAATCAAAGTTAAGTCCTCGCAAAGAACTGCTTAAAATACCTGACCTTTTCCTGCTCTTCTTTTCTTGCTTTGTATCCCTTATGGTTGGGGAAGGGTGAGCGGGGGATCTTGCATATTTTGTAAAATTCTGGACACTGGCATGGTGCTATATCTGTGTTGTCCCCTTCTTCCGCATTTCTGCCCTCTGCTGTTGAGCAAAGTCGTTGTTTTGGAAAGTTTGTTCTGCACGTGAAGGGCTCTTCAGGGAAATACATAGCGTGTAAAAGAAAAGAGAGAGACAGAGAGAGAGAGATGCCAGACTGGCTAACACCTTTGCTATTTTATTTGTAAGTCTCACCATTGCTTTCGTAAAGCCCCAGCTGCTGGAGTCGTGTGATTGATGTGCGAATCTCCTTTTTAAAAATTAAGTTTCCAGCATTAAGTTTGACTGGTGTGGAAAAAGTGAATAAGAGAAAGTGACTTGCTTATTCCCACAATATAAGAACTAGGGGTCACCAACTGAAATGAATAGGCAGCAGGTTGAAAACAAACAAAAGGAAGTTTTTCTTCACTCAGTGCACTGTCTACCTGTGGAACTCCTTGCCAGAGGAGATTGTGAAGACTAGGACTTTAACAGGGTTTTAAAAAGAGCTAGATAAATTCATGGAGGTTAGGTCCATCAGTGGCTATTAGCCAGGCTGGGTAGGAATGGTGTCCCTAGCCTCTGTTTGTCTGGAAATGGGTGACAGAGGAGGGATCATGTGAGGATTACCTGTTCTGTTCACTCCCTCTGGAGCATCTAGCATTGGCCACTGTCAGCAGACAGACACTGGGCTGGATGGACCTTTGGTCTGACCCATTATGGCTGTTCTTCTATTCTTAGCCTTCGTGCTTGAAGAGAAAAACTTTAAAAATGTGAACCACAAAGGCTCAATATTGGGAAGACAAATAAGACCCCAACTGCAACACTTTTTAAAACACCATGTTTTTTTCCTCTTTCTTGAAACTGACCCTTTCTTGGGAATCGTTTTGGTTTCCGCAAATTGACATGCCTGCCCGTTCTCCCCTCAGCCAAGCATCACTCGCATCCCTCGGGAAGCCCGGAACCAGCTGTACTGCAGTTGTGTGCGATCTTCCCGTGAGATCTGAAACACCAACGGAGATCAGTCCCCTATCCCGCCGGGGGACAATGGCAGGAAAACAATAGGTTGCTTTCCTAGCCTCACCTCCTTTAGCCGCGACCCTCTGTTTTCCTTGTATACATCAGCGGACTTGCCTCCATAAATCGTAACACGTTCCTTGTCGCGCAAGAGTTCCGCAGGTTCATTCGTGGAGACAACATGCCGACTTTCGTGATTCGGTGATCCCCGTCTCAAGGCCTTCCCTATCCAGCTGTTCCGGAGAGAGAGAATGTCACACAAGTTCAGATTGTGTTAGCGCTTAAACGATCAGCAAGCCCTGTTTCAAAGGGAGCTGGGGGCCTGTAGCGAGGCTCTTAAATCTACAATCTTAGGACTGCCTAATTTATCTTCCCTCTGCCGAGAACTAAGCTAGCCAGCCAAACGACCTGTTAGCAACGCGCTCGAGGCTAAAAACACCCCTCCCCCGCCTAGCACTGCAGCCATCCGATGAGTAAAGAGGAGAAGAGATGAATCCCATTCTATTACATCCGACATTTCGTTCGGTAAATACATTAGTAATGTCACCTCTTTCATTATCAAGAGCAGCACTGTTTGTTTGCCCAGGCTGCAGTACGATAAGGAGAAAGAGAGAAACCATCCAGGAACGTCACGAGCCCCGATCCTTGATTGTTGGTTTAAGACGTACTGGGATGACACGTTGGCGCCCTCCTTGCAGCTGGGGCCCTCATTTCTGAAGTTGCTCTTTCCGCAGCTGCTGTTGCTCTTGGGACATTGCTTCTTTGGTCATTCACTTTTTCGTGGTTTTGCTTCATTGCTTTTTGAGCTGGGCCACTTGTTTTTAAAGTTACAAACTAACACAGCCACCCCTTTCTGTTTTACCCTAAGTGCTCAAAAATAACATGTCTGATGTAAGGATGTTAAGAGGTGGGTAACTGGCTAATTGTGCAGTCGATAAACATTGTATCAACACCACGATTAGTTGATTAGGGAAGATGCTCTGTCCTGGCTCATGCAGGCAGCCCGGCTCCTACTACATTTAAACTGCAGAGCCATAGCAGAGGTAGGTCCCAGACCCAGTGCGAGCCAAAACTGAGCAAGCCAACACCGGTTCCTGCTTCCCTCCACCCTTGCTGCCTCTGATACAGAGGCAGCACGGGGTGGGGGGAAATGCAAGTAGTCAAGGAGTAGATTCGACTCCTCACTTACATCCCTCGTCTGATGCCAAGAAGCTCATGAGATTGGCTTAAAAATATTTGGAGAAGGGGAGTTTGATTGTTTGAATACTCAGGCTTGATGATTTCAAAACAAAGTTTAGTTTTTCAGTTTTAAATGATTTTTTGTTTGACGTTTTAGTTACTTTCTACTAAAAAGAATTTTTAAAAATCAAAATCGAAACAAACTCTTTTGACATGTGTGGCGGGGCCGCCCCGCCACTCGCGGAGCCGGCCGCGGCACGGGCTCCCCCCGACCGCCGGGAGACGCGGTTCGGGGCAGCCAGCGGACGCCGCCCAGGGGAGCGGCGTCCGTGCAATTCGGCGCGGGGTGTGACGTCACCCCCGCGACGAGCACAGGCGGCGCACGAGATGGACGTCGGGGGGGACGTCATCCACCGGCGCCGGGCGGGCAATTTAAACGCCGGGACGCCCGTCCAGAGGAGAGCCCGGGAGACGGGGAGCACACCGGGGGAACCGGAAGGTAGCGGCTACTGGCGCCCCTGGGTGAGGCACAACCCCGGGGGCCGGTGAGCCGCAGCAAGGGGGGACTCGGGGGAAGAGGGAGAAGTGACCCAGGGCTGGGCCGCGGAACCCGAGTACGGGGGAGTTTAGGGTTGCAAACACCCCCCCCCGTCATTGGCTGGGACTAGCGTCCTGGCTTTAGGGCCCTGGGTCGGGGTCCGGAGTGAGGGCGGGCCCGGACCCCCTCCCTCTCACCCTTCCCTGAGAGGGTGGTCATTGGCACCACGGGCGTGCTGTTCGGAATCGGCAACGCGGTGTGTGTGTTAGGAATTAAAGGTTAGCACTTGAGAAAACGGATTTAGGGTCCGGTGTCTCTCTAGATAGTAAAAGGGGGGGGCCCCCCTCCTTTTCCCCTGCCTCCAAGGTAGAGGCCTAACACGTGGTGGAGAATGTGGGCAAGGGGCCCCGAAACAGGGGTCTAGGGGGGACGATAAGCGATATTAACGAAGGTTTAACTCTTAGCCGAAATGGAACCCAACCGGATCATAGAATGGTGGACTGAGACGCAAAAGGTCCAGCAGCAGCAGCAGATGCAGGCCCTGCAGCAGTTGCTGAACCAGCTGCAAGAGCGTCAGGAGCAAGCGGCCAGGGAGCCGCGGGGAGCTGTCATGGGGGCTGTGGCCGGTACGCCGGGAGTGGACGAGGACAGTGGAGCCCGACTACCCATACGGTTGACAAAGCTGGGACCGGACGACGACCCGGAAGCCTTCTTGGTCACCTTCGAGCGGGTGGCCACAGCGGCTAGGTGGCCACAGGAACATTGGGCAACCCTGTTGGCGCCCTACCTGTCCGGACCCGCCCAGCTGGCCTATCGCGGGATGTCGGCACGGGACGCCTTATGTTACTATAAAGTAAAGGAAGCCGTCCTCGACCAGTTGGGCGTAACCCCAGAGACCCACCGACGGAGGTTCCGGGAGGCCAGGTATGACCCACTGGAGCGGCCGCGAGCGGTGGCCCAAAGGGTGAAGGAGGCGGGCATGCGGTGGCTGGAGCCCGAGAATAAGACGGGGACACAGGTGGCCGACATGGTCATCCTAGAACAATACATGCGGATACTCCCCACGGAAGGGCAGCGGTGGGTGCGCCGCCATCTCCCCGAAACCCTAGACGAAGCCGTGACTCTAATGGAGCACTTTTTGGCCGCGGAGGGGATAGAAGGAAAACCCACCGGCGGGCCGCCACGAGAACCCAGAAAGGGTGAACCAACCCCGGCGAAACCAGCCACACCTTTACGGAGTGGGGAGGGCCGGAGAGGCCCCTTAGGACCCCTACCGGAGAGGAGACTCGCCCCACGATGGAGCCGACCCCTAACGGAGCCGAAGGTCGACCGGGCAACCGAGACTGGACCAGGGGTTCCACCACCGGAGGGGGCGCCCAGAGGGGCGTGTTACCAATGCGGCCAAGAAGGCCATTACAAACGGGACTGCCCTATGATGGACTGTACCTTCGGCCAGAGGCGTGGAGCCCCAAGCACCGCACAGGTAATCAGGGAACTGTGGGTCGAGGGACGCCCGGTGGAGGCAATACTAGACTCCGGGTGCGGGCAGACCATAGTCCGGGAGGATGTAATATACCCCAAGCAGGCTAAGGGCCCCACCATAGCGCTCCGGTGTGTCCACGGGGACGTTCACCACTACCCCACCATACGAGTACGGATCGGGGATGGGGTGTTGGAGGAGGACTGTATAGTGGCGGTAGGCCCCAAGTTGGCCTACCCGCTACTGGTGGGGCGGGATTGGCCGGGACTAAAAAGACTCTTGAGCCAGTGGGGCGAGGCCGTGCCAGCCGGACAAGGAGGAGAGGACGAATGCGGGACCCTGGTAGCCCAAGGGGACGAGGAACATGCGGATCCGGGGCACGCAAAGAAAGCAGAGGGGACCCCGACGATCGTCCGCCTGGAGGTGGAGGAAGGAGACTTCCTGGTGCAGCAAAGGGAAGACCCCACCCTGCGGGCGGCCTGGGCCCAGATTCAAACGACGGAAGACCCCCAGCCGGGAGGACCCACACGCCAACCCAGAGGACCGCGCTTTGAGGTGAAGGGGGACCGTTTATACCGGGTAGCAGAAGGGGAGCTCCCCGGGGAGGAGCGGTGGCAGCTCCTGGTACCGCGACCTTATCGGTGGAAGGTCTTAGAGCTAGCCCACGAACACCCGTGGTCCGGACACTTAGGGGCGGAAAAGACCCAGCAGAGGGTATTGCAACGATTTTATTGGCCCGGGGTCTACCAGGAAATTAAGGACTTCTGCGGCTCGTGTCCCCAGTGCCAAAAGACATCCACCAATCGGGTACCCCCAGCGCCGTTAGTCCCCCTCCCCGTGGTAGGGACCCCCTTTGAGCGGGTCGCACTAGACTTGGTAGGGCCTCTCGAGAAATCCGCACGGGGGCATAGTTTCATTTTGGTCATTGTAGACTATGCGACCCGCTGGCCGGAGGCCATACCCCTAAAACGGGCCACCGCCCCTGTAATAGCAGAGGCGTTAGTAAAACTGTTCTCATGGGTTGGGTTACCCAAAGAACTGTTAACGGACCAAGGGACGAATTTGACGTCCAAAGTAATGATGGAGTTATGTAAGGTGTTGCAGATACGGAAGATCCGGACCTCGGTATACCACCCGCAGACCGATGGCCTGGTGGAACGTTTTAACCGCACCCTGAAAGGAATGTTGAGGAAATTCGCGCAGGACGACCCCCGCGAATGGGACAAACTTCTCCCAGCTCTGATGTTCGCGGTGCGAGAGGTTCCCCAGTCATCCTTGGGATATTCCCCGTTTGAGTTACTGTACGGGCGACGACCTCGAGGCATCCTGGACTTGGTAAGGGAAGGCTGGGAGGCCGATAACTCCACCGCACTGGGGACAGCCCAATATGTAGGCAAGTTAAAGAGGACCCTGCACGACTTGGCAGAGTGGGCCCAAGGGAACCTGAAAAAGTCACAAGACCGACAGAAAGAGAACTATGATAAGAAGGCCCAGGTACGGGAGTTCGAACCCGGAGACCAAGTCCTCTTGTTACTGCCTAGCGGGGAGTCGAAATTGTTAGCCCACTGGCAGGGACCCTTCCGAGTATTGCGGAGGGTGGGGCCTGTCGACTATGAGGTCCGGGTGAATAGAAACCGGGTAGAGGCACAAATCTACCACGTTAATTTGTTAAAGAAATGGAACCCCCGAGAGGCCCTCCTAGTAGAACCCCGGTCAACCGACATCGAGTTCGGGCCCTGGGGAGAACCCGAGATCAGGCTAGACGGGATACAGGTCGGCGAAGACCTCTCCCGCGCACAACGAGAACAGCTACGGGGCCTCCTCGAGGGGTTCAAGGAGGTGTTGACCAGCCGCCCCGGGCAAACGACACTAGTGCAACACGAAATTAGGACGGAGCCTGGGAAGGTGGTACGGGACAATATGCGCCCGCTGCCCCGGAAACTGTGGGGTACGGTAAAGGAGGAGCTCCAAGCTATGCTAGATTGGGGAGTGATACGGGAATCCCATAGCGAGTGGCGGAGCCCCATTGTCCTAGTGCCTAAACCCGACGGGTCCGTTAGGTTCTGTATAGATTTCAGAAAAGTAAATGCCATATCCCGTTTTGATGCCTACCCCATGCCGCGGATAGATGAGCTGCTGGACCGCCTGGGAGGGGCCATATACCTGTCAACATTAGACCTGACGAAAGGCTACTGGCAGATCCCCCTGGAAGCAGAAGCACAGGTGAAGACGGCGTTCGCCACCCCCTTCGGATTATATCAGTTTACAAAAATGCTGTTCGGACTACACGGGGCCGCAGCGACATTTCAGAGACTGATGAACCGCGTCTTGAAAGATCACCAGAACTACGCAGCCGCCTATATCGACGATATCATCGTGTACAGCAATTCCTGGGAAGAACATCTGGAACACCTGAGGGCGATATTGGCAACCCTACACCAGGCAGGCCTAACTGCCAACCCAAAAAAATGTCAGTTTGGGAAGTCTGAGGTCTCGTACCTAGGATATACAGTAGGGAAGGGGGAACTCAGACCCCTGATAGACAAAGTTCAGGCGGTACGCGAATACCCCACCCCAACTACGAAAAGACGAGTAAGGCAGTTTCTCGGCTTAGCAGGGTATTATAGACGATTTATACCTAATTTCGCATCGATAGCCGCCCCCCTCACAGACCTCACCCGAAAAGGACAACCCGACCGGGTAAGATGGACCCCAGAATGTGAGACAGCCTTCCAAGAGCTAAAAGGACGGTTGGTATGCGCGCCAGTGCTGGCACAGCCAAACTTTGATAAACCTTTCATATTACAGACTGACGCGTCAGAAGCTGGTCTAGGGGCGGTCTTGACCCAGGAGGAGGGGGGCGAGGGTCATCCTATTTTATATTTGAGCCGCAAGTTATTTCCCCGGGAGAAGGCGTACGCAACGATAGAGAAGGAGGCCCTGGCTCTGAAATGGGCAATTGACTCACTGCGGTATTTTCTTGTAGGGGGGAAATTTACCGTGGTAACGGACCACGCGCCACTGCAGTGGATGCAGACGATGAAGGAGACCAACCCACGAGTGTTAAGGTGGTACCTGAGCCTGCAACCGTACCAATTCCAGGTGACACACCGGGCAGGAGCCGCGAACGGGAATGCGGACTGCCTGTCACGTATAGACGAAACATTAGAGGGCGGGCCGGTAAGGAGAGACTCGGACATAAGGGGGAAGGTGTGTGGAGGGGCCGCCCCGCCACTCGCGGAGCCGGCCGCGGCACGGGCTCCCCCCGACCGCCGGGAGACGCGGTTCGGGGCAGCCAGCGGACGCCGCCCAGGGGAGCGGCGTCCGTGCAATTCGGCGCGGGGTGTGACGTCACCCCCGCGACGAGCACAGGTGGCGCACGAGATGGACGTCGGGGGGGACGTCATCCACCGGCGCCGGGCGGGCAATTTAAACGCCGGGACGCCCGTCCAGAGGAGAGCCCGGGAGACGGGGAGCACACCGGGGGAACCGGAAGGTAGCGGCTACTGGCGCCCCTGGGTGAGGCACAACCCCGGGGGCCGGTGAGCCGCAGCAAGGGGGGACTCGGGGGAAGAGGGAGAAGTGACCCAGGGCTGGGCCGCGGAACCCGAGTACGGGGGAGTTTAGGGTTGCAAACACCCCCCCCCGTCATTGGCTGGGACTAGCGTCCTGGCTTTAGGGCCCTGGGTCGGGGTCCGGAGTGAGGGCGGGCCCGGACCCCCTCCCTCTCACCCTTCCCTGAGAGGGTGGTCATTGGCACCACGGGCGTGCTGTTCGGAATCGGCAACGCGGTGTGTGTGTTAGGAATTAAAGGTTAGCACTTGAGAAAACGGATTTAGGGTCCGGTGTCTCTCTAGATAGTAAAAGGGGGGGGCCCCCCCCTCCTTTTCCCCTGCCTCCAAGGTAGAGGCCTAACAACATGTTTGAAAGACGACGTGTCAGTCAACGTGATGATGAGAATGTATTTTGAGCGAGCAATTTGTGGAAATAGTTCAGATTTCAACTTTTCATCCTGTGTCTGAATGGGAAAATATTTCAAAATCTCAACCTTTCACGAACTAGGAAAATCACACCCTGTCTGGCTCACTTTTTTTTTCTTGCTATTTGCCAGGTTACCAAATCAATGTCCAGTGAGCTAATTGGTGATATTAACACAAGAGTCCATGCTGGAGTCCATGCAAGAGTCCATGCTGGTATTATTTGGCTGGAGCCATACTATGTAATGTATTGATGGTTTTTATTGCACAGCTGGTGAAATACTAACTGAGCTCTGATCTCAGACCCCTGTTCCAAAGCATTACAAAGCCAATTTCTCCTACTTTTAACATCCACATTTTCTCTTCAAAAGCTATGAATGGGACATATCCAGCCCACTTAATTAACCTCATTAACAGTGGTCCTACAATTGACAGGTACTTCTGCTGTTATACATATCTTGATTTCTGTTATTTCCACCCCATCTCATCTTGTTAGTCTCTAAAGTGCCACAGGACCACTCGTTTCTACAGTTACAGACTAATGCAGCTACCCCTCTGAGCCTGTTCCATGGGAAACTCTGTGGTGTCCCACAACTCTGATGACAAATCCATGATAACAAAGCAGGAATCCTACAGTCTCACAATCTGGAAGACTAGTAAACATTGTTGTTATTATTTTTAACTCTGAATTTTTAAGAGGGGTGCAGGGGAATCAGATTATAGAACTAGGGTTTCAGGTTGTATAGTGATGTGAGGAAAATCTTCCTTCAGTGGCGTTTTTGGACATTAGGGAGTTTGTGTTTATGCAGTCACTGGTTCCCAACCGTTTTCCCATGGGGGATCGGCAAACCCGTTCACAAACATTAGGTGGACTAGCAACATTGTATTTGCATATTTGCATATTCATTATGCAAATCATGAATATGTAAATGTGGAAATAAAATGTTATCTGTCTGCCTGGTCCCAACCCAGTCCTTGCTCCCCAGTGCCGAAAACCCTTTGGCCTCCACCCCTCCACCCCATGCCCTTTGACCACTTAACCTCACCCAACACCCCTTTACCCCAAGCTCACCCCCACACTCCCCAGAGCGAGGCTGCCCCCTGTAGGGAGTGTGGTTGTCACTGCTGCGTGGGCAGGGGGAGTGGCCATTGGTGTCATGTCCCTCCCTCCCCTAGCACACCCCCATAGGTAGAAGAAGGGCGGGGGTGGGGGAAGAGCACAGAGCGCCAACTGGGCCGCCAACTTACCTAGGTGGGAGGGAGGAAGGCGCCTCCTACTCTGCCTCTTCCTGCCACCACCGGCAGCAAAATCAGCCACGCGGGCAGGGGGAGCGGCCGTTGGAGGCGCACACGCTCTCTCCTCCTGCCCCCCATCACGTGGCTCTTCTGGCCGTGGCCGCAGCAGCCGCCTGCCCCCCTGCTGCGTGGCTCTTCTGGCCCCAGGTCTCAAAGCCACCGTGGCCTGTCAGCTAATGGGCCATGGCCTGGCGGTTAGGAACCACTGAATGCAGTAGCATTCAGAAAAAGAAGATTAAGGGGGGACATGATAGCGGTTTTCAAATATCTAAAAGGGTGTCACAAGGAGGAAGGAGAAAATTTGTTCCTCTTGGTTTCTGAGGACAGGACAAGGAGTAATGGGCTTAAAGTGCAGCAGGGGAGGTTTAGATTGGACATTAGGAAAAAATTCCTAACTGTCAGGGTGGTCAAATATTGGAATAAATTGCCAAGGGAGGTGGTGGAAACTCCCTCTCTGGAGATATTTAAGAACAGGTTAGATAGACATCTGTCAGGGATGGTGTAGACGGAGCTTGATCCTGCCTTGAGGGCGGGGGACTGGACTCAATGACCTCTCGAGGTCCCTTCCAGTTCTATGATTCTATGATTCTAAGTGGAGATGCCCCACTGGTACTGTAGAGTTTTACAGCTTGATAATGCTATAGAGATTTTGCTCACGAGAGGCTGACCAATTCAGAGAACCAGCACATGGGCCAACTCTTCTTTTTGCCTCTCCTTAGACACTCCCCTAGGCTGGGTCCTCTCTAATTAAACCCAGTCCTAATTGCTGCAGTCTGTCCATCACACATTTTACCCAATATCCCTCCAGATTTAATGGCTTTAGCTGGTGGGGTCTTGCACTGGTGGATAGGACAGTCAAATGGATGGCTGTCGGGAAGCCGAATAGTCAGAGAGCAATAGATGCTGTTCTGTGGTTTTCATCTCGAGTTATTTCTGGCCATATATTCCCTACCATAAAGCTGTCCCATAGGCTAAAATTGGGCAATGTGGATTAGGAGTTCCTGAGATGGTTGGCTGTGGAGTAGTTTTCAGTTGAAACTTTTCATTGTTGCATTCCCGCAAAGCTAGCATGTAATTTACGCTGGCTACAGAAAGTAGCATATCATTTACAGTGGCTACAAAAAAGGCAGGAAGATTATAATCTTATAATTATAAGCCACGCCGTGACCGAATCAGCTAACTCATTGGTTTGTGACGAGTCTTGCAGTATTTTGTGCTGCACTTAAAGCCCCTCCTCCCAGAGTCTAGTGATTATAGGCCAGTTTCTGCTTATTTTTTATTGGTAAGTAAATGAAAGTTTCTGGCTTTGCTGTTTGTCAGGGGTTGTTTAAAAGTAGGAATCCTAGTGGCTCACAAACCAGAAGACGAGTAGGCAGAACCTGAAATGTATGATTCAAAAAACCTAAACACATGGAATTGGCACAATGGGTGGCTAGGCTGCATTGGCGCCCTTCTCCTGCAACATGGCTGGAGTTATGCTGGGTCGGGATATGGCTCAGACAGGCTAGCAAAAACACCTTGCTTTTGGAAAATGGAGCTTTATAGTTCTGACTGGGAACTGCTGTAGAGAGGCAAAAAATGCACAATCCTTCGACTTTTCTCTGTGGGTCGATTAGTGGATAAGCAGGGAGCTGCAGTAGGGTTGGCTCCCGCCCCTGTTGGCTCTAAATGCATTTAAAAAGCAGAAGGAGGTCTGGAAGTAGGTGCAAGTTGGGAATCAGATAATTCCTGGGTCGTGCCCAGTCCCGTCTGCCTCCCCTGCTCCCTGAGGAGACGGTGCTGGGGGGAACCAGCTTTTAAGCCAGCTCCCCAAAGCACCGGCTGCTGCTCCCCCCCCCCCCCCCCCGCTGCCTCTGATAAAGGCAGCGGGGAGGTGGGGGGAAGCAACTAGTCGAGGGATTAGTTGACTAGTCACTTGCATCCCTAGTCATTTGTGAAAAAGCCTTTCTTACTACATGGGATCCAGAAATAGGTCGAGTCCATTTGCCTCAGCGTAAGAAATTGGTTGAAATACTTCAGTTTTGCTGCTGCAAGTTCTTGTGCTTTACAGGTTGCACCCGCAAATTCCTCTGGGGTCATGTAGCAGATAAAATTTTCAAAAACGTAAGTGACTTGGGAGTCTGCATCTGATTTTTGAAAGTCCCACAGGCTCAGGTGCTGAAAGGTATTTAGACACCTAACTCTTTATTAATGCTGAAGTGCCTAAGTCACTTTGTAAGGTGACTTTGACTCCCAAGTCTCTGAGGTGCTTTTGAAAATTTTATCCTGCATCTTTATTGTACCATTTTTAGACGGGCATACGTGCTGAGGGAAGGACATCTCTCCAGCCAGGTCTTCACTAAACCCGGCAGCTCAGCTTAAGATACGCAACTCCAGCTACTTAGAATATGCAGCTCAAGTCGAGCATGGTGGAATCCCCACAGCGAGAGACCAATGGGAGCAAATGCTCCCATCGTTGGCTTCCCTTACTCCTCGCAAAAGGAGGAGTACCGGACACTGGCAGGGACACCCTCTGAGATTGATTTAGCGAGACTTAACTAGACTCACTAAATCAAATTCCAGAAAATTGATCGCTGCAGGGACGATTTTCCTTTTAGGGTAGACAAGGCCAGCTTTTTGTTTCTAGTGTGCTGCATGCTGCATATTGGCTCATCATGCGTCTGTGTTGCTTTTTTTTTTTTTCAGATTAGCAAGTTCTGTGGCCATTCTCAGCAGAGACAGTACAGATCAGCCCAGAACCCTGAAGAACTTTTCATTGAAAAGAAAGTACTGAAGGTGGCTCACATGGACCATGAAGAAACCCTGTCTAGTCGGAGAAGGTGAGACAAAGTGGACTCTGAATGTATATGGCTGGTATGTTCGAGGAAGGAAACTACTCTGATGTGAAACTTTGAAATTCACCCACATGGGGGAGAGTTGCATGTTTCCACGACTGTTGTATGAAAGTGTGTTTCCCTTTTAAGCATAAAACTGTCTCCTAATTCCCATCTTTGCTATTCCAGGACGCTGTAAGAAATGCTGCTTTTCAAGGCTGCCAAAGCAGTTGATGTGAACCTTAGCCTGTAGTATGGAGGGTTTTGGGGGTTTTTTTTATGCCCAACTCCTTAACATCAAGGAATGTTCGCAGCAGGGTTTTTTGTGTGTTAAAAATCAGAGCAGGTGTCTGTGTTTGTGGCATGGCACCCAGCACTTGTCCAGGTAGGTTTCGCTCTGTAAACAGATGTTGTAATTTAGCAGGATCCTAATGGTGGAGCAGGGAGAAAGCGCTTTTTCCTCTCATTGATTTTTAAACACAGAGAGAGAGAGAGAGAGAGAGAGAGAGAGAGAGAGAGAGAGAGAGAGTGTGTGTGTGTGTGTGTGTGTGTGTGTGTGTGTGTGTGTGTGTGTGTGCGCGCGCGCGCGCAAAACTGGACCAACCCCACCTCAATCGTCCCAGCCAGGGCTTTGTCAAGCCGGGACTTAAACACCTCTAGGGATGGAGATTCCACCCCTCCCTAGGGAACCCAGCCCAGTGCTTCCCCATCCTACTAGGGAAATCGTTTTTCCTAATATCAAACCTAGACCTCCCCCACTGTAACTTGAGATCCTTTCTCCCTATTCTGCCATCTGTCACCACTCGGAATAGCCTCTCTCCATCCTCTTTGGAACCTTCCTTCAGGAGGCTGCTATCAAATCCCCCCTCACTTTTCTCTTCTGCAGACTAAACAAACCCAAATCCCTCAGCCTCTCCTCCTAGGTCATGTGCTCCAGCCCCCTAATCATTGTGGTTGCCCTCCGCTGGCCCCTCTCCAATGTGTCTGCATCTTTTCCATAGTGGGGGGCCCAGAAATGGACACAATACTCCAGATGTGGCCTCACCAGTGCCCAGTAAAGGGGACTAATCTCTTCTCTCGATCTGCTGGCAATGCTCCTCCTAATGCACCCTAACATGCCATTAGCCTTCTTGGCTACAAGGGCGCCCTGTATGAGCACTTGCGTTTTTAAATAAAAGAATGGCTGCAGCAACGGAATGAGAACATTTGACATTTGCGTACATGTGGATAAGCTCAAGGACAAAATGGATGAAATCATCGGTAAATGTTGCCTGAGCCAAATTCTCCGTTTGCTTTCAGTCAGGCGGCATTAGTATGGACTGAGCGGACACTGCTTGTAAGTGTGTGATAATCATCTGTGTTCCCCTGTTCTCTTCCCTGGCCTGGCTCTGAAAGTGAGGCCTTATTGTAATTTTGAGGAGCTGTGGATTTGGTGAAATCTGCTGCAACCCATTTGGGCTTTAACTGAGCCGGCGCCTACTAAGATTGGAAGTGTATCTCTCCTCCCCTCTGCGACAGAGTCTCCACATCCCAAGAAAACATAATTCCTGCTGGATCTGGTGCCTAACACTCCCCAAGTCCACGATAATACGATGGGAGTGGCTTGCAGGACAGGACCTCGAAAGAATTGATGGCTAGAAGAT
The DNA here is from genome assembly GCF_052426305.1 of Pelodiscus sinensis. NCBI lineage: Eukaryota > Metazoa > Chordata > Testudines > Trionychidae > Pelodiscus > Pelodiscus sinensis. The sequence continues at coordinate 4,542,237 of NC_143064.1, read as the reverse complement.
GGGAGATCATGGGAGGAGAAGTAGAAAGGAAGGAGGGATGAAAGCTTCTGGAAAAGATGATCAAACAATCTGTCTGTAAGCAACTAAAGGATGGAATAGCCAGCATGGGTCTGGTGAATCATGCCGGACCCGCTTCATTGCTTCTTTGACAGGGTTACTGGTGGATGGTGGGGAAGCAGTAGGTGTGATATAGTTGTTCTTTGTGTGGCTTTTGACATAATCCCATGAGACATTCTCAGGAGCAAATGAGGTCTAGATGAAATTATGATCGGGTCAGTGCACAGCTGCATGAAAACCATGCTCGAAGAATAATTATCAATGGTTTGCTGTCATGTCGGAAGGACGTACGTCATGGGAATCCTGCAAGGATCTGTCTTGGGGACAGTACTATTCAATATCGTCATGGATAACTTGCATAATGGAGTGGAGATGATGCTTATACATTTGCAGATTACACAAAAGTAGGAGGGTGTGATGTAATGGAGCAGGCCCCGAAGCCCTCTGCTGGAGGCTTGTGGCCTTGCCGCACCTTGCCCCAGAAGAGAAGCCGGAGAGTAGTCCTCCAAGCAGGGTAGAGTGGCTGCAGGAGGAATGAGCCAATCAGGGGACAGGAAGGCCTATAAAAGGAGCTGGAGACCAGAATGGCAGTCAGTGTCTATGGAGCCCTGAAGGTGTGCAGACTGGGGGCTGGCTGGCTGAGAGAGTGGCAGCACCACAGGCAGCTCTGTGTAGAGAGCTATTGAAGATGGACCAAGATGGGCCGTGCTAGATGTATAAAGCCCTAAGAGAAGGGCAAAGATATCGTCTCCAGGAGAGGAAGGCCTGGGGGCACCATTCTCTTGGGGAAACCAACTAAGAGGGACACTAGGCCTAAGGTGGGTCCCCGTTAGCTATGATGTGTACCCCAGGAGGTGTTTGTGAGATTGCGCACACACTGAGTGACTCGTGAGTGGCCAAAGAGAGGCTCCAGGGCTGAGAGGGCGCAGGCGCATGCACTCGGCCAGAGGGGGCGCTCGTGAGAGGTGAGCGCCGCCCCATTACAAGAGGGATGGTGAACGCGTTGGAGGACAGGGTTAGAATTCAAAGGAGAATTGGAGAATTGGTCTGCATGGAAGGAAAAATCGAATGAACAGCTACAAACTAGGGAATAACCGGCTGAGCGGGAGATGCATGGGAGAGGATTGTGACGGGGGATAGCTGCTCCGCATGGAAGCCGATGGAGTTGTCTTGGCCCAGCTGGCTGACAGGGCCCTGCCCCCACAGCCCTGCTGAGCATGCTGCATTTGGAGAGGGACTGTAAATGCCTCTGGAGCAGCTCAGTCGGGCTGACTGCTGAGGGGGAAGCAGGCGCCGAGAGCACTCCAGAGACAGAGGAGGAAGTGCAGCCAGACTGCACAGCAGCAGCCAGCCCGAGAGGGGCTACCCAAGGAGCCACAAACCCGGAGTGAGACTACGGAGAAGACACCTGCCAGGTGACGGTAGGAAGTAGCCCAGGGTGGGGGATTGCTCCCCGGGGTGCTCAGTGTGTTGTGGCAGGATTCTCCACTGAGCAGATAGTGAACCGTGCCACTGCCAGCAGGGCCCTCCCTACGTACCCCATGCGGGAGAGTTTTCCTACGTGCATATAGACCTGGGCTGCTGGGCCGTATTGCCCTGGAGAGCAGGGACTCGTATATGGACTAGGCTCCTGGGCCGTGTTACTCTGAAGAGCAGGGACTCGTATATGGACTAGGCTCCTGGGCCGTATTACCCTGAAGAGCGGGGACTCATATATGGACTAGGCTCCTGGGCCGTGTTACCCTGAAGAGCAGGGACTCGTATATGGACTAGGCTCCTGGGCCGTATTACCCTGAAGAGCGGGGACTCGTATATGGACTAGGCTCCTGGGCCGTATTACCCTGAAGAGCGGGGACTCGTATATCGACTAGGCTCCTGGGCCGTATTACCCTGAAGAGCGGGGACTCGTATATGGACTAGGCTCCTGGGCCGTATTACCCTGAAGAGCAGGGACTCGTATATGGACTAGGCTCCTGGGCCATATTACTCTGAAGAGCAGGGACTCGTATATGGACTAGGCCACTGGACCGTACTACCCTGAAGAGCAAGGGCTTGCATAAGGAATAGGACGCTGGGCCATACTATCCTGAAGAGCGGGGGCTGGCATAAGGAATAGTCCGTAATGCTCTGAAGAGCAAGGACTTGCATATAGACTTGGGCTGTACTGCCCTGAAGAGCGGGGGCATGCATAAGGACTAGGTCACTGGGCTGTATTACCCTAAAGAGCAGGGACTTACAGATAGACTTGGGCCACTGGGCCATAATACCCTGAATAGAGGGTCACGGGTATGAACTGAGGCTGTGGATCTGTCCCATAAAGTGACGTGGTGCCTGGTGAGTCACCCAATCAAAACAGAGTAGGGTCAAGGGACCTGCAAGAGTGGGTCACCCCTTGACAAGGATCTAGGGTTATAGAGGATTTCAAATTGAACATGAGGCAGCGATGTGAGGCGAGTGTGCAGGAAGCTAATATCATTTTGGGTTGTATTCACATGAGCATTGTATGCAAGACACGGGAGGGAATTGTCCCACCTTGCTCAGACTGATGCGGCCTTGGTTGCAGTGCTGGGTCCAGTTATTTAGAAAAGACATGGACAAATTGGAGAGAGAGTTTAAGGCCAGAAGGGAGCCCCAGATAATCTTGTTTGACCTTCTGTATATCAGGCAGCACTGTCTGATTAAACCCAACCACTGAAATTAGAATGAAACCTGACAGCCCCCAGAGCACGAGAGACGTATGTGCCGGAGAAGAGCAACAACACTGATAAAAGTTCTAGCAAACCTGACCTGGGAGGGAAGGTTAAAAACCTGGGCAGGGTTAGTTTTGAAAGAAGAAAACGGCGAAGATACTTGATAATGGCCTTCAGATATGCTAACTGCGGTTACAAAGATGATCATCATCCGTTGTCCTCCATGTCCACCGGAGATACGTCTAGCATTAGGGGCTTAATCTGGGAGCACTAGAAGCTCCCTAGAAGTTGGGGGCCACCGGTGCCCAAACTGTGGCCCTGTCCTCTGCTCCTGGCCTTTTTCCTGAGGCCTCACTTCCACGCCTTCTCTTCTCCTGAGGCTCTATGCCAACACCACCTCTTAGAATCATAGAACATAGAATCCTAGGGCTGGAAGAGACCTCAGGAGTCACCAAGTCCAAACCCCTGCCCAAAGCAGGACTGACCCCAACTCAGCTGACAAAGCCCTGGCTGGGCTGATTGAGTTGAGGTCGGTCCTGCTTTGGGTAGGGGGCCGGACTTGATGACTCCTGAGGTCTCTTCCACCCTAGGATTCTAGGATTCTAAAACATCCCAGCCAGGGTTTGGTCAAGCCAGGACTTCGAAACCTCCAGGAATGGAGATTCCACCCCGTCCCTAGGGAACCCATCCCAGCGCTTCCCCACCCTCCTAGGGAAATAGTTTTTCCTACTCTCCAACCTAGACCTCTCCCACTGCCATCTGAGACCCTTGTCCCCTGCTTGCTCCTCCCTGCCCCCTCCGCCAGTCTCTTGCCCTTAGGGAGGGCTTCCAGGAGAGGTGTTGCCATCCCCATCACGGGAGGCATTTCGGAACAGTGTAGACAAACTACTGTCGATGTCCAGGATGCTGTTTCCTTTCTCCTGTCTCTGCACAAGGGGCGGGACTGGATGACCTTTCAAGCTCCCTTCCAGGTCTGCATTCCTACGGTTCTGGGAAACAGAATAGCGCGGGAAACAGGTGAGAAGAAAGGGGGGGTGGTGGCGGAAAAGGAGAAAAGAATACAGGAAACCCAAGTCGGTAAGAATATCCATTCCGCTGGAAACGGTGCCGTGGGTTTGGTCTGTCTCTGTCTTCAGAGGAGCCAGGCTAGGTCTAGGGAAGCAACAGAGACTAAGCCACCTGGCTAGAGTTAGGGAGGAGAAAGGAACAAAATAACAATTGGGGGAATAGAGGAGACTCCAGGGAGGGGGGAGCTGGCTTGGCATGAGGTCTAGTTGCACCGTAGTAACCCTGCATGTTGCCATGGACCTGGAGTGAAGGATCTCCAGGTGAAGGACCTGGACGTGATTAGCGATCTCCATTTTTGATGCCCGTAAGGGAGTCTTGTCTTCCGCGGGCCCTAGGGAGCCACGAACGCACGTTGTCCTATGAGGCTGTTCTCAGGAGAATTCAGTGCAGCAATGCCTGACCAGGCCAGAATCCGCGCTTGTTCTGGCCCCACGGGGAGGACACCCCGAAGAAAAGAAAGCCCCCCAAGAAACACATTGAAAACAAATGGCCATGACAAGATCACCTAGTGCCAGTTGAAAGTGAAGCCGTAAATCATCCCGTGTGTTTTTTGCAGGGAAAGACGCTGGGGCTTTGTGATGTGTTTTTAATGACGTTAGCAGGGCTTTACTTGTTAACTAACGCTTGTTTATTGCTGGAGAGGCGGTGCTAAAGAGCAGCACCGACATCTTTCAGGAGCCAAAAATGCTGCATGATGTGACTTCCCATCAATACCGAGCGGGGGAAAGACGACTTCGATTCCACTCTGTCTCTGTTCGTTGCAGAGGCTGTGTGAATCTGATTATGGGCGAAAAGCTGCACGCCCTATTAAAAATAAAGCAAAAGGGAAGGCTTCCTCGGGTAGCATCCAGACAGCTTTCTCTTTGTTTTGTCTTCCCCCTGCTGGGTGGAGTGGAGCTCACAGCTACGATCTCTAACGGCCTTGCTGCAGTCGGAAGTGGATTTACTGCTTTTAAAAATAAGGGGGTGGGGAGTGCCGAAAGGCAGATTGTACCAATCTAGGGACGATTTGCCCCGCAGGAGTGCCCGCAGATGTGCTAGGCGCTGTACAAACACTCACCACCTGGTCCCCGCTCCCAAGGAGATGTCGTGTTTACCAATCAAGAGTTGGCCAAAGTGCAAGGGGGAGGAAAAAGGGTCGGGAGGAGGGGGGGCCGTCTGGTGAGGGTGGGGTCACAATACTGATGTAAGGTATGGAGCACATCTCCATCTCCCCCTGGGAATTTAGAGCCCCCCCTCCACGATGTTGTGCATTAAAAGAGCGTTCCCGCAGCCCACGCCCTGTGGTTTTCTACGCCATGCTCTGGTTGTATTTCCTTCATTTGTGCCTTGATTTATTTTAGTTCATTTCCATTTATTTTCGTGGACTCTCCGGCCCCAATTTAAATGCATTCTGCCCTATCCCTGCTCTCCCTCTACCACCCAACAACCCCTTGGTCCCAGCCTCCGATCCAGCTTTATGGATGAAGACCTAGGGAGCGCACGGGAGAGCTTATTGCCACCGCAAGGGATACGTGGAGATGTCTCTATTCTGGGGGCAGAGGGAGGCTATTGAGACTGTCGCAAGGCACCCCGGAGGCTAGGTCAAGGTGAGCCGCTCCGGGAGCCAAGAGGCCAGGAGTACAAGTGTCACCTCCTCCACTGTTTGCTGTTCATAGTCCACTGCCCTTCACAGCTGTTGTCGTTTAATGGGTGAGAGAGTTTTATAGGACTGCTGCCTGGTTCCCTCCCCGCCCACAAAGGTAACACCCTAAGCTGAGATCAGCTGACCACCTTGTTCTGTCTCCCTGACTGCCTGTCCAGCAACTCTTTTGGAGGTTAGCTGCCTGGATCGAGTGATCTGAGGACCCTTGGTGTGAGAGCCGGGGGGTTCTGTCCAGTTCTTGTCCTCCCTGTCTTCTGCGTGTCTGGCAACAGCTGGTCTGCTGCGTCCCTCCTGGAGCACAATGCAAATGACCACAGGAAAGCGATGGGCCTGTCAGACCTGTACCTGCAAATCTCTCAGTCACACATTTGCATATGCAAAGAAGAATTTGCAAAATCCAAGTACCTCTCTAGTCTGGCACACTCTGGTCCAGCAATATCCATGGTCCGGCAGGATTTTAGTGAGCCAGATGTCCACTCATCATGGGTGTGGCCCAGTTTCCTGCGGGCCATAAAGTTTATTTACAACCAGCCGTCCTGGAGCTCAGTGTTTTGTGCTGTTGTTTAGCTCTAATTGACCCCTCAATGTCTTCTCAGAGCCCAGTAAATACTGGGAGTGTTGATAATACTGCTAGACAACATTGGCCTCCCGTGGTCCGGCAGATTCTTTGGTCAGGTCCCCAAGATGCTGGACTAGAGCGGTTCAACCTGTAGTTGTGTGTCTTTCTACCTAGTGTGTAGCAGCAAAGCTAGGGACACCTGCCCTCCGTCGAGTCAGCTGTCGTGATGGAAATTTGGGCCTTTAATCTGGTCCTTCTGTAAAGCACCTCGTTTGTATGCTTAAAATCTGTGTTAGCACTTCATAGGGCGAGGCCAAGAATGGGCTCGTAGAAAGCCCCGGATCTGAAGCCGCCCCACTTTGGGGAACTTTGGGAGCAGGACTGAAATTTCATTTTACGTGGCATGCCTTGTGCCGGGATGGTCAGAGCCTGGGGTATCAATGTGCCCACGTTTTACGAGTGAGTTACAAATGCGGGCCGTCACCTGGCAGCCCCTACTTAACCTGACATGGGTGGGTAGGCCCTTTGACTTCTGAGGCGCCTGAGGTGTAAAGTGAAGCTCAGGTGTGAACCTCCTGGTGAGTGTGTGTTCCAGGGCCTGGCTATGGAGCCTTAGTTCTTCCACTCAGACTGTGGCAGCTCATCGGTTTAGCTCTGGGGGTCCCTGACACAATCCTCCGCCAGGGTGCTAACTATCACCTCAGTGATCGCAGGATCAGGCCTGCTGCTTCTTGCAGCCTTTGAAGCCAGTGGGAATTTTGCCCAACTAAGCAATGCTTGGCTCTGGGAATAGCAGATAGGACGTGACTCAGGCCTGTTAAGTCTCCGCTAGAGGAGAAGTTGGAATTAAGACACGCAGCTCTAGCTACGGTAAGTGCATAGCTGGAGTCGACGTAGCTTAATTCCAGCTTTGGTGCCGTCCCCAGAGTGGGAGGTCGATGCGGGAAATCATAGACTCGTAGAATCCTAGGGCTGGAAGAGACCTTAGGAGTCATCGAGTCCAGCCCCCTGCCCAAAGCAGGACCAACCCCAATTCAATCATCCCAGCCAGGGCTTTGTCAAGCCGCAACTTAAACACCTCTAGGGATGGTGATTCGACTTCCTCCTTAGGGAACCCAGCCCAGTGCTTCCTCGCCCGCCTAGGGAAATAGTTTTTCCTAATATCCAACCCCATCCACTGCAACTTGAGCCCATTGCTCCTTGTTCTGCCACCACTGAGAACAGCCTCTCTCCATCCTCCTTAGAACTCTCCATCAGGGAGTTGAAGGCTGTTACCAAATCCCCCTTCGCTCTTCTCTTCTGCAGATTAAACAAACCCAAATCCCTCAGCCTCTCCTCGTAGGCCTCCAGCCCCCTCCTCGTTTTGTCGCCCTCCGGTGAACCGTCTTCAAGGTGTTCACATCCTTTCTGTAGTGGGGGCCCCAGAACTGGACGCAATACTCCAGATGTGGCCTCACCAGTGCTGAATAAAGGGGAATAATAAATGCTTCTGTCGGCTTCCCATACTCCTTGTGAGGTGCCCTCAGCGTTCGATTTAGCAGGTCCTTATCAGACCCACCACACTGAACACAAGAAGATCAACCTCTGGAGTGTCAATCCTCTGATAAGTATAAACGTGGCCTAAATGGCATGAAGGGCGTCATGCAAAATGGCAGACGTCTCCATAAACGAGGCTGATGCTTCACCTTTCACTTGTCATGGTGTTTCTGGCAGGCGGGAAGTTGCGCATGACTCCAGTATGCATTTGTTGCTAAGAGCAGCCTCGTAAAACATGGCTGACCCGGCGATACTCTGTTCCTCTTTCATTTATACCTTTTTTCGCTTGTGTTTCAGGGAGCTCATTATGAAACTGAAATCTCACAGCAGTTTTTACAGCAGCTTGCCGGAGTACATCTGCCACCACAGCTCCGCTGTGCAGAACGACACCCTTTGCTGGAATGGCCAAGAAGTTGTGGAGAGGTGAACAATTTTTTTTGTCTTTCTTTCTCCTCAGTGCTACTCATAAGTGGGTAAGTGTGCGTGTGTGTGGCTATAGGACCAGGCCTACTGAATTCTGGGTTGACGGCAGGGTTGCCAGGTGTCCGGTTTTTGCGCCCTCTGTCCGGTAGAAAAATTCAGAAAATACCAGACACATGCAATGTCCGGTATTTTCTGAATTTCCGGCTGGGCACTGGACGGAAGCGTGGCGGGAGCGGGGGCGGGGGCAAGGGAGCGACTGGGAGGCGGGGCTGCGATTGGCGCTGGGAGCCCCGTGCAAAAGCCGGGCGGGGCGGGGGGCAGTGGATGGCACTCCCAGCCACTCCCCCCACCCCGCGTCTGCACACAACCAGAGGCTCCCAGTGCCAATCGCGGCCCCACCTCCCAGCTGGTAGCCACTGGTTGTGAACAGAAACCGGGCGGGGGGAGTGACTCCCAGCCACTCCCACCGCCCCCGCCCGGCTTCTACTAGCAACTAGAGGGAGTGCTTGCTGGGGGCGTGGCCTGTTGGACTCCGGCTGCGGCCAGTGGCTGCACTCTCCCCCCCCCCCCGCCAGTTCTGCTTCCCACCCCCCCTTCCTCCCGGCCAGCCCCTCAGCCCCCAACCCCATCCGCCGCCAGCCCCGCCTCCCACCCCCCTTCCTCCTGGCCAGCCCCGCCCCCCTCCCGGATGGTCCCTCTCACCCCACGATCTAGTGTGTCCGGTATTTTGTGGGGGGTCTACCTGGTAACCCTAGTTGACGTCATTGGTGTCTGAGGGGTAACAAAGAGCTTTCCTGGCAATCTCGGTTACTTGTACAAAACTGAAAAGTCATCAGGCCAGAAGCTGAGCCTGCTGTGTGACATTTAGTGGAGCTGAGAGGGGCCCAAATCTACCTGTAGGGAGGAGCAGCCGGTTCCTTTTCTAGAGCTGCGGAAGCCACTCTGTGTGAAACCCAGGCTGTGAAAATAGGGTGGTGGGTGTCGACCAGCCAGGAGCAAAGATGAGGAACAATCGCTTTACTAAGCAACGCCCCTCCCGAAACGGGCTTCATTTAGTGACCGTGTAGGGAGGAGGGAAGGGGCGGTTTCCCTTTTGGTGTGGTTTCGTTCGGAAGGCCGTCTGGCCTGCCGCGTGTTGGTGATACTTCCGCAGGGTTTGGGCTGACTCTCGGGTCTCCATGTTGGAATGAACCGTTAACATTAGGAAATAGACAGATCCTAAGTAAGTTCCCTCTGGACTCCGTAGTATCTGCAAAACGCTCAGTTCCCTCATCGGACGCATTTCAGTGTGGACTGAACACTGTGGAATTGGGTCCAAAGTACACGATGGTTTTCCTTGGCGTGATCAGGGCCGGCCCAAGGCATTCGTGCACCCCGGGAGCACGGCGCAGGCGCAGCCCCGCCCCCGGGGCTCCGCCGCGTGCATGGCCCCACCCCAGCCTGGTCCAGCAGCCTCGCACAGCGCCCCCTACAATGGGGCGCCCCGGGCGGTAACGCAGTCAGCCCGTAGCTTGGGCCAGCTCTGGGCGTGAGCCACTTACCCTGTGACTAGTGGGAGGTTTCTATTGGCGGTTCTTTACATAAAGTCTTCAGCACTGGGCCAAATTTATCCGTGGTGTCATTCTGTGATATCAGCCAACCCTGCTGGTTCTCCACTTTATTTTCCCCTCTTTCCACATGTTAAGTGTCCTCATTGCTTCTCTGCATGCTGTGACAGTTATTTGTGAGATTAAGGATGAATGACAACTGCGGGGTTACTAATACAAATGAAAACACGCTGTTACTGAAAAGAAAACTCCACTTTTATTTTCCAAAATATTGGTCCTGATGTTCAAGCTTGAATGAACACAGCATAGTAATAATGGAGATATACCTATCTATCTCATAGAACTGGAAGGGACCTCGAGAGGTTATCAAGTCTTGTCCCCTGCCCTTACGGCAGGACCAAGTACCATTCCCGACAAATTTGTCCCAGATTCCTAAATGGCCCCTATAAGGATTGAACTCACAACCCTGGGGTTAGCAGGCCAACACTCAAATCACTGAGCTATCCCTCCCCTGATTATACATGGTATCACCAGGCTCCTCTTCTAATAACCCTGTTTTGTAAAATGTCCTTTACTATTAAAGTAACTTTCTTAAGGAAGAAATAGAAATAGTACCAAGATGTGGGAAAGATATCGTAGAGTGTAAAGTATAACTTCTTCTTGGTTGGTAACCTCAGGAAATAATTAACTTGTACTTGCAGTACTGACCTGAAACACTGAAAGGACCAGAAAAAGCCGACAAACTATTTTTTAAAAGCTTACTCAAACACCGCCAATTACGCATTTAATTATATGAAGTTACTTTGCCTCAGGAAAAATGTGCCCTCTGTTTGCACCTTCTTTTGGAAAAACTTTTGTCTCCGTGCCTAATGAAAAGTACAGTCCACAAAGGAGATAAAAAAGAATCGCTCTGCTTAATTAAAAAGCACATGCAATCGCGCTACTAAATACGTCAGCCCAGAGAATGCAAAATGTTTCAGTACAAAGCAGGCTGCAGATCCAACTGAAATGTTATGTTCTTGGTCTGAACTTAGACCACAAAGTCCCCGTGAGGCCAGTAGGGAAGACTGTGCCATCAGACTAGGTCCTGGTTTCAGACTCAGACGATGAGCTATATGGGGAGGGATCGATAGGGTTCCCGTGTGATGGAATTTCTGTACTGAAACATTGTTGAGAAAACGATGTTAAAAAAACCCACCCAAATCAAGGTACGGTCGCTCACTCGGAAATTAGGAACCGCCAGAATGAAGGTGGCCTGGGCGTTCCTAATCTGGCCTTCTTGTGTGTCCTGCTGTCTTGCATTACAGGCTGACGTAGCGTTTGTGCCCTGAGCCAGGGCGCAGGGTGGGTAAAGAGTGAGGCAGAGGGCTGCAAGAAGAGAAGGGATGTACTTTGTGGGTTAGGCATCAGCCCTCCCTGGGCATGTCTACACTAGGGAATTATTTCGACATTACTCAATTTAAAATAACTCCCGAAATAAAAAAAAAATCGAAATAGCGCGTCCCCGCTCGACATTAGTCTGAGGCAGGCTCCATTATTGTGGATGCGCTAGCTCAACAGTGAGCCCCAGGAAGCACTGGGGAGTAATTACTTGGGGTGTAATTATTCGTGTGGGTAGGGTTGCCAGATGTTCTCCCAAAAAATACCGGACACCCAGAACGTGGGATAAGCGGCGATCGCAACCCCGCCTCCCAGCTAGGACTCCCAGGCTGGGAGGCGAGGTCACTGTCGGCGCTAGGAGCCTGTGATTGCACAGAAACCTGGCGGGGGCGGACTCCCAGCCACTCCCCCCGCCCCCGCCAGGCTTCTGCGCAATCACAGGCTCCTAGTGCCGATCAAACCTAGAACTCTCCCACTGTAACTTGAGACCCTATCTCCTCGTTCTGCATCCGTCACCACTGAGAACAGCCTCTCTCCATCCTCTTTGGAACCTCCCTTCAGGTAGTTGCAGGCTGCTACCAAATCCCCCCTCACTCTTCTCTTCTGCAGACTAAACAAACCCAAATCCCTCAGCTTCTCCTCATAGATTAGTGAGTGGCAGCATAGTTGATCAGCACTGTAGGCTGTAAGAGTTTAATATTCCCGTTGACCGACTCAGCCCATTTTGCATATTTGATTATTCTTTCCAGTGTGTATACCACAGTCTTCCACTCTGTATTTCCCTTTATTGAATCTGATTTTAGAGACTTGGGTCTATTTCTCTTATTTATCAAGATTGTACTGGCCAAATGCAAAAAGAATTTGCTCTTCTTCCTAACTAGGTAGCATATGATTTTGATTAGTGGGATAAGAACATAAGAACGGCCAGACTGGGTCAGACCAAAGGTCCATCTTTCCCCGTTTCCTGTCTTCCGACAGTGGCCAGCGCCAGGCGCCCCCAGAGGGAGTGAACAGAACAGGGAATCCATCAAGTGATCCCTCCCCTCTCGCACTTTTCCAGCTTCTGACAGAGGCTAGGGATACCATTCCGGCTAATCACCACTGATGAATCTAACCTCCATGAATCTATCTAGCTCTTTTTTGAATCCTGTTAAAGTCCTGGCCTTCACAACATCCTCTGGCAAGGAGTTCTACAGGTTGACTATGCATTGTGTGGAAAAGTATTTCCTTTTGTTTGTTTTAAACCTGCTCCCTATCGAAGGTCATAGAATCATAGAACCATAGAGCTAGAAGAGACCTCAGAAGGTCATCAAGTCCAGCCCCCTGCTCTAAGCAGGACCAATCCCAACTAAATCAACCCGGCCAGGGCTTTGTCAAGCCGAGACTTAAACACCTCTAGGCATGGAGACTTCACTACTTCCCTAGGTAACCCATTCCAGTGCTTCACTACCCTCCTAGTGAAATAGTTTTTCCTAATATCCAACCTGGACCTCTCCCACCACAACTTGAGACCATTGCTCCTTGTTCTACTATCTGTCACCACTGAGAACAGCCTCTCTCCATCCTTTTAGGAACCTTCCTTCAGGAAGTTGAAAGCTGCTCTCAAATCCCCCCTCACTCTTCTCTTCTGCAGACTAAACAGACCCAAGTCCCTCAGCCTCTCCTCATAAGTCATATGCTCCAGCCCCCTAATCATTTTGGTTGCCCTCCGCTGGACCCTCTCCAATGCATCCACATCCTTTTTGTAGTGGGGGTCCCAGAACTGGACACAATACTCCAGATGTGGCCTCACCAGAGCCGAATAAAGGGGAATGATGACATCTCTGGATCTGCTGGCAATGCTCCTCTTAATGCAACCTAATATGCCATTAGCCTTCTTGGCTACAAGGGCACCCTGTTGACTCATATCCAGCTTCTTATCCACTGCAACCCCCAGGTCCTTTTCTGCAGAGCTAATACTTAACTGGTTGGTACCCAGCATGTAACCACCTTTCCTTGTCTTATTTTTGTAACAGCAGCTGATGCAGCGCTGTCAGGAAATACATTCACATTGCATCCATGTGGTATCTTTGAAAGAAGTGATATTTTTAAGCAGATGCCCTAGGAATGGGTGTCTTCAGCTGTGCAGTAGAGGAAAATATGCCAGAAATATTAAGAAAAAAGAAGTGCATAAAAAACCATTCCTTTAAGGTATATTAAAATGTGTTGGACATTGATGGGAAGAGCCACATTCACAGAAAAGGCCGTTTGCTGTGCACTTGACAGCCTCTGCGAAGTGTTGTTGTATTTTACAGAAGAACTTTCTAATTTAAGGTTTTTATACAGTGTCAAGATTTTACAGCCTTTAATTCTTAAAGCCTATTAAAAGTTCAGATTCTTACAGTTTAATAATCTGCTTATGCTGCTATAAAGCTCTTCTGAATCGCACGCTAGACACATTTATCCTTTACAAAACTTTTAAGCAAATTATGTAGGTATTATCATTTCAACACTGTGCAAGACCAATTCTACATTAACCTCAGTCAACTGTGCGTCGCTTAATCTTCGCTCCTTTTATACCATAACCAAATGAATATATTCTTAGCATCCCCTAAAATATCCTGATTTCACTTCCTGCAGGAAGAAGTTTCCAATTTCCCTTTTACTGCCCATATAGTCTGGGGGTTTTTTTTTGTTTGTTTTTGTTTTTGTTTTTAATTCCACAAATAATAAACAAAATAAAGCACAGCCGGAAGGCAGAGATTAAAATCTGTCACAAGGAGGATTCCATGCCGATAATAAACCTTTGCCTCATGGAGAGGACAAGTATTTCGGGTAATAGTACAGAATATCAAACACGATGGGGTCGCAAAGAGGAAGCAGATTTTGTAACTTTTTAGCTACGTAAAACACAATTTCTTAGCAAAAGTAAGCTTTAATTAGGCAAATGGAGTGAGTGGGTCTGTGGTTGTTCCCAGAGTATCTTAAGGATAGAGATGGTGTATCTGTATAGATATATTCAACATCCTTGTTGATCTCACAGCTGACCAACGCTCCCACCATTAATGTGTCTGTCTGTAACGTTTGAACGAAAGCGAAGTGATAAAGGGCTTGTACCGCATCAGTGTTGCCAACTCTCATGATTCGATTGTGACGCCTGCCATGTTTGGGGGCGGGGTTTGTTTAAAGCCCCGCCTCCCGGAGCCAGGCTATTATCTCAGCTGCTATTCCAAACAGCATCTGGAATGCTTCCTGGCCAGATTGTGATGGACTGGCAGAGCCTGGTGGGGGCAGCATACTGCCCTGAGTTTCCCTGTTACCACAGTCCGCCAGTGGGGGCCGTACGTCTGGAAGGAAGGCTTTTGTGTGGTCTGGCTCCCTGCAAGAGGCTCTTGGTGTGTCCGGTTGGGACTCAGGGCGGTTAATATCACCAAGATCCTCTTCCAGCTTTGCTCCAGGTCTGGCCACGCTGCCTCTCACAGCCAAGGGGGAATGCTTAAAAGATTCCAGCCCAGGCCCCCACCTGGTAAAAATCGACATAGCTCCGTTGACGGCAACAGGTCCTGGAATGCAAAGCACCTTTTGATATTGCAGAATTGGTGGCGGCTGATGGCTCGAGGACCCAATCCTCTTTTCTAAAAAGGCCTGGCGGCGTGTGGCACAGTCCGATTCTACGGCCTTTTGTACCCCCCGCCTGCCCAAGCTTCAATAAGCAGCATCAAAGGGATGAAATCAAATATACCAGGCGCGACATGTACAGCTGCATTTGAAGAAAGGTTTTGTAGCCAAGGGGCAGGCATACATTAATTGGGGTTTGAATGGACAGGTAATTTTTTTCCTCGTTCATATACAAGGCTTTACAGTTGACTTGAAAGATTATTTCCTGTAGCTTGTACGTTACACTTCAGTAATTTAGCCCCAAATTTACCACCGCCGCGTTCGCTCCAGCTGTCTTTGCATGGCAGTGCTAATGCAGGTGCTGCAGGAAAGGAAAACACGCCATTACATTCATTGTCCTGGGTTTGAAAAACATGTTGCTGTCTGCACGCCCGTGCTCTGAAACGAAAACCTGGAAGTGGAACTTGCTGGGTATCCCATTAGTCAAAGCGAATTAAGCTGGAATGGCAAAGTGTCTGCAAAGGTGAGATTTTTTGGATGCGGAGGTTGGGGAAAACCCCTTACTTAAGAATGGCCACACTGCGTCAGACCAAAGGTCCATCTAGCCCAGTATCCTGTCTTCCCACAGTGGCCAATGCCAGATGCCCCAGAAGGAGTGAACAGAACAGGTAATCCTCACATGATCCCTCTTGTGGTATCCATTTCCAGACAAATGGAGGCTAGGGACACCATTCCTACCCATCTGGCTAATAGCCATTGATGGACTTAACCTCCATGAATCTATCTAGTTCTTTTCTGAACCCTGTTAAAGTCCAGGTCTTCACAACATCCCCTGGCAAGGAGTTCCACAGGTTGACTATGCACTGCATGAAGAAAAACTTCCTTTTGTTTGTTTTAAACCTGCTACTTATTCATTTCATTTGGTGATCCCAAGTTCTTATATTACTTAGGTGGAATACAAAATATTTATGACTTACGAAAGAAAGTATACGTAACTCATGTAAAGCATTAGCTTGGTTATATTTTCTTCATGTGATTATTTTTAATTTCTTTAGAGACAGGCATTGTCAGCACATTTTACAACAACGAGACATTTCTCCTTTTGAGATTACCCTTATCACAAGCAGTAGCTCCTACCTAGGGAGCCATGGGAGAGAAACCTGCGTTACCCACAGGTGCTGACTTTCCAAAGGGGGGAGGTTCCTTGTCTCCTGGCTCTGCCCTAGGCCCCGCCCCTGCTCCGCCCCTTCCCCCAAAGCCCCACCCCCAACTCTTTCTGCTTCTCCTTGCTCCTCCTCCCCTCAGCTCCTCCTGAATGCTGCAAAACGGGTGATTGTGGTGAGCGGGAGGTGTGGGGATGGAGGGGCTGATCCAGAGGGCCCACCGACAGGCGACAGCACGACAGGGACACCCTGGCCCTAGCTCAGCAAGGCGCCGAACCCAAGCCAAAGGCTGCGCCTGCTCCACAAAACCCTTTATGCTCAGACAAGACGGCTGTAAATCTCTACGCAGAGGTCACGCGTTCCCTGCTTGTGGCCACTTACTCCACAGCACACTCCTGCCACGGGGGTTTGGTCCTTCACCGCTGGTTGTGCCTTTCAAAAACCTCTCGCGGAAGGTCACTGAAAGGGGAAGACAGGCTCCTAAGTCACGTAGGTGCCTGTACAAATTTTTCCCTGAGGAGTTTAAAGCTCAGGGCGCATTTAAGGGATGCTTGAATGCTCTTAGGGCATCTGTGGGGCTGGAATCCCGCCCAGATCATGGCCCTGCCTTTGGGATGTCCGTCTGCTTTGCGCTGGACTTGATGACCTCTCGAGGTCCCTTCCAGTCCTATTATTCTATGATTCTAAGTGATTCCCTCTTCTGTCACCCATTCCCAGCTTCTGACAAACAGAGGTGAGGAACACCATTCCTACCCATCCTGACTAGTAAGCATTAGGGACCTAACCTCCATGAATTTATCTATTTCTTTCCTAAAACCTGTTAAAGTCCTGGTCTTCACTCCTCTGGCAAGGAGTTCCACAGGTTGACTGTGTGCTGTATGAAGCAAAACTTCCTTTTGTTTGTTGTAAACTCACTACCTATTAATGTCATTTAGTGACCTCTAGTTCTTGGGTGATTCTTCTATATTCTCCACTCTCGCTGCATGTTGGTCACTGCATATCACCCCCCTGACCCTACCACATCTCCTGTGCTCCATCATCATCGTCCTAGGACGCAGAACGTCTGATCTGGCAATTCTTGCCCAGAAACATCTCCCACTGACTTCCGAGGGAGTTTTGCCTGCCCAGGGATCACAAGATCCGTTTATCTGCATTTGTATAACACGATTCCAGAAGAAATGTATTCCTTTGATTTTGCTGTGCACCGAAAACCGGGCTCAGCTCTGCTCTCCTCTACAGACCCCAGGAATTAAATCCCTCTGAAGCGCCAGACCGCTTTTCAGCCGCGTCGTTTAATGTCTCTGCATTTTAAAATGAGCGTCACAGAAAGACAGCAAAGGTGGCAATTTCTTAGGCATCTAAAGCCTGGCCGTTGCGTGTTCCTGTTGCTCGTGTAGTTTAATCGACATGGTTGCTTGGTGTGGTAGCATGCAGGGATGGTGTGAAAAAACAGTTCTCGTGTGTGTGTGTGTGTGTGTGTGTGTGTGTGTGTGTGTGTGTGTGTAAAACGAGACCCAGCTCTTGAAGGAACAAGGGGTCTGTTTATTGAATGTAATACAGGGCGTTCCTGCTATAAGTCGCCCCGGTATACATCCGTTCCGCACTAACGTTGATGCTCCTAGGAACTGATGCGTTCTAAGTTCTCCCATTCCCCGCTCTTAAGTCACACAAAAAAAAACCCAATTTGCACAAATGGAAGTCAGCCACGGGGAAAAAATCGCCAATTTTGCTATAACTCCAAGGTTTTTGGAACCGATCTTGGACTTATAGCGAGGACGGGGGCCTGTAATTGAACTGTTTAATTCATGTAGTAATGGGTCTTTCCACAAGATGGTGCCCTGAGAATATTGATTTTGCTGTAGAAAAAACTTAAAAAAGAACAAATAGTCCTGCAGCACCTTAGAGACTAACCAAAAAAAATAAATTTTTTTAGATGGTGTCTCGAGCTTTCGTGGGCACAACCCACTTCTTCAGATGAATTAGTTGGTTTTTTAAAGCTTTTTCTATTACAGGCGAACTCGGCCACCCCTCTGAAACGATTGTGCTGCAGTGTGTTTGGTAGAAAGCCAGCTCTGTTTGTTTAGAAACATACGTTGTTGCAACCTCTGCTGAAATCATGAGACCGTGCTGACCTTTCATGGGATTTTAGTCGGGGGCTGATGGGCTGTACTGCATCGGGGGCTGTTGTTTTTGTGTGTGTCGCTGCACTTTGTGCTTCCTTCCTCCCCCCCCGCACCCAAGTAATTATCCTGCGGGAAGACTTTTCTCAAAATATAGACAGAAGTTTGTGTGTTCAACATTTAAATGCGGAGTCGCAAAGGAATCACCCACACTTGTTTTTTAATAAAAGTCTTTCAGGCAAGACAAGTGATACTTTAATTCGACTTTGTCTGGGTAGCACACGGGTATAAAGGTGGCAATGCAGAGTGTTACAAGGTAGATTAAATGTACAGCAGGGAGGCTTTTCACAGGCTTCTTTGACTGAGTTACAAAGGGCCTGATTGAAAGGAGCCGCTAACTGGGCTTCGTGTTTCACGCCAGCTTCAAGTCAAGTGGTGTTGGGATTTCCAGAATGGAAATCAGTTTTAAAATCCAGCTGACGCATGTTGGTGAATCGCGACTTGACTCTCTCTTCCTCGTTTCACATCTGTAAAATGGGCACAGCGATAGAAGGGGCAGTGTAGACACTCCTTCTTGCGCAAGAGCCTCTTCTGCAAAAAATGGTGGCTCATTAGATATGCAAATGAAGCTCAGCGATATTTCACGCTTAGCCTCATTTGCATAGTACTTGCGCAAGAAGCCGCGAGTGTAGACATAGCCTTCGTCAGTTCCAGCGGGAACCCTGTCACACGAGCTGCTGTCGGCACCACGGCGGGGAGGGAGCCTCTTAGCCTGGGTCTCCAGACGTGCACCGGCTGTGGTGCAGGGCTGGCGGGGACGCTCTGTTCGTTGGACGGGCCGGCTGAGGGCGCGCGGTCGGGGACGCCTGCGCGCTCCCAGCCCGGATAGAGAGCAGGGCTGGCGGCGGCAGATGCCTCCATCTGGCCCCAGCGGCTCAGTTACAGCCTCGTCTGACAGCCGGTCTGCCCCGGCCACCGGGCTCCTGGGGCAGACCCTGCGGCCCAGCCCTGGCGGCCCCGTGACTGCTGCAACAGGCCGGCCGTGGTGTCCTGGCTTGGGCACCGGCTGCAGCAGCCTGGCCAACAAGGCCCCAGTCAGGGTCCAGCCTCCATCTGGCTGCAGCATCCTATTCCCGGCCCCGAGGTCCGGCTGCAGGAAGGGCTGGGGGCAGCCCCCTCCTGCTGTGGCCTGGGTAGGAGGGGAGGCCATAATCTAGCTTTGGTGATCTTGGTTCGGCCCCTCATCCAGCCACTACTGCCCGGGTGCAGCAGTGGTCTCACATTGCGGTGGGGGAGGTCTAGGTTGGATCTGAGGAAAAACCACTCCACTAGGAGGGTGGGGAAGCCCTGGGATGGGTTCGCTACGGACGGGGTGGAATCTCCATCCCTAGAGGTGTTTAAGTCCTGGCCTGACAAAGCCCTGGTGGGCTGATTGAGTTGGGGTGGGTCCGGTTTTGGGCAGGGGGCTGGACTCGATGACTCCGGAGGTCTCTGCCCGCCGTGGGATTGTATGATTCAAAATAAGAACGTACTCGGCCTCCCGAGGCAGGTTGTGCTTTCCCCCGTGGCAGGAAGGCAGCCGGCCTGCGGTGGGGCAGCAAGAAATACCAATGGCTGATTTTCCAGCCAGGCGCCCCAGGCTGACTTCTGTGTTCTCTCGCACAGGTACAGTCCCCAGGCGGCGCGGAACGGAGGGAAGGCGCAAGCGGGCGCCCACGAGACGAAAACGAAGGGCCCCGAGCCAGTGATCAGCCAGCTCATCGACAAACTGAAACACATCAACCAGGTGGGTGTGAGGGGGGTTCCCAAACTCGCCCGGCTTTGCCCGATGAGGGAAAGGCCTTGGATTTCATCAGCCTGTTGTGGTGAGAGCGAGGGGCTAGCTGTCTGGCTCTGAGCTCGGCCTGGCATGAGCCTCCTGCCTCAGCCCTCTGCCACCGGAGGAGTCCCACCGAGTGTGGGATCCATAGTCACGACACACGCTTGCCCCCAGCCCCAGCAGCCGCCCTTACGGTCCAGGCTGGGCCTCAGAGAAGGCTGAGGGGGGACATGATTGCACTCTTTAAATATATTAGAGGGATAAATGCTAGGGAGGGAGAGGAATTATTTAAGCTCAATACCAATGTGGACACAAGAACAAATGGATACAAACTGGCTAGTAGGAAGTTTAGACGAAGGTTTCTAACCATTAGAGGAGTGAGGTTCTGGAACGGCCTTCCAAGGGAAGTAGTGGGGGCAAAAGATCTATCTGGTTTCAAGATTAAACTAGATGGGTTTATGAAGGGGATGGTTTGATGAGATAACATGATCTTGGTAACTAATTGACCATTCGTTATCAGTGGGAAATAGGCCAATGGAGGGATGATAGGAGTTACTATAGCGAACTTTCTGGGTGTCTGGCTGGTGAGTCTTGCCCACATGCTCAGGGTTCAGCTGATCGCCATATTTGGGGTCGGGAAGGAATTTTCCTCCAGGGTAGATTGGCAGAGGCTCTGGAGGTTTTTCGCCTTCCTCTGTAGCATGGGGTACAGATCACAGCGGGAGGACTCTCTGCATCTTGGGGCCTTCAAAGTATTTGAGGGCTTCAATATCTGAGATACAGGTGAGAGGATTATTCCAAGAGGGTTGGGTGAGATTCTGTGGCCTGCACTGTGCAGGGGGTCAGACTAGATGATCATAATGGTCCCTTCTGACCTTAAAGTCTGTGAGTCTGAGTCAGTCTCGAGGAGCCGGGATCTCAGGCAGGAGCGGCTGCAGTGGGGTTCAGCTGCACAGTGGCACCCCCGAGACCCCAAATTTAAAGCTGTGCCCACAAGGTCCAGGGGCCCCAAAACACAAGGTCTTCCAGGGTGCCATTTTCCCTCAAGCCAGCCCTGGACTGACGTAAAATGGTTATGCAATGCTGCTGCCAGCTCGGGTCAGTCAGGCCTTTTCTGGGCTATTCAGGCTGCTAGGAAGCTAAGGCTCATGGGAAAGCCAGGGTAAATAACTCAGCTGAATTGTGGGTAAGGGTCAGGGGTCGCCGTGTTTGTCTGTAACTTTGAAAAAATGAGGAGTCCTGTGGCACCTTGGAGACTAACAAAACTACAGGCAGTCCCTGAGTTACGCACTTACGAACGGGGCTTTCTCGCCCCGGAGCTCGCAGGCAGCGGGACCGCCCAGAGCGCAGCGGTCCCGCCACCTCGACCTCCGGGGCGAGAAAAGCTGCTCCCCGGCTTTGCTCCGGGTGCCCCTGGTCTGCTGGGGACCATCTCCAGCAGACCAGGGACACGGGGAGCAAAGCTGCAGTGGCGGCGGGGTGCCGTGCCTCTGAGGCTTTGCCAGAGCAAAGCCTCAGAGGCGCGGCACCCGCCGCCGCTGCGGCTTTGCTCCCCGTGTCCCTGGTCTGCTGGGGGGGGGCGCAGCTAGTGGCCCCCCCCCCAGCAGACCAGGCTTTTGTTGTGGACCCTGGGGTAGAGCAGCTGGGGTGCTGCCGGGTTGGTCCTGCAGGGACCTACCTGGCAGCCCAGCTGTTCTGTCCCAGGCTCGAGATTCAGCCGCTGTTGAAACTGATCAGTGGCTGATTCCAGGAAGCTGGGGGCAGAGCAATTCTGCCTCCAGCTTCCTGTAGTCAGCCCCTGGTCAGTTTCAGCAGCAGCGGCTGAATCTGGAGCCAGTTCCGACTTACATACAAATTCAACTTAAGAACAAACCTATAGTCCCTATCTTGTACGTAACCCGGGGACTGCCTGTATTTACTAGTATCATGAGCTTTCATGGGCAAACCCCACTTCCTCAGATGAGTGAAGAAAAAGGGAAACCTTCCAATTGTATAACAGAAAAAGAAGGGGGAGGGAGAAGAAAAAACCGTGAAGCTATGATATAAATAAAGATAAACCCCAAACAAAGTAAAGAGACGCCACATTTTCCAATTTTGAAACGGGGGGAAAAAATGGAGGAAAAAGGACGTGTGGAAGGTGAGCTGATGACAGGATGGCATTTCCCAATGCTATGACTAGACCAGTAGGTGGCAACCAAAGTCTACTGCTTTACCATCGCACGGTTCCGTTAATTGTGCGGTTTTTACATATGTAAATACGTAGAATGGGAACGTTTTGAAAAAGCAAACGCCTTTGAGAAAACGTTAACATTTGGGGGAAAGGCCGTTTGTCATTGGAAAAGTGTTTGGAAGAAAACCGTTTGAAAGCAAAAGATAATAGCTGAGGAGTAGTTATGAACCAGTAGTCAAGACAAATACATTAAGCCAAGGTAAATGGTGCGGATCCAGGTAAAAGGAAATTTGGATCTTGCTTAGACATGGGATTTGGGGGATTGAATCTCACCTTTGCGCTTCCACCCTTGGCCTGGGAAAGTTTTTCTGTCTCGTTCGCATCCGGGCTGCACAATGGACTCCCAAAGTGGAGGAGATCTGAGACGCAGCAAGTCTGGTTGGGTCACAGACATGCTCTTTAGGTGTTGGCTTCCGATGTGGACTCCCAAACTGGAAAAGAGATGAAAATAGCTCATCTCCTCGACTCAAAAGGAGAGCATCTTTTAAAGGCAGTTTCTGGAGGCTCTCAGGTCAAGGAGAGCTGCTTTTCAGCGGTTAGTTCTTCATGCTCAGGTTTCCGAAATGCATTCTCTTTAGGTAGCTCGTCGATAGCATCAGTGTCTTTCAAATGGTTCCCAGGCCGTTCTTTGGATGAGAGATGAACCTCTGATTCCAGAGGCACATGTTGACTCGGTTAGTTGAGTTCCAAACCTGTTCTTTAACTCTTGGACATCACTCAGAGATGTAATTTATGTTTTTCAGTGTTTTAGCCTTCATTTGTTATATGCTGTTCATGCTATGGAAATGAATCCTTTTCCAAAAGCATGACAAAGCTTCAGAATTCTCTGGAGCTTGTTCAGGGATGGTGAATAAATCGTGTTGTTCTGTCACTCGTTAATCAATCCGGGTTCTCCATCGGAATCTAAATAAATGTATTCATAACCGATAGACCCCTCCCTGGTTGTGTTCTGTGTGGTAGAACCTGCCTGCTTCTCAAGCAACCTTGTGGACCTCGTTCCGGAATGCCATTCCCAGAGGTTGGAAGGAAAGCAGCAAGTTAAAACTATGCAAAAGGGGAAATAGAAAGGTTTGTCTGAGCTGCGTGGGTTTGGTCTTTTCAAGAGAAAACACACAGCAGTTTGAGTACGTTTAACGTTTCAGGTGAGATCTTCTGGGGCGGGGAGTGAGTTTTCTGCAGCATGATTCGTAATAAGCTTGACACGACCAGCTGGCTTTTTGTCTCTTTTTTAATGTGTGATTTGTGAGTGGCTCTATTTGTGGGTGAGCTGGTTTATCATCATCTCGGTACTTCAACTTAGAAAAGAGGAGACTAAGGGGGGATATGATAGAGGTCTATAAAATCATGAGTGGTATGGAGAAAGTGAATAAGGAAAAGTTATTTGCTTATTCCCACAATATAAAAACTAGGGGTCACCACATGAAATGAAGAGGCAGCAGGTTTAAAACAAACAAAAGGAAATTTTTCTTCACTCAGTGCACAGTCAACTTGTGGAACTCCTTGCCAGAGGATGTGGTGAAGATCAGGACTTTAACAGGGTTCAAAGAAGAGCTAGAGAGATTCACGGCGGTTAGGTCCATCAATGGCTATTAGCCAGGGTGTGTAGGAATGGTGTCCCTAGCCTCTGTCTGGAAATGGGTGACAGGAGAGGGATCACGTGAGGATACCCTGTTGCGTTCCCTCCCTCTGGGGCATCTAGCATTGGCTACTGGCGGCAGACAGGACACTGAGCTAGATGGACTATTGGTCTGACCCAATATGGACTATTGGTCTTATGTACTTGGATTCTGTTGCCTTTAGACCAAATTGTGCGTGGATAGCTCAGCCATAGATACTGGTGTTATTACATTTGGGAAGCTAAGAGGCTCTTAGAGGGAAATGAGTTGTAATTGGCCTCTGTTTTTATTTCCTCACAGCATCCTTCTGAGGTAGAGCACTACAGCTCTTCCCAGGGACTGACAGGAAGCAAAGCTAAGTCTCTGGGCCTTCAGGGAATTTCTTGAGAGGAACCTTGAACCCATGTTGTCCAAGTCCTATACTAGTGTTTTATCCACTGGACCAGTCATAGGCTGAGCTAACCCCCTTTCCCGCCTTTCTGGTGGGACTATGTCCAGGGAAAAAGCATCATTTTGGACCAATACTTGGTAAGAATTGGCACGCAACACCTAACAGGAAGATAAGTGGGCAAGACGTGTCGTTAGACAATCGAGAGTCCTGGAAACATATTTTAAATGTCCAGACACTGGAGAGCAGGACTCATTTCAAATATTTCAAACATATTGGCGCTTGACAGATCTTTGGTTTGCACATCAAACGATCCGTAATTTATTACACTGTGTAGGGACTGTGTTTTTATCATATTGCATATTCTCTAGCCAGAAATATAAGAGCCATCTAAGCTCTTGGAAAAAAACAAAAACCATTGGGGAATCGCAGTCCAGGCAATCGGCTTTCACAAACCCTGGGAAATTAACTTTGATTGATTCCCTAGAACATAAGGAGATTATATGATTTCTAGGAACAGGCTTGTTTTACAAAGGGAAACCTTCGTGCCTTTTTTCACATGGCCAGTTTAAAGCCCAGAGCCTCCAGTCTGGTCCAAGCAAGTAGACTCTCTCGGGCTGTGCAGCTGGAGCTCCCTGCCTGAGTTTCACGGTAGGATCAGAGTCAAAATTAGGAAGTGCAAGAGGCAGTAAAATTCAGCTAGAAAGGAGGAAATCAGGCCTCTAAAGACAAAAGGCGGCCCTGTGACGCAACACACATCGCGAGTCTGCAGAAGAAGAATCGAAGGTTAAATAGTTGTGTTGAAAGGTACTTAGCTTGACTAAGATTGTGTATTCTCTACAGGTTGAACCTCTCTAGTCCGGCACCTTCATCACCTGACCGGTGTCGAACTGGAGAATTTGCTGGACCACGGGAGGTCAATATTGTCTAGCAGTATCACCAAAACTCCCACTGCTTTCTGGGCTCTTAGGGGACATTTAAGGGTAAATTAGAGCTAAATCACAGCACAGAACACTGGGAGCCAGGCCTGGTGGCTGTAAACAAACTTTCTGGGACCGTGGGAAACTTGGCCACACCCATGAGAAGTGGACATCTGGCTCGTTAAAATCCTGCCGGACCACGGATGTTGCCAGACCAGGGAGTGCTGGACTAGAGAGGTTGAACCTGTACTTGCAGAGAACGTTCACTACTGAGGAATGGGTTCATTTAGAAAGTGGCCAAAAGGCGATGGCGTTGGTGAATCTAATGTAAACTAAAGAGATTTGGTAACTGTATCATGACTGTATGTCTTCCATCCCTTGGTGGCATGTCTGCATCCCAAGGGACTACCAGAGGGGTCGCTGTGTTAGTCTGTATCGGCAAAAACAACAAGGAGTCCTGTGGCACTTTAAAGATTTATTTGGGCTTAAGCTTTCATGGGCAAAGACCCACTTTGTCACATAGAATTATCCCCAGTATTTATCAGTGAACATACAATAGTTAGCAGTGTCTTAACAAAATGAGTCCCTGATGGCTAGATTTCCAGTTTTGAAATGTATGCATTAGTACTACGATACTGAAACTGCCGCATGTGCACAATGCAGTTGCATCTGACGAGAGAGGTCTTTGCCCATAAAACCTAATGGCTGAATAAATCTGTTAGTCTTTAAGGTGCCACAGGACTCCTCATTATTTTTGCAAGGTGTTCTCTTAGCTTCCCTCCAAGCCTTACCTTAAGAACATCAGAACGGCCAGACTGGGTCAGACCAAAGGTCCATCTCGCCCAGTGTCCTGTCTTCACAACATCCCTGTTAAAGTCCCAGTCTTCACAACATCCTCTGGCAAGGAGTTCCAGAGGTTAACTGTGTGCTGAGTGAAGAAAAACTTCCTTTTGTTTTAAACCTGCTGCCTATTAATTTCATTTGATAATCCCTAGCTCTTATATTGTGGGAATAAGTAAAAAAACCTTTCCCTTATTCACTTTTTCCACACCAGTCATGATTTTATAGACCTCTATCATACCTCCCTTAGTTTCTTCTTTTCTAACCTTGGTAAAGGAAGACCTTTCTCTGATCATGTCTTCACTTGGGGGAAGATTGACACTGCTTCAATCGATGTTCTGGAGTGTGATTTAACGGGTCTAGTAAAGACCTGCTAAATCAAACTCAGAGGGCGACACCATCAGCAGCCGGTGCTCCTGCGAGGAGTAAGGGAAGCTGATGGGAGTGTTTGCTCCCATCAGCCTCTCTCTGTGGAGACAGCGTAGAAACTTCAATTAAAGTACATCATCTCCAGCTACTTATCAGTTGCAGATCTTAATTCAACCTTCCCCTTTAGTGTAGACCTAGCCTTGGTGACTGGGAACACCTCCCTGGCATATACCATGGGCACAGAGTAATGGCAGTCATGCATCTGCTGAGCGATTGGCATGTCAGGCAAAGGCAGGGCTGGATTAAGGGGGGGGACTAGCCAGACAGCTGCCCTGGGCGCCAATCTATGGGGGGCACCTGATGGCAGCTGTAAGGGGCGCCGTGTGTTCAGCCGCGAGGTGCCCCTTAGAGTTGCTATCAGGCACCGCGTGCCCGGGGCCGGAGGCTGCGCGGCATCCCTTAGAGCTGCCATCAGGCACCGTGCACCTGATTGCAGCTGTAAGGTGTGCAGCGCGCCAGGAGGCAGGGCCACGCATGCGCCATGTTCCCGGGGGCGGAGCCGCGCATGCATCGCGCACCCGCTGCCCGGGGTGCAGGAATGGCTCAGGCCAGCCCTGGGCAAAGGAACTCAGACCAGAAAGAGACTGAATCTGTCTGCCCCACCTTCAGCAGACAGGAAGCTGGCAGATGTGCTGCCCACTCAGTGTGGAGATTGCTGCTGTCCTTACAATGGGTGGGGTGGACTTAGCGCCAACTAAAGACCTTGCAATTTCCAGCAGTGACTGTAACTCTTCCGCGTAGAGCCATCAGGGCGTTCCTGCCACGACAATGTGAGTGCCAGGTAGGTGATCTCCGACCCATGGCGTTGCACGTGCTGAAGATGATATTTAAGGGGGAGCCGCCTGACGGGTTGTAAAACGACTTTCTCGGCTCCTGCTGGTCACTCGTTCCAAGTGGGCGTCTTATTAACTGTGTGATGGGAAACCCCGTGGCTTTCACACGTCTTTCCGAAATGTGTTTTCCACTTTGCCACGCTGGAAGCAGAGACAGATTGGATGAAATCCCCTTCTGATGCCTTGTATTAGGTGTTGCCATATCTCCTGCGTACATTGCATTTAAATTTGGTAGCCATACGACCGCGCAGTCATTAGCAAAAGGTGCCAACGGCCTGATTTGTCAGATGAAATCATCCCCACTCTGTATCAGTGAGCATACAGTATTGAGCAGTGTATAACTAAATGAGTCCCTGCTGGCTAGTTTTCCAGCTTGGAAATGTATGTTTTAGTGCACTGCATGGATAGAATGTAATTTATCAAATCCTCACAAGAAATGTAATAAACAAAATAATTATTTGGGCATGCCTTTTTGGGCAGCCTTATGAAACAGTTTCTAGCAATTAAAATATTAAAAGCACATGCCGTTGAAAGCAACCAGACCTCACCATTATTTATTTTTAAGGCTATTAAATAAAATGACAGAAGATTAAAAAAAATGATAAATGTGTTTTGGAATGTAACAGCTAATTCCTTTTTCGACTGCATGAAATAATCTATAGTTCCACCAAGGCTAGGGCTGGTCTTTAAAGACTAACGACATTGTCCATTTGTGACTCAGAAGCCATTCATTGGCTCTTGTTAACACACCGTTGTAAACACTCTCTCCGGAGTCTAGCTACATATGCAAGCAGCAATTACAAGAGAGCTGCTAGGCCAGTGAAATAAGGGGACATGTGACACATACTAACTAAAACAAAATTTGTGATAGAGATGCAGCCGTGGTAGTCTGGTCTAGCTGCAACAAAAGACAGAACTATGTAGCGCTTTAAAGACTGACAAGATGGTTTATTAGGTGATGAGCTTTCGTGGGCCAGGCCCACTTCTACAGATCAATTTGTGGAAGAAAATTGGCATGACCATATATACCAAAGTGATACAATCAAAAAAGGTGAACACATATCAAATTGACGAATCAAATTTTAGAACAGAGGTGGGGCGAGGGGGGAAGGTTAGTGTCTGTGAGGTAATGACATTAGGGGTGATAATTGGGGAAGCTATCTTTGTAATGGGTGAGATAATTAGCATCTTTGTTGAGACCCATACGTAAAGTGTCAACATTTGTTTGAATAGATCTTTTGAATTCCAAAAGTGGTGTACTTTCCTGGGACATTTCCATAACATCAGCTTATATGAACTATTGCCCACAAACATCCTGGCTTTATTGGGCTCAGTGTGAGAAAACTCTAAGAATAAGTCACACAGAGAGGATTATTTTTCCCTATATTGCATATCAGCCTTGAGTTAATTGAATTGATTTTTTAAAACTATCATTGGTTATGGAATAATCCGCCTCTGACTTTCTAGTCAA
Source organism: Pelodiscus sinensis (assembly GCF_052426305.1). NCBI lineage: Eukaryota > Metazoa > Chordata > Testudines > Trionychidae > Pelodiscus > Pelodiscus sinensis. The sequence continues at coordinate 4,513,906 of NC_143064.1, read as the reverse complement.
TTTATTGAAAATTAGGTTTCTTGATTGTTGTACATACTAGGGATGTTGAAATGCATGTAATTGAGTAACCGTGTAATTACTGAAAATTTCACGCCAGGCGGGAGTGGACTCGCTGGGAGCCAGTGAACACCAGGAACTGGTTTTTAAACCAACTCCCTGCGCATACCGACAGCCTGCGTGTAACCGTGAACATTAATCGATGAGCCCAGGCTCATTGGTTGACCACGTACACGGTTACATTTTCACATCGCTAGTACATACAATCTTCCTTTCCACATATCGGTTCATACAGTGCTTGCAATTGTTAAATGTTCCCTGGAATTTGAAGTACTGCCCATTGTTAGTCTATGGAATAGTCCAAATGCCATGTAAAAGTGATACCATGCCATGGTGCCATGAAGAATCTTTTTTATTAAAACTCAGAAGGGTAGTTTGTAACTTTAAGAGCAGTCCTGGGGCACCTTAGTCTGGATCTACACTTGGGATTTATTTCGAAACCCCCCCCTTATTTCGAAATAACTAGCGGAGCATCCACATAACCAACCCCATTGTTTCAAATTAATGGGCTGGTTATTTCAAAATAATAACTCCTGCTTTCTAAGGGGAAGAATGCTAATTTCGAAGTAGTTCTTTCGAAACAGCGGTAGGGTGGACTCTCTGGTGCCGCTATTTTGAAATAACAGCTCCCCAGAGTCATTCAAACCAATGACTCCCCTGTGCAGTCTTGGACTCTGAGTTGAAGTAGCATATCCACATTAATAGAGGCTGCCTCGGATTAGTTTTGAGGCTTCCCACTAGTGTGGACACGCTATTTCGAAATTATTATTTCAGGAGTTATTATTTTGAAATAAGCTATTTCAAAATAATTCTACTGTAGACATGCCCTTAGAGCCTAACAAATCTATCATGAGCTTTCATAGGTAAAACTTACTTCATTCGATGATAGATTTGTTAGTCTCTAAGGTGCCACAGGAGTGCTCGTTGTTTTTATTAACACTGTTCACTAAGGGTGAAATTCATCCGTGCAGAAGGCTGGTCTGGAAGTCCTACTTCGCACATAAAATCGAATTTTAGTGATGCATATTCCTTTTGCTGGTCCTCTGTACACATGTGGATTTAACCCTATAGAAGTGTGAGAGAGAAAAGACCAGTCAGTCTATGGCAAAACTCCCTTCAATTTCAGTAAAAGTTCCATCCGGCCATGGATAGTTTATTTCCTACACAGATCGGTCAGAGGTTTTGGAAAGAAATAAACACGTCAGATTTTACCAGAAAAACCTAAAGCACATTGCACTGTTATCCCACCCAGAGCTTTGTCCCTAATGAGAATGCAGCAGTGGGTTCGTCACAGGCAAAGGACGTATCCTCTTGGTGCTTCCCCTCGGAATGAACTTCGGAAACGGAGGGGCGAGGACCAGGAAAGGGACAATCCCATGTTTGAAAAAAACTAAAGGCAAAAAAGAAAAAGCTCACCGGTTGTCCTCCCCCCGCCCCCAAATTTCAATCTCCCTTTGTCATGGGGGTAACCGCTCACTTCTGGGGTGCCTCCTTGTGGCTCATCTGTGGACTAGCTCCCCTCCTTCTATTGCTCCTTCTTTGCTTTTGCCTCTCTGGACTTGGGGTGCTCCCTCTTTATGACTCAGCCTTATGGCCAGATCATTATAGTGAGTCCCTTCCAGGCCCACCAACCAGACAACAACCTCTCTGAGGTCTCAGTCTACCAATCTACTTCCCGCTCTGGGTTCCAGTCCAGAGACCCTGTACCAAGCAACCACCTTCTGCGCTAGTCCTGGCAGTGCTACTGTTTCCTTGGCTCTCTCCTGCCAGTCTTCCCTATCTTCTGGCCCACTACTACAGCAGCTTCCACCACTCCCCACAGCTACCTCAGGCCCTCTTGAGTTCTTGCCAGAGTCTGCGGTCCAAGGCAGGGCCCCAGGACTTACTTGTTCCCCCTGCGCCTCCTTTTCTCATCTAGCCAACTCCCCTCCTTTCTAGGGAGTGGCCATCCTACCTCACAGCCTCGTCTCACACCACCGACTTCCTCTCTTCATAAATCTGTCCTGGCTCCGCCCTCAGCTGGGCCTCCTCAGCTCACGTGTCCCTGGCTTTCCTTCGATGCCACCAATGAGGTGAACAGGTTTTGTGTCTGGTAGATGCCCCATCGCACCTCTTTTGGCTAAGCACGCATTCCCTTCTGCAGGTCATTTGACTGCAGTCTCGGGGCAGGTCAAACCTCTTAGCAGACAACAAACAAAACTGAATTCGTTTTCATGGCAAAACCAATATTTTACCAAGCCAGTGCGCTCAGACGAGCTCAAAAAGGGCTTTGGGATTACTCCTATAAACACTAGGCTAGTGTGTGGGTCTCCTTCATCTCAGTGGACCACAAGCTGGTCGTAACCAAGACGGTCTCCCGGGATAGGACAGTTTTGTTCACTGCGCGTGCCTCCCTAGAATTGGCGGGGGTGCCGATGGAACCGTGGCAGCACTTCGATGGCAGAGGGGGCGCATGGCTCTCTCACTCAGTGTTGTGCCCTGGCTTTCAGGGCCAGCCCACCACATTTTGGCATCTGAGGCGGGGAGCTCAAATGACGCCCCCATGCCCCTTCACTTGGGCCAAAACTTTGAAAGGTCTCGATTCTCTGGGTTCTAGTGGCGCCCTCTCCCCGCCCCCCCCCCCCCCCCCACACACACACAGTCTGGCACCTGAGGCGACCGCCTCAGTTCACCTCACGGTAAGGCCAGTCTTGGTGGCGTTCAGCGTGTGTCACTCTAGTAATGCTAGTAGGAAACAGGAATGCGGACGGAAACCAGCAGAATCATAAACAAAACGGTAAACAAAACGTCTTGTGGGCCACACACAGAACCCCAACAGGCTGCATGTGGCCTTTGAGCCATGGGTTGCCCACCACTGGTTTATAAGTCCATCAACCCCAAGGGAGAAATCCCTGCCTCGTGGAAATCAGTCAGCGTTTTGCCATTGACTTTCATGGGGCCAGGATTTTACCCCATGTTAACATGTTACTAGTTAAGCCATTTCACCTCACTATGGCCTCAACTCTCTGTGGCTCTTGAACTAGATAATAGGACGGGAAAAGGCAAAGCACTCCATTTTCTGGTGTGTGGGTTTTCAGTTCTAATCTCAGCTGTCATGCTGAATGGCTGCACATACAAAGTAGTGTCAGGTGTGTCCTGCAGAGAATGGGCTTGAAACAATGCGGTGGAAATCAATTTGAAAAAAATCCCTTTTAAACAGGATACATTTTCTTGTGCATCCAAACATGCAGCTGATGCACAAACCACACCGTTGGAAAACAAACACCAGATATCCTGGAAGAGTAGCTGGGCTTTATCCTGTTATGAAGGGAATCAAATTGGAATTGTTGTAAAATCAAAAGTCCCACCAACAGCCGGATGCAAAGGTATCCAATTAAGAGAGCTTGGGAGTTACTTTGGGCCCAATCAGTCATATCAAGCAGCATCTTGCTCTGTGTCTAGTCCTTGTAATTGAGGACGAAGCTCTCCCTGAGAGCGTTCATGTGATAGATGGCCTCTCAAATGATAAAGGCGCCCTCGAAAAGCTGGACCCAATCAAGTATTTGGTGCTACCTGGAGTGTGGGGGGTGGCATTTTATTGTTTGTCCCCAAACAGGATGCTGCTTCGGTCAGTTTTGGCTTTCCTGTGGACATGGTAGGGGCTAGAGATGGTGGGGGGAAAATTGGTGCACACAAAGATTGTGGAAGTTTTTTACCCATTTTTCTAAGCATGAACGTTTAATCAAAATGATCCAACATCAGCTAGTCCTAGGGCTGATTAAAAATGCCGATTTCCTGAAAATGTTCCCATTTGTGTTCAAATGTGTATGTGTTGACCAGCTCTGGTGGCCGACTGTCATGGGGGTGTGTGTGTGTGTAGAGACTAATGGTGCGGCTGTGCGTTACTGTGGGCCTGTATTGCTTTCCAACCTGTAAGTCAGTCTGATTCCTTACATTTTAAAGGGAACCCATAACAGTTGTAATATTTTTAATGAACTGGATAGCATACTAGCCAGTTATTGCAATCTGTTACTCTATCAAATGGCCTCACAACAGCTTCACAAGGGAGAGTGAGGAAAAAGCAGGGATGTCGGCTCTCTTCTCAGCAGGCTGGGCAGAATTCACCTATAGTTTCTAAAGCCACGTCTTCACTCTGTGGAAGATTGCCACTGCTGCGATCGATCTTCCAGAGTTTGATTTAGCGAGTCTAGTTAAGACCCACTAAATTGAACACAGAAGGTGCCTCTACCAGCGTCTGGCACTCCTGCTCTTGTGAGGAGTAAGAGAAGCCAACAGGGACATTTGCCACCAAGCTCAGCTTAAGGTAAGTCAACTCCAGCTATGTGTTCTACGTTGCTGGAGTTGTGTACCTTAAGCCAAGTTGCCAGGTCTAGTGTAGCCCTGGCGTGAATGCTTGCTATTGCTGTGTCTGGGGTCTTTTATGGGAGACTGCACTATTTAAGAACATAAGAATGTCCAGGCTGAGTCAGACCAACGGATCCTGTCTGCTGACAGTGCCCAATGCCCCAAGGGAATGAACAGGACAGGCAATCATCAAGTCGCTTGTCCTCCGCTTCTAGCTAAATCGAGGAATTGCCACGGGGTCAGGGGAACGCCAGCCCCAAGCTGAGTGTGTCACATTGCAAAGCTAGTCCCCAGGGACCAGCGAGAGTTTATGTTCTGGGATTGAGATGGAGGGGGGGCTCCTCGCTGTGCATGGAGATGGGAGGATTGATGCTAGTAGCTACTTACAATACAAAATAGGTTAGAGCAGTGTTTCTTAAACTGTGGTCCATGGCACACCGGTGTGCCGCGAGGCAATCGGAGGTGTGCTGCGGAAAACAACAGAATTCAAAATGGCTGCCCTTAAAGGGGCAGGCAACTTTTTTCTTTTTTTGCTCAATAACTTTCCTCCCCTGACCCCCCCCCTTTTTTTCCTTGACAAAAAATCCTTGGTGTTTCTCATTTAAAAAAAATATTGTTTTGGTGTTCCTTGGTCATAAAACATTTAAGAAACACTGGGTTAGAGGACGGAGCAGTAGCTCTTCATATTTAAATGTGGTAGGTTTTCTGGTAAATCGGTGTAGGAGAGAGGGCATAATGGTCTGTTGTCGTGCGTGTACACAAGCGACCCAGCTGCCAGCTAACTTCATCCTTGTGGCCTTAAGGGTAAAACCAGTGAGCTTCTGCTCCAAAACAGCCTTCTGCCGCACCCTCCGTTAGATCTAGCGGGTTGCAGCATGTATCATTTCTGTGTGTCCGCCTCTAGTGACTGGGGTCACAATCCCAAACTGAAACACCAGCATAGGCCAGACCTGATCTCTTCTCTAGAGGCTTACGGTTCATTCGGAAGCCTTGAATGAATGAGCTGTAAATCTCATGTCTATCATATGTCCATTCCTCTAATGCAGGGGTCTCCAAACTTTTCAGCCCGAGGGCCGCATTAACTATCAAACAGCAGTTCGGGGGCCGACTACACACTTGAGGTCCAAATAAAAAACAATCAAAACATGGATGTTGTTTTTAATTATTTATTTAATATTATTTTATTCAGTTATTATTTAATAACACATTCATACACTACACATGAACACCTGTATTAGTGTGAATGGTGAAATTGTTTCCTGGATGCCAAAATAGCAGACATTTCTGGCTTTAGATTTGTTGTCCCTAACATCAACAGTGACCTGAGATTATCATCGGACAAGTTTGTTCTCAAATTGTTCTTCACGTATTTCATTCTTGAAAATGTTTGTTCCCACAGGTATGTTGTTCCAAAGATTGAAAGGTACCTTGATGCAAAAGTTTTGACATTAGGAAAGTCTTCCTTGGGCAAAAACTGGTAAAAACCCACCAGTCCTATTTTGAACTTGTCCCTAAGGAGGTCATTTGCTTGCAACTCAATGACTTCCAGCTGCAGTTCATCTGGGCAACTGGCCACATCTGCTTCAAATGGGTTTTGAAACAATCTCACTTCTTCTGCCTTTGAATCCAAAAAGGTCTCCACGGGCCGGATGAGAGGGCCTCGCGGGCCGCATCCGGCCCCCGGGCCGTAGTTTGGAGACCCCTGCTCTAATGTATCGTCTGGTCAGCTGGGCAATAGAATGAAACAAATTCATGGTTTTCCTGTCCCAGAGACATTAATAGGCACCCTTGTTTGGTACATACACACATGTCCTTTCCAGATGCTAGCAGTGATTGTCCGAGAGATGAATCCACCTTCTGGATTGTGTCTAATTACACAGGCTGGTATTAATTTGTTGTAGTTATTTATTATTTACATGTATATGGTGCCTTTTTGTCCTCAGTGGTCTGAAAGTGCTTTACTAACTGTGTGTTTGTAGTAATCCCTTCCCTTGAAAGAAATCCAGCCATCATTAGGGTTTGAAATTGTGCACAGTAGACTGTGCAGCAGCTTAGGAGATGAAGATGAACACAGTAACATTCAGCTTGGATGTTTTTCTAAATGATCTGACTAGTTCCTTCTCAGGTGACAGGCCAGGCGTCTACCACCACATCCTTACCAAAGGTGTCATGGGCTTTTGAAAGGCCAGTTCAGTTTTGCAATTCATCCCATAACCTTCTCCTTAGCCTGCAGCTAAGTCTTGGTTCAATACTGCCCAAGAGAAAGTGTGACACCTATCGCAGAGCTGACTGCTCTCTACAGCATGGAGGTTTCTCTTGGAAGCATCCTCTCCACATATTGATTAGACCCAATTTTGTTTAGTTCGTGAGACCTTCGCAGCTTGAGGTGGAATGACACCAGCTGCTTAAGTTTCCAGCGAATCCATATTGTCATCAGAGACATGGAAGTTTTTTTCAATGTCCGGTAATGATTGACCATATTCACGTTCTTATTGTGACCCCTGTGGATATGTCAGGTATTTCCATTATAGCAGATGGTTGAATCAGTGAGGGTACATCTAGACTGCGGGGTTTTTATCCCGGAAAACCTGTGTCGCATCCAGGGAACTCTGGAAGAGCACGTTTGTTCTTCCGCAAAGAAAACGGACCAACCCGGCAGCACCCCAGCTGCTCTACCGCAGGCATCCCGATTCAGCTGCTGCTGAAACTGACCAGCAGCGGCTGAATTGGGGACACCTGGGGCAGAGCCGGACTATCGGAAGGGGGGCTATGAAAGGTCTGGGGTGGCATCCCCCCCACACCACCCTAGACCCCTCATAGCCCCGCCTTCTGATAGTCTGGCATATCTGATAATCCAGCACTCCCTGGGTCCTAAAGGTGCCGGATTATCGGAAGTTTACTGTAAAATCATTGGTCACGGTATAGCTAAGCGGGACTCAAGTTTCGCTATATAAACTGGGGTCCAAAATGATGAAAGAAAAGGGGAAAAGAAGGAAAGGAAAGAGGAAAGGAAGAAAGAAACTTCAAGAAGGAGGGGGGAAGACCTGGAAGAAGAACTCACCTCCAAGGCACAGCTAAACACCAGATCTGCCAGGACTCCCCTGTACGACCGAGACGTGCAGCAGCCAAGATCCAGAGAGACTGACCTTGCCTGACCAATAGGGGAAGTCCACCTGCTTTTATCAGGATTGGTGAGCATGATACTGTGTGTGTAGCATGTGTATTGTATTTGCTTGGGAACTGTCAATAAATGGAGAATAAGAATATCACTGTGGAAGGCTCTTTCAGTGGCAAAAGATCCTGCAGACCCACAGGAAGTTATGTCCTGAGCCCTAGGAATTGGGTACGGGTGAGTGTGTAAATTAACAGGGTTGCACCTTGAGCCCTCGGAATTGGGTAAAGGTGAGTGTCCCTGAAGTGTGGAAGGGATAGAGAAATTTGGGGGGGTAACAGCTGATTCTTGCTTGCTGACCTCTGCTTGTGGCTGGCCAGCCCCGCTGTGACCACTAGCGCAGACTGTTGACGCTCTTGTCCCTTACCGTTCCGTCGACGTGCACTGAAAGGCTCCTCGTGGTATGTCTGCAGGGCAGTCAAAGACCTGCCACTGTCCTGCATCACCTGATCCAGGCTTGCAGGGCTCAGGTGGTGGGGCTATAAAATTCAGTGTCCTTGTTTGAACTCAGGCTGGAGCCCAGAATCTGAGACCAAGGGAGCCATTTAGGCAGTGCGGCGGGGGAGGAGGGGAGAGAGGCAGCAGCCATGCGCTCCGGGATGCGGCTTGCTTTTTTTCCCGGTCCCCTGACTGTCAGGGAGCGAGGGGAAAGTACTTGGATTCCAGGCCTGCCTCTCACTCCAGGGCTGTGTCTAGACTGGCAAGTTTTTCGGCAAAATCAGATGATTTTGCGGAAAAACTTGCCAGCTGTCTACACTGGCCGCTTGAATTTCCGGAAAAGCACTGACGATCTCATGTAAGATTGTCAGTGCTTTTCTGGAAATACTATGCTGCTCCCGTTCGGGCAAAAGTCTTTTTCTGAAAGACTTTTGCGCAAAAGTGCCAGAGTAGACAGCACAGTACTGTTTTCTGCAAAAAAGCCCCGATGGCGAAAATGGCGATTGGGGCTTTTTTGCAGAAACCCGCGTCTAGATTGGCCACGGATGCTTTTCCGCAAAACATGCTTTTGTGGAAAAGCATCCTGCCAATCTAGACGCGATTTTTCCAAAAATGCTGTTAACGGAAAACTTTTCCGTTAAAAGCATTTTCGGAAAATCATGCCAGTCTAGACGTAGCCCAGGACTTTAACAGGGTTCAAAAAAGAACTCGATAGATTCATGGAGGGTAGGTCCATCGATGGCTCTGAGCCAGGATGGGCAGGAATTGTGTCCCTACCCTCTGTCAAAGCTGGGAATGGGTGACCAGGGAGGGAATCACGTAATGATTCCCTGTTCCGTTCGTTCGCTCTGGGGCACCTGGCATTGACCACTGTTGGAAGACAGGACACTGGACTACTGGTCTGACCCAGTATGGATGTTTTTTGTTTCCTTAACCTTAGTGTTCTCCTCTTCCTCCCTGTCTTACCCCAAACCAAAGCAGAAATAGTCTTTATTCAGAGACGCAGGAAGAGAGATGGCAAGGGACTGGCAATTCAGAATAATGGCTAAAAGAAAGTGGACGAGCTGGTTGTAAATCCCAGGTAATCTATTTTTCCCATGTGCCCCATGATGTAGCCCGGTGCGCATATGCTGAGGAAGTAACACCTGCTCTGTCAAAGCGCAAGAGCAGCGGGGATTAAATCATCCTGTGTGTAAAAGCGCCAGTAAAAGTTAACTAACCGTTGCTTCCTCGCAGAGCAGTAATCGCGGCCAGTCCCCTCTTCCGCTCGCCGTGAGAAACGCCGCATTTCATCCAGGAGGAGTTGAGAACGGCTGGTCAGCTCCTCCTCCTGCGGAGCTCCATTGGAACAACCCGGATGGGCCGATTTCAGTGAGCGGAGGGAGGGATCGGTGTCCATTTCCCCTGACCCGAGCGACGGGGGGGTCGGTTTCAAGAGGGAAGCTCGGATTAAACCAGGAACTCTCAAAGCAGGGGTGGGCGATCATTTTTGGTGGGGGGCCATGCCAAGATTTTGGGAAGTGGTCAAGGGCCCCGCACTCTTCTGTGGAGAGGACGTGGGGTTTGGGATGGAGGTTGGGTGCGGAAGGGCGCATGGGGTGCGGGACTGGGGTGTGGGAGACGGTGTGAGGTCCGGGAGGGAGTTTGGGTGAAGGAGGGGGTTGTGACCTGGGGTGCAGGGTCTGAGACGGTGTTTGGGTGCAGGAGAGGATTCTGGCGTGGGGGAGGAGTACAGAGCCGGGGGGGAGTTGTGACGTGGGACAGGGGGTACAGAGGGTTTAGATAGTGACCTGTGGGGGAGAGTTCGGGTGTGGGAGGGGCAGGCTCTGGCTGGGCGGTGCTTACCTACGTGTCTCCTGGCCAGCAGCCCTGCAGCACCCCCAGGGCAGGCTGAGCTCCCTGCCTGCTGCAGCCCCAGATCACTTTAAACTGCAGGCTGCTTCCTCCATGTGGCTCTCAGCTCTGGGAGGGGGAAGAGGCACTGCCCCCATGCCCCACTCTCAGTTCCTATTGGCTGGTTGTTTCGAGCCAATAGGAGCTGAGAGATTGGCTGGGGTCAATTCCTATTGGCCAGTTGTTTCCAGCCAATAGGAGCTGAGGATTGGGCTGGGAGATCCCCCTCCCTGCAAAGCAGAGAGTCGCACCGACTGTGCTTTAAATCTTGGCAGCAGCACCTGCTCTTACTCCACAAGCGAGTAGGAATTGCTAATGCTGTGTCAGCTAGCAATAAACACCGGCCAGCATGCAGCAGGTCGATGCTTCGCGTCCTCGTAGGGACCGTGGTTTCTTGGGGAGGTGGTGGGTGTCTGGTGGCTGGTTCAGCAGAGGCCTGTGCTCAGTGCAGAAGATCAAAAAGCAAGCAGCGTGCCCGGGTGCCTAAAGAAAGGGATGGAATCAACACTGGAAAACATGCAGACTCCATTACTTGGTGCATGGCACATGCGTGTGTGGAACACTCCCAGCAGCCCCGGTCACCTTGTCACAAATAAAGGATTGAAAGATAGAACTCATAAAAGAATGGGACTTGTTAGAAGGAGTGTGTGTGTGTGTGTGTGTGTGTGTGTGTGTGTGTGCGCGCACGAGAGAGAGAGAAAGATGGAGGGATGGAGGGAAATAATACCTGATAAAAACTTGGGCAATCCTGTTTAGTGCTTCTTATTAGAGGACAAGAGTCCACCAAAGAAACTGAAAGACAAAAATTTTAAAACAGACACAAGAAAATACTTGTTTTTACAGAACACATTGTTACCCTGTGGAACTCCTTGCCACTGGATAGCACTGAGGCCAGCAGTCAGTAAGATTTAAGACGGGATTCTCCACCAGTACATACAATGGGAACAGCCACGGTTATATGGACTATGAACCTTTGTGCTTCGTGGAGTCAGCCAACCCCTAATTGGAGGTATTAGAAAGAAACTCTGGGGAAGACAGAGCGGGTTAGTCTGTCATAGTCCGTTGTCAGGTTTCTTGTCTGTTACTGTGGAACATCTGGTATAAGACCAGGAAATGAGTCACTGCCTTAAGCCAGCCTGGCTCTTACTGTGTTCCTAGTCCAAGGAGCACAAGGTGACAGCAAAGATGTTACAGGTTGTGATTTCCTGAGAGTCTGTTTGTCCTCTAAGAATGCAAAGATTATAAAAGGGTGTTGTGTTCACCTGTGGAATAGAAAACAAACTCATCACGCCAGTGTTGTGGAGGAGACCATCCACCTCTGAATGAAAACGTCTGCTGGTTTATTAGGGAAGACCTCGTTAGCTCATGTTTTTCTTTCGGATTTTCAGCGAAAGTGACTGAAAATTAATTTTGGCTAAGGAACACAGCCTACAGGCTAAACCGTTACTGGGCTGAGTATAAAGTTCTGTGCATACTCCCCTCCACGATGGTATGTATGGGGGGAATCTTTTTTATTGTGACTGTCGATTGAAATGTAGAATTCCCTCTGGGGGAAAATTCCCCTGGGCGTGACGAGACGCCTTTTCATGATACCATTTGGGCCTGCAAGGAGATAAAACTTGCCTCATCTATTGGGAATGTTGGATTTTTTAGAAATAAGCGGCAAGAGAAGCAGCGATCTCTAGCTTTTTTTTTTAACTGTCTTTATGTAATTCAAACCTCGAGATTGCTGGCAGATTTCTCTACAGTGGGCTAAAGGCGGGCGACACGGGTATAGCCAAGTATTTCCTTTTCGAGCAGGTGAAAAAACAGCTGACATTCCTTGGTGTTTTCCTAAGTGCTGAAAATGACTTTTCCAGACCTGGTGTCTGTATCCATTTTATTAACATTTGATTAGCAATTACTCCTTACTGTGCTGAGTTGGAAATAGGAGTACAATTAGGAACAGGTTTCGTCTCTGCCTCTTATATACTGCCAAGGTGTCGCAAAGTAAAACACAAGTAAAACAAAGTCAACCACAATTCAGACCTCGCCTAACAAAAATGGGTTCCTTGTTATTTTCTCGACCCATCCCCTGTTTTTTTGGGTAGCGTACGCGGTTGGGGGTGACGAGGCTGCCATAAGATATAGTTTGCTGCCAGCAAGTCAGAGCCGTGGGTGAATAAATCATGTTGCGTTACATGCATTGCACCGGAGCAGCACAAAATAAGCTCCGCAGAATTTTCCCCACCTGCAGTCGCTTGCAGGCTCCGTCTGCTGGCTTGGGGAGCCAGTGGATGGGAAAGGAGAGGCCGGAAGGGCATCTGTGACCTCTGGCTGGAGGGGTGGACTATCTCGTGCGAAATGGACCGTGTGAATGAAAGAACAAAGTTTGATTCTTGTTAGGGATGTCAGCGTGGAGACGACTGCTCAATTAACCGGCAAGCTGGGGTTTGTCGGTTAATCCTGTCGACTACATGCATCCCCTCCCTGTTGCTGCCTCTGCATCAGAAGCAGCAAAGTGGGGGGTGGGAACTAGTGCCCGTGAGGAGCCGGCTTTTAAACTGGCTCCCCTCACGGACCGGCTTCCGCCTGCCACCCCGCCCTTGCTGCTTCTGATACAGAGGCAGCAGCGCTGGGTGACAGGGCTCCCCAGAAATGGGACCAGGAGCGCACAGGCTGCTGGCCTCTCCCGGGACTATCGAATAGTCGTGTAATCGCTGCAGTCTGATGCGGTTCCATGACTATTCGATTACCCGCTGTGACGTAGTGTGGGCACCTTGCTGGTGGCCCAGTCTCCCCCATCTCAAGGGGGGCTGAGGCATCCTAGGCCTGCCCTGGAACCAGATTCCATCTGTGCTGTGCTGTATCCTGGAGGAGCAATAAACTCCCTCTATTCGACTGGCTGGTGGAGTCTGTTCGTGCCATTACGGGGGTGCAGGAGACGGGGAAACCCCGACGCGCCGTCACACCTGCTATCTAACATCCCGTGTTCTTTCTAGAGCTAGTAGCTGCACGGCGGCTGGTTGGGGATGGGAGTGAGTCTTTGGGTTGCTTGCCTGTAGGTGACCAGGCAACCATGCTCCGAACACACGAGTTTAAAGAAGCAATTGCCCCTCTTCACACGGGTCCCTTTCCTGCAGTCTGGCTTGTGCTCAGATAAGGATCTTTGTAAGCGGGGCTGTGCTCCAGGGGCATTACATGGACTGAGCCTGGAAAAGGGAAAAGCATCACATTGAAATCTGCAGCTTTCCCAGGCGTGATTCAGCCATGATTTAAATACCCCAGGGTCTGGGTGCTGGGGTGCCGGCTGCCACTGAGCGGGGATGGGGTCAGGGTCAGCGTGGGGGTCTGGGCTCCCACCCACCACCCAACCCCACGGGGTCATGGTGGGGTCAGAAGTGTGGATCCCCATGCAGTGGGATCTAGGGTCAGGGTCCCTGCCCCATGCCCTGCTCCGCTGCCTCCTGGCCCCGCTCTAGAGCCATCTTTGGGTGGTGCGCTGAGCAGAAGGGCTTGGGAGGAGCTAAGGGGGGTGCTGTGGTTCTCAACCGGAGGCCCAGAGAACACTTTGTGGGCCAGGCGTGTGCATCCCATGGGTCTCAGAGGTCGAAATCGGTGTGCTGCCCACGCCTGGGGCCTCCTGCCGCTTCCCAGGGGAGGAAAGGGAGAGAGCCAAATCCCGACGCTGCTATTTGGGGGGCAGGGAGACCAACACGAAACCTCAGGCCACGTGACGTTCTGTGGCAGCGTGGCCGGGCCGGGCCGGAGCTCCGCCTGAGAGAGTTAGCCAGGCCCACGCCCAGGCCAACAGTTCTCCATGGGCGCTTCTTTCGACTGGAGGCATCCCATCCCGGCGCCAGGCAGCGCGCGCCTGAGACGTTTCTTTCCTTATTTACCTGAAGAGGTAACAGTCTGGGGACGCTAAGGCAGGGGATTAAGCCTGGGAGACACTCAGCATGAGCAAGCTCTGCTAGTGAAGGAGCGGGATGAGGAGAAGGCCTCCAGCGTGTGCTTTTGGCTATTAAATTATGGCGTGTTTCCTAAAGAGCTGCCTTTTCGGGAGGGGAGGAGGAAGCCGGCAGGATATGGCTAGCGTCAGCTCTCCGTGTGTCTGGGCACGGGGGGCTCCCGAGAACGAGGTCGGTCTCGCCTCCGCTCTGCACAACGGGCTGCTTGAATGGGGCGCTATGGCGGCAGGAGAGAGAATGGGAGGACGGGACTGCATTCCTCCCGGGGGAGCCCTGCCCCGGGGATTTGGAGTTGCCGTTGGCAAGATTCTCGTTAAACGCTGCCAGTTAGGTCAGCATATGCAGGGGGACTTCCCTGGCTTCCACACGACCCCGGTGACATGGGCTGGCAAAAGGAGCTGAGTCCCGGCTCCCACTTCCTTGACCCAGAGGCCTCCCTGCCCTCGAGGGCCCCCCTGCCACTCTCCTGTGAGGCAAAGGCCTCGTCTCTCCAACAAGGCTGGACCCAGGATTGCTGGGGGGCTCTGCCTGGTTGTGGTCACCGGGGGCAGGGGCTGGGGTGTCCCCACTCGGGGGGCTCGCTCTGCACGGCCCACAGTTCAAAGCCCACGCTCTGTGCTAAACAGCCGTCCATGGGTAAAAAGAGCCGGGGGGGAGCAGGGGTGGTGAAAGGCGAACCCGCAGCCCTGCTGTGGGGCTGGGGACGTCGCTCACAGCGTCTCTAGAGTGTCAGGGCCAGTCACAGGCTGTTGGCAGTGTCACTCCTCCCTCCCCCCACTTGGGGCTCTGCCCCATGCTGCCTGACCCAGGCAAATCCGGCTCTCCTGGAGGATGGGACCCGTGCCCCCTCCCCGGCCTCCTCCTCAGCCTGCCCGCCCTGTCACTCGGGTAAGCACGAGAGGCGGATGCATCACATTTCAGCCAGCAGGTGTAAAGATCCTAGTGCAACCCACCAGTGCTCATATGTATGCGAGATGGGCTAGATCCCGAGCTGAGGCCCTGCGTTCAGGCAATGGGATGGGCTAGATCCTGGGATGGGCTAGATCCTGAGCTGCTGGGTTCAGGCAATCACTCAATTTCATAGAATCACAGAATACTAGAACTGGAAGGGACCTCGAGAGGTCATTGAGTCCAGTCCCCTGCCCTCATAGCAGGACCAAGCACCATCTAGACCATCCCTGATAGACATTTATCTCACCTACTCATAAATATCTCCAGAGATGCGGATTCCACAACCTCCCTGGGCAATTTATTCCAGTGTTTATCCACCCTGACCGTTAGGAACTTTTTCCTAATGTCCAACCTACCTAAACCTCCCTTGCTGCAGTTTAAGCCCATTGCTTCTTGTTCTATCCTGAGAGGCCAAGATGAACAAGTTTTCGCCCTCTTCCTTGTGACACCCTTTCAGATACCTGAAAACGGCTATCGTGTCCCCCCTCAGACTTCTCTTTTCTAAAAAAAAACAAGTCCAATTTTTTCAACCTTCCTTCATAGCTCATGTTCTCTAGACCTTTAATTATTCTTGTTGCTCTTCTCTGGACCCTCCCCAATTTCTCCACATCTTTCTTGAAATGTGGCGCCCAGAACTGGACACAATACTCCAACTGAGGCCTAATCAGCACACAGCAGAGCGGAAGAATGACTTCTCATGTCTTGCTCACAACACACCTGTTAATGCCTCCCAGAATCATGTTGGCTTTTTTTGCAACAGCGTCACACTGCTGACTCATATTCAACTTGTGGTTCACTATAACCCCTAGATCCCTTTCTGCATTACTCCTTCCTAGACAGTCGCTTCCCATTCTGTATGTGTGAAACTGATTGTTCCTTCCTTAGTGGAGTACTTTGCATTTGTCCTTATTAAACTTCATCCTGTTTATGTCAGACCATTTCTCCAATTTGTCCGGATCATTTTGAATTATGACCCTATCCTCCAGAGCAGTCGCAACCCCTCCCAGCTTGGTAAGGGTTGCAACTGCTCATTTCATTTCACACGACTATTTCCTGAGCCAACCTGCAAGATGCGGGTCCTCCGATCTCACCCAAGTTGTGAGTGCGCGACACACGGCCGGGACGGCTACATGGCCAGAAAGGCCCTGCAGCGGTGAGTCAGCAGGGTCAGGCAAACGTGGTAAAAGTAGTGGTGCAGACATGGCAGCTTGGGCGCTGCAGCCAAAGGGGACAGCTAGTGCAAGGCCAAGCGTGCGGACCGGGCTGCTGAAAAGTAACATCCGGAAGCCATTATGTAACCATTACTACAGCCCACATGCTTTGCGAAATTCAGTTTGGTTTCTTCCTCTTTAAATAGCAACTCACCCTAATCATTATCCTACCATTACAGCTGCTTCACAACTTGCGGGTTCAAGCCTATGGTAAGAAGCAGAAAAATATACAGTCTAATGATCAGCAAAGTAGTAGGTAACAATAAGCAAGTCTTTGCTTAATCACACTTTAGCTAGCGGTAAGAATTTACAGTCACCTAATTGGAGTCCTGTGGCACCTTATAGACTCACGGATTGATTGGAGCATAAGCTTTCGTGGGCAAAGACCCACTTCGTCAGATTTATTGGAACATCAGCTTTCGTGGTCTTTGCCCACGAAAGCTTATGCTCCCATAAATCTGTGAGTCTATAAGGTGCCACAGGATTCCTTGTCACTTTTGCAGATTCAGAGTAACACGGCTACCCCGATACTAGTTACTCGATTGCCACTCTGCCAAACCGGAATGACAAAAATATGCCACATCTCTATAATGGACTTAATCCAAAATATACAACACGTTGTGGGAACGGGTTGACAGACAGACAGACAGATTAGATAGATAGATAGATAGACAGATGTAAATATTGTGACAGGGTCAGGCCCGGGGGTTACAGGCGAGTGGTAGACAGGATGTATGTTAGCCCTAGACTGGGGGGGGGGGGATAATTTTTGGTGGGGGGCCACTCCAAGATTTTGGAAAGTGGTCAAGGGCCCACTCTCCTGTGGAGAGGATGTGTGATCTGAGATGAAGTAGACGCACCCTAACAGTAATGAAGCTTTTTAATCATATCTTCGTAGCCCTTAGCCAGAAATATGTGTTTTGCTCCTTTAACTATTGCCTAATCTTTGCATTCTTATTTTAGCCTCGAGATTTGCAACAGTGCACCCCACCCAACTTTGCTTATAATAACAAACTCTGAAATCATGCCTGCAAACCCAAATTGAGCCAGAAGTCCCCTTCCCTTTTAAGGCAGAAACATGCATCGCAACATAATTAAAAAAAATATATAACAACAAACTCAAGCAGCGCAATGAATTGTTTATTAGGGCAAGCAGCGATGATTTCTGTCAAACTAAAAATCCCCCTAGGAATTGAGGGAAGACTGAATTCATATCGGTAGCCTGCTGGTGAACAGAGCTGTCCTGTAATTTTGTTTGCCTGACTGAAAGAATTTAATAAAAATGTTCCAAGAGTTTTGCTGAATTCTTCGCATGCTTGTAGCAAGCCCTTGGAATATGATCAAATGCACAGTGGAAAAGACGGCGGCTGAGCTTCCTGTTAAAATAATATTCAGAATTATCATGGAAATGGAATAAGCAAATCTACACAGTTGCAGAAAAATGTCTGGCAGAAACATTCCTCATTTTGGACAATCATGTTCAGTGCTAATGCTGTCACTGGGTCTCCTGTCACAGCAATGGGGCTGAGGAGAATTAGGCATCCCAATGGTCAACTGCATCCACTAATTTTGGGTGGCTTCTTCTAAGGCGAGGTCAACACGGACCTTGAGATCGACGCTGCGGAGAGCAATCATCTGGGGTTTGATTTAGCAGGTCTAGTAAAGACCCCCTAAATCGATCGCTGATGGTGCCCCTGTCGATCCCGGTTCTCCAGGAGGTTGCGAGGAATAAGGAAAGTCAGTGGGAAAGTGTGGGGGGATGCCACAGAAATTTGATTTAAGGAACGTTGACTCCAGTTTCTGGAAACACGACTTCGAGCAAAGCAAAGCGCAAACTCTTGAGTGGAACCTGGACCTCTAACGCTGCGACATTTAACATCCTCCTCTAATTAACAGCAGACCCAGACTCTGACCCTGCTGTGTGGGGTTGAGGAACACGCAGAAGCCTGGACCCCGCTGCGTTATAGGATAGCTGGTACCTCTCCCCACAGCCTTTAGCACACAGATGAGCTGGGCTATTGCTGCGTGCAGGCCGTGGGAAGAGAACCATTGTCCTAGACTCCTAGGGCATGTTTGCACGGATCACTGCTGGAGGATCCTCTGCATCTTGGGGTCTTTAAGCCATTTGAGGACTTCAATATCTGAGATATAGGTGAGAGGGTTATTCCAGGAGTGGGTGGGTGAGATTCTGTGGCCTGCATTGTACAGGGGGTCGGACGAGATGATCATAATGGTCCCTTCTGACCTTGAAGTCTATGAGAAGACACACGTCTGGCCAGGTCAGTTGATTCAGACCCGCAGGGCTTGGGCTGGGGGCTATAAGTAGCCGTGTGGATACCAACACCAGAGCCTGGTTCTGAGAAGTTCTGGTTCTGACCTGCAAGGAGAGTGGGGGGGTCTCCATGGCTGTCCTGCTCCATCAGTCTTGAGCGGAGACCACGCCCCCTCTCTAGTACAACGCGCCCTGAGTACGTTCACGCCAAAGCTCACCTGCAGCCCCAGGGGAGCCACACAAGTGCCAGCCGGAGGAGCAAGGGGCGGCCGCACAGCCAGCGGCTGGAGGGAAGTAGCACGTTGAAGAGGAAAACCGACCCCTGGTCTTCTGGAGACCTCTAGCCCTCGCTTACGCCACTCGCCGCCTCTTGGGGGCTGGGTGCAGCGAGGGGTGGGACTGGCCACAGGAGCCGACGCAGAGCCCGCGGGGGAAGGAATGGTGCCTGGAGGATGCCCGGACTCTCCCAACTACTTCCTCATCCTCTACTAATTAAACCTGCCTGTCCTCAAGCGCTGGTGTTGAAGGCGAAATAAATAATCGTTCTACTCTCTCTCTTTGCCAAGACACGGGCATTTCAGGGCATTTCAGCTCCATGATGAGTTAAAGCGGCTTTACCGGGCCAGCCCAGGCACCTAACTGCCGTTTAGAATGTCGTTTCTGTGGGGCGACACGCCGAGTTCCAAGCAGCCAACTGGCAAAGGGACTTTTGGAACACGCCCTGTTGGTCCGTTGGGGACCGCCTGCACACAACAGCAGGTAGCAGTCTCGGGATTCTGGCCCTCGGGGCAGGGCAGAACAAGAGGCAGTGAAGTGGCTCTGACCCCCAGAGGGGGTAGAGCCCCCAGCAGTCCCCAGGCTCCAACCCAGTGGGCAGCGCAAAGCACCAGTATAAAGGGGGAGGCTGCCCCCTGTGGGATGGGGCAGGCAGCAGGGGTTATGGCGCCTGGTCCGCTGGGTCACAGCTCAGGGCCCTAACATTAGTGGGGATCCCACCAAAATACACTGACCTAGACTTGGGCAACACAACCAGGCTCATGTTGTGTCCCTGGACAACTACTTGTGGTCCCGTCTGTGTGTGCTTCCATGTCCTGGGGGTCCCCTGGGTACTGGCCAGTACCTCCTCTAGGTCTTCAGCACTGCAGAACTCCATTTTGGGGGAAGACATCTGCTCACTTCACCGGCTCTTGCGCAATTGAGCGGCAGGAGGCGTGGCTTTTCTGGCTCTGCCCACCAAGGGGTGGGGCCAGGTTTCTGCCTCTCAATCTTGGAGGTAGGCCATGCCCCTTCACTCTACATATGCACAGACTTTTAAGCCAGAAGGGACCGTCATGGTCCTCTACCTTGACCTTCTGCATGTTGCAGGCCATTGGACGTCACCCACCCACTCCTGCTAATAAATATAGTAACCTTTCTCTGCAAAAGCAGGATTATTTCACCCGCCTCCAAGAATGGACTGTACACAACAAACTAACATGCCACCCTGCAAGTGCCCTCGGCCAGTAATCGACTTATGTGACCAATATTAGGAGCTATTCTTGGTTCACTTTTTAACATGATTCCTCCTGAGTCTTTTCCATAACCACCTTTGGCTTAGTTTGGAGAGGGGCCTCTGTTGATCAAAAGATGTAAAGTCATGATCACGGTATACCTCTCCGACATGAAATCTTGCTACCCCATAACTACAGCTGCTGTTATTTAAGTGGCCATGCAGTTTTCCAGGGGAAATGTTTGTACCTCTGAAAAATAGGTTCTTCCAGAACGCCCACAAGGAGCCAAAGTCTTTTGAAGTGAATGGAAACACCCCCTCTTTCCTCACACCCCTTGACTTCAGTATCTTTTGGATCAGGCTCCAAGTACACGATGAGATGATCTGTAGGCGCTGGTGAATGGAGTTATGAAAGTCATGCCATTCAGACAACTCAGTCTTCTCAGTTTTCCATCATAATTTATTAATTCACTTTGGGTGCGTCTACACAGCACCCTTAGCTCGAAATAAGCTACGCAATTTGCCCAATTATACAATAGCTTAATTTTGAAATAACTCGTTATTCTGAAATTCCTCTTAACTCTTGTAGAATGAGGGTTACCGGGACATCAGAATAAGCTGCCCTATGGATACGTCTACATGCAGTATCCCGAAATAGCTACTCCGCATCTATTGAAGCAGCCCGTTATTTCGAAATAAATTTTGAAATAACGGGTGGCTTATTCTGACATCCTGGTATCCCTTGTTCCATGAGGGTTAAGGGGAATTTTGAAATAGTGAGTTATTTCGAAATTTGCAGTGTATAGATAGTGCCAAATTACGCAATAAGCTATTTAAAGCTAAGAGTGCTGTGAAGACACACCCTTTGAGTCCTTTTGTAGTTTTCTGGAAGCTATTTCAGTTAAAAAGGGGGAGGAAAGTGAAAGGAGAGTTTGTTGTGAAAGAAAAGCAATGGTGTGAAGAGCAGATGGAAACGTATCTGATGTGGGAGTTCTCTTTGGTGTTACCATATGGGAGTGTACCCAGCTAGCTGGTACTTTAATAGAGAGCCATGAAGACATCATCTGTGACAGGTGATCATCCTTCTATAAATGCAAATAGGTTTATGAACTTCACAGTCTTCCATCTGTGGGGGCTTTCGGTAGTAGGCATGTAGAATGACACTGCCTATTTAACTGTGCAAAACTGTCCACCTTCATTTTTTGTTTCAGCTCCTACGCACCTAATAGATTTCCCAGCTACTTTCCATACATCATATTTCTAAATATGTGAAGCAAACCTTTTTACATGGGTCATTATTAAATGTGTGCCACATGTAAATATGGGTGGCATGAAAAGCAAAAATAAAGTGGATTTGAGTCCAAACCATTTGCTTTTCATTAGGTTATGCAACTCTAATCGAAACAGTAACATATGTGTTTACATTGCTGTGGACATGAGAAGCCAGACGCTGAAAACATTCCTCTAAGGTTGTATAAACTCCAGCAACCAAATATTTTGGGAGCTGTTTTCTAATACCAGTTTAATCGTTTAAAAATATAACCTGGAATCCAGATATTAAAAATGCCTTGAGAGGTATGCACATCACTGCACCAGATGAAACTACTGAACCTCTAAAGTATGCAATGAGCCTGCATTCTGTAATAGCGTCTGTTACTTTTTCCTTTTCTTATGTCAGCTGATTAAATCCAAGCTTTTAGTTATGTCGTGGTGGGGATGGAATTTTTCAGCATATATGAACATGCTGACTCAAACTTGTACAAACAAATCTGTGTTTGATGGAGTAGTTCGGTTATTTTAGAAACTGAATGAGAAAGATCAGCAAAAGGAAATCAACGATGCAAAATGTGTCCATTTCCTTCCACCCTTGTTATGCGACAGTATCATGAATTTTCAAATGTGTGTGATGATAATCTTAGTCTTACGTTGACTAGGGACATTTGATTTTACTCAGGCCACATCTCCACTCACCAGAGGAGTGATGCTTTGACAATCAATCGTCCGGGGTTTGATTTAGCGGGTCTAGTGAAGACCCATTACATTGAATGCTGAGGGTACCACGGTTGGGCTGTAAGGGAAGCCGACAGGAGCGTTTCTCCCATTGACCTCCCAAAGTGGCGACAGTGCCAAGCTCGATTTAAGGTATGTCAACTCCCGCTATGTTATTTACATAGCGGGAGTTGCGTACCATAAGCCAACCTTCCCCCAGCAGTGTAGACCTGGTTTCAGTGTTTTTAGACACAGAGCATATCCTGATTAGCTAAGGCCAGTGCTTACTTCGCAGTTCATAATCCTGCCACCTTTGGACTTGCTGCCTCAGGTATGAATGTAAAAAACTTGCTTGAGCCCTGATACTCTTTCATTACAAATTAAGCCCTGCCTAAGGCTTTCCACAAAAATATCGAGGCAATATTAAGATTTGAAGACACTTGTGGTTACTTTGGGTGAGTTAAAAGTTCTTTCGCTGCATTGTTTCTACCATATGTGGCAGGCTCTTGTTATGATCTGCCACTTTACCAGGCCGGAGTCATTGTGGTTTTCTAGTATCCCAGGACAGCCCGACAGCCACTCAAAAGCGTCTCACTTGCCCTTCACAATCCTGGGTGTGCATTGAGTGACCGGAACGACCAGCCTAATGCTGCAAATGAACATGGGACTCCGCCCCCTTTTCATTGAACCGCTGCCAAGTAACCAAAGAACGGGCTGATTTGCCCATCCGGCCTGCCGCTTTGCTGCATTCCTTCGGTGGCTCGTGGCCTCTGTACTGTACATCGGGAACTGTGCACATGGTAAACTTTGTGTGGCTTTGAGAGAGCAGCCTGATCCTAAGGTGACAGGACTTTTGTTGTTGATCTCTCTGAAAAAGAGAGTCAGTTCTAAAGGGGGACGGCTGCCTTTTATTGGACAGTAGAGTTCTGACACCTCGGTTGTCTTAGAACAGTTCTCCCGAACTATAATTGTGGTATTTTGGGGCCTGATTTTCTCCAGCCTGGTGACACACAAGAATAAAAATCCTGCGAGATCTGCCTTATCTTTTCCTCCTATCTCTCCTCCTAGCTCTGCTCCCACTGGGAGTGTCATTGATTTCCGTAGGTGTTGGACCAGTGCTTTTCTGCCGATCCCACTCTTAGAGATGCACCCTGAGCCCCGCTGTGGTAAATCAAAGCAGCCATATGTAGCTGATTTAGCCTGTTTGCGGTTCCCCTGGTGTCACATAGTCAGGATTCGGCCAGTTGCTCTGTGTAGGGGGCATGTTGGGAGAATAGGGCAAAATTCTTCAGCACAACTTTTTTTGGCCAGTTGTCTCTTCTCCATTGTGGGCCTGAACATCCCTGAGTTCTTTAACGAGCCGACGCTTGGGCTTGATGAGTAATTAACTCTCCCTCTCGCCTGCCCCTTTGCTCCTTCAGGCTTCTCTCAAGCAAAGTGTGTGGAAGGCTTTGAGGCTAGGAAAGTGCAATTTCTGCTGTTGCGAAAGAATTGAGCCCTGCAAAGTGGGGCAGCAGCAGTGAAGGGGGCTTTTCCATCCTTCTCTGTCCCCTTGTCTCTTTCAGCTGTTGAAAGGAATGGCGCTGTCCCGGCGCAAAGCCCCCGAGCAGAGCACGGAGGAGGAGGAGTCGGAAAGCGGCGACTGCGATGACGAAGACGACTGCAGGGGGGGCTCTGGAAACGGAGCACTAGGAGTTAAGAATCGGCTCCGGTTCTTAGCAGGTGAGGGACGAAGGCCGTGAGGTTTTGTTCCACCTCTGAGCATTGCCTCGTATTTGGGCCCCAGGGCCCCGTCACATTAAAGTTAATGGAGTGCCGGCCCATACGCAGCGGGGGAGGAAGTGCGTGAAGGGTGCAAACGCCCCCCGAAGTCCCCAAGGAAGCGTGAGGCTGATGCGGCACCTTGCCTGAGCCTCCCTCCCTCACGTATCGGCCAGCCGAGGGAAAGCTGGGGCTGATTTCTCTCCCCACCTCCTAGGAGTGAGTCTGGGGGCGGAGCTGGGCCACGGGGGTGGGACAGCCATCAGCCCCTCCCACGACTCGCACTCCCCGTCCACTGAAATTCCTGCATACGGGCCTGGAATGACGCTGGGGTGAATCCGGTCCCTGGAGTGTGGCTAGCGTAGCTCGCTGGTGAACTGAGAGCGGAGGAGATGCTAGGTGCATGTTTTCCTGTACGCCAGGCTTCTGGGGAAATTGGCTCCTTCGCGGCTGTCTGTAGCGGGGAGGCTGTTTGCCTGGGGATCCCCTTCCCCCACCCCGTGTTATACTTGTAGAAATAGAACTAGCAGACTCTTGTGCGGGGGAGAAGCCAATGCGCTACGTTGATTGTGAAGGCACAATTCCTTCACTGTCCCTAGTGACTAAAATAGCCCACCGCACGTTCATCCGCACAGGGCTGCCAATGGGATATAGATACCAGCCTCAGTTGCTCATGCTAGTCCACTAGCCAGGCAGCCTAGACATGAGGAGGGGAGACAGGCCAGGGCCCTGATGCTCCTGCAGGATGACTGTAAAAGCGGAAGACCCAATTCTATCGTTTTGCACCCATCCTTTTCTCTGTTTTAGTCCCCAGAGCCCGTCCTGTCCCACTGCGCCAGGGCGCTGTATGACCATCCCTCAGATGGGACTTGGATCTTCTTGTCTGGATGGGCTTTTTGTCTCTCTCTCTTGGGTGGGTGCTGCTGCCGGGCTCGCTCGCATGGTTCTTCCATATAATGTAAAGGGGCAGGAGCCACTAAGTGAAGGGAAAGGGGAGGGGCCCACTTCTTGTTTACACTGAGGTCCCTGCGCCCAGTGTCAAGTGAGCAAGTAGATGTCAGTGGTCTGTACGTCCCTCCGTATTACCCCTCCCCCAAGCCTAGTCACACGCGTGGGCTGGCCCTAGTGTGTGTGGGAAGAAGCCACGTGGAGCTCCTCTTTTGTCAGGGATGGTGTGTGTGTCGGGTTCCCCACAACCCAGCTCTCTGCCCTAGCCCTCGCCCCTTGTGTTCCCCATGCCCCGTAGAGCGTGGGACTCTAGGTCCGTCTTCTGTCTGGGAAAGTTATTGAGAAGAGGGTGAAGATGATTGTCCTGTGGCAAACCCTGCCTGGCTTTTCTTAGCTGGAATGTAGAGACTCGGGTGACTGTTTACAAAACACGTGTGGGCTGTCGACTTATTTTCAGCCGGGACTTAGCTCAACACCCACTGAACGTCAATGGGCTTTGGCTCCTAATCAGTTTTGGAAACGGTCGTAAGCCTCTTACGTCCCCGCGGCCAGGTGCATGGTAGACTAATATAATAGCTACAGTACTCGGGCTGTGGAAAATTCCACACCCCTGAGCAACTTAGTTCTATTGACATAACCCCCACACAGGCAGCGCTGTCTGCCGGAGATGTTCTTCCCTCCACACAGCTACGGCCTCTTGGGGAGGTGGATTCACTACACCAAGGGGAAATGCTCTCCAGCCAGCGTATGAGCATCTTCGCTAAACCACCACTGCCCTACCGTACATGAAAATGAGCCCTTGGGTGCTTTTTAGAAATAATTTACCCGTAGCCATTAGTCAGGACGGGGAAATAAAAGAACCATTGTGATTTCAGAAGTCACCACCATTGTTAAGGTGTGAATGCTCTAACGCAAATCACTCCCTTTCGTTGCGGGTCGCTGGTAGTCCTATCTAGACTGTCCAATGAAGACCATCGACTTCCCTGATATGAGGTGGTCTCCTCACCTCAAAAACGATATTTTGGCCTTGGAAAGGGTTCAGAAAAGGGCAACTAAAATGATTAGGGGTTTGGAACGGGTCCTATATGAGGAGAGGTTAAAGCGACTGGGACTTTTCAGTTTAGAAAAGAGGAGACTGAGGGGGGATATGATAGAGGTCTATAAAATCATGAGTGGTGTGGAGAGGGCTGATAAAGAAAAGTTATTTATTAGTTCCCTAAATAGAAGAACTAGAGGACACCAAATGAAATTAATGGGTAGCAGGTTTAAAACTAATAAAAGAAAGTTCTTCACACAGCGTATAGTCAACCTGTGGAACTCCTTGCCAGAGGAGGCTGTGAAGGCTAGGACTATAATAGAGTTTAAAGAGAAGTTAGATAATTTCATGGAGGTTAGGTCCATAAAAGGCTATTAGCCAGGGGATAAAATGGTGTCCTTGGCCTCTGTTTGTCAGAGGCTGGAGAGGGATGGCAGGAGACAAATCGCTTGATGATTGTCTTCGGTCAACCCTCTCTGGGGCACCTGGTGCTGGCCACTGTTGGCAGACAGGATACTGGGCTAGATGGACCTTTGGTCTGACCTAGTACGGCCGTTCTTATGTTCTTATGACTGACACCAGACTCTGTGTTTACGCCCAATCTGGGGCAGATGAAATTTGACCTTTGGACTTTGGTGGTGCTAACCAGACCGACACCAATTCACTCCTGGTTTGAGTGTGGTGTGCGTCTCTTCCTAAAGACCAGACAACTGAACCTGGATAGAATCAGCCCTGCCGCTTTGACATTTAAGAGGCAAATTTGGAGTCTTAAACTAAGCCCAGATGTTCATAAATTCCCTTCCGCGGATCTGGAACAATTAAAAAATCCCTAGCAGAGCGAGAGCGGAGAGGTTTAATGGCGGCCTCCTCGCTGAGATTGTGGGTTTTTTTACATACGATGTAAATGAATTATTTATTTTCAAATAGCTCTTGAGACAGAAAAGACCTTTTAAGTCCTCCAGTCCGACCGAAATTGATGTTAGACAATAAAATAAAAATCTAATTCGCATAAGGATGAAATGTACTTTCTTTCATCACATACCTAAACATCAAGGCGTATGTAAGGGAATACGAGTTGATCCGTCTATGCCCCATTGTATCAAGCTAAGCCTGGAGATGCATGTTTTATCCTATATTAAATCTTTGTGTCTCAACTTCATGTTATTTCAGCGTTTTTTAAATTTCCTTATGTGCCCTTTAGTCTAAGAGTCTCTCTGATTTCTGAAGACATGTATAATCCTTTGTTGCCTTTTTCTGTCTCCCTAGGCTGGTCTAATCATGGTATTGATTTCCCAGATAGCCTATATGTCTAAGTCTGTATATCTTACTTGTCACCCTGCTGTGTGAACACATTATCGGAAAAGAGGAACAGGATTCCCCTTGCATTTTATCTAGCCGAAGGGGTATTTGTTGCTTACGTCTCTGATGTATGGAAAATGGTGTTGAAATGACAAGCTGTCACGTTGATTTGTAAGGGGTTTTCTGGTCCTGTGTGTAGGATTGGGGGCACTGTAAGGGGGAGGCATGTGAATTGGGTAAGTCTGCAAAGAACTAGCCTAGAACAAGATGGGGGTGAATTGGGTTCCTCTGTCTTAAGGAGCAGCCTGCATTGTCTCTCTGGTTTTGATTCCGGTGTGTTACGATTCTGGATTTTGATCTAACGTCTCCCTTGAACATTGCAATTTCTTTGCCTACCACAGCAAAATGTCAGTAATAAAGAGTGAAGTCAGACTCCTAGGGCTGAAAGAGACGAGTCCAGCCCTCTGCCCAAAGCAAGACCAAGCCCAACTCAATCATCCCAGCCAGGGCTTTGTCAAGACAGGACATAAAAACCTCTAGGGATGGAAATTCCACCTCCTCCCTAGGGAACCCGTCCCAGTGCTTCCCCACCCTCCTAGTAAAATGGTTTTTCCTACTATGCAATCTAGATCTCCGCCATTGTCAGGAGCGGCCCGAGTCTGGCTGCGACACCTGGCGCCCCAGGCAGGTGGCGCAATCGGCGCCCCCTCGGCACCCCCGCCTGCACGGCCGTCAATGGCCATGACGTCATCATCGGGCACATGGGCCAGCGGCGCTCTAGGCAACTGCCTAGTTCGCCAAGGCTTGCGGGCCACCCCGCCCGTTGTAACTTGAGACCATTGCTCCTCGTTCTACCGTCTGCCACCACTGAGAACAGCCTCTCTCCATCCTCTTTGGAAAGTCTTAGTGAGATGTTCTTCATAGTCCATTCTCTTCAGTTTCATCCTGCAACAAGGGATCTAGCAAAGCAGTTAAGCACATGCTTAACTTTAAACAAACAAGCTGTCCCATTGAAACGAATGGGGCTGTTTTGGCGTTTCCTGATATTTGAGTGTTTGACTTTGCAACCTTTGTGTTCTTTTAGTGTGTAGTGCTTTTTTTAATGTAATATAGCTTAGCACATAAATGCGTATTGGCAGGCGAAATGTATATGGAAAGATACGAAATGCTTTGTAATTTGGGTTGAAAGCCAGGGGAAAAAAATGTTCTGGCATCCTGTTCTGACATTTTCGAAACATTTAGATTATTTTGTTTTGAAATGACTTTTTTTGTTTGTTTTGATTTTTGTTTTTAATTTGGTACGATGTGATCATCCATATTACGACCTAGTAAAAACATTAAAAAGTCAAAATTTAACACAACACTTTCATTGATCCCCATTGAAATGTTTTCAAAAACATTTCGATGTGAATTTCAAACTGTTCAGTGGCTCTTCTGATTTGAAAGAGAACCAGATTCTGAAATTTCAAAATCTTTTATGAAATCGAATTTCTATCCTGTGCACAGCTCAGCAAATATGTGCATACACCCAAGACTGCACTTTTCTGTGGGATTATCTCCCTGCTTACTGAGGAGGGTAAACAGGCAGTAGAAGGGTTGATTTCTCAAATGATTGATGGTTCCCTTTTTTTTAATTACTGGGCATCTTTATGTTGTTGAAGATGGGAGAAGCCTTTAGACGGGGCAGAATTGTGCTGTTATTCTTCTCCATTTTTGGACTATTGTTAGGTTAGCGATCCATCAAGTTAAATAGCTCGCAGCTGATTTTTGAGGGCTCTGCTTGATTGTTTTCTGGTTCAAAATCAGTGCGTGACAGGTTGGTGAGTTTTTCTTTCTTTTTTGAACTTGTTCTCCAAGGCCGTGTCAAGGTCGGATGAAGATCTTTTTCCTTGGCTCTGCCATCTAATTTGCAGTAGGCTTAATTGTGCCCAAAGTCAAAATGAGGCAGAAGAACCTTAAAAAACCTGGCTGCTTCTCCATCAATCGTGACGTTTTAAAAGGAGAGATGACGCACCCGCCTCTGGTTGTGGCAGTAGATGATTAAAACCCTAGGAAGATACAGAGGCTGGCGATAAAAGGCAGAATACAGAGCAGAAGTTAAAACAAAAGATGGCCACAAGTTGCCAGCTGGGCGACTCTTCCACAAAGAAGATTCATGACCAACTTGACCCTTCCAGGAGCTCAGTTTGATAGTGTGTAGATACTGGTGAGCTAAACTTCTCCTGCTCACCAGTTACTCATATATTTTGGTTCCAGCAGTTTGTCTACAAACAGCTGCTGACCACTCCTTTTTCTGTTAGTTGCCTCCCTGAATGGTTCTGAAAATCAGGAGAAACAAAAACTAAGAGTGGGAAAAAAAATAAAACCCCAAATGATTTCCAATACACTCATTTTGATTTATCTCCTGTTGCATAACGTATAACCTTGTTTCTTATTTATAATGACTCCGTAATAGCTGCACACTCAACTGAAACCTTAATGATTTAAACGCACTTGTATAAACTGTCAAGTCAAAAGTTTGAGAGTGACTATAAGCATATGTGGGTGAGCCCTGTATGCTAATAAATTCATTATTATGTGGCCCAGTGGAAAAACCACTGAGAGAGAGGACTTTTGTGATAGGCCTTTTATCCTTTGGCACATCTGCAACACATTAAAGATCCCGAAGGCAGATAACGTTTACAATCGGAGCATGATTGAAAAGCTTCAAGATCGATGAGCGGCACTTCCTGTTTTCACATGGGAAAGTTGTGGGATCTGCACTATGTACATGTAAACCCTAAAATGGATCTGTACACGCAGACACATCGACTTACGCCATACCAATGGCAACTCGTCTACGGATAAATTCTAGTATTTCCTCCCTACGTGGGGAGGTACTGCACACGTGCGCCAAAATTGAAGATACAAAAATGTAGTTCTCTGAAAACTAGGGCTGTTAATTGACGTGCATTAACACCTGTGATTAACGCAGGACAGGATTAACGCGTTAATTTTTTTAACACATTAATCACAGGCATTAATGCTGTGCTCCCCCTTTGAGGTGCTGCTTCAGTGCTTCAAAGGGGCTTTGCAACAGCAGAGCCAGGGATCAGCTGGAGTCCCCAGCTGATCCCGGGCTCCATGCAGCGCTGCCCCGTTGAAATGCCGCCGCGGCATTTCAAAGGGGAAGCACACGCGATTCATCATGATTAAATTTTTTAATCGCTTGACAGCCCTACTGAAAACATCCTCTCAGTGTGCAGCGGCAGTCAAAAAAGCAAACAGAATGTGAGGAATCATTTAAAAAAAAGGGATCGAGAATAAGACAGTGGTCACTTCATCTCAAAAAAGCTATCTTTGCATTGGAAAAGGTTCAGAAAAGGGCATAAAAATGATTAATGGTTTGGAACAGATTTCATATGAAGAGAGATTAAAAAGACTGTCAGATTAGAAAAGAGGACACTTAGGGTATGTCTAGACTACATGGCTCCGTCGACGGAACCATATAGGTGAGTTTACTAGACATAGCAAAATGAAGCAGCGATTTAAATAATCGCTGCTTCATTTACATCAAAATGGCCACCGCGTTGTGCCGCTGATCAGCTGATCGGCACAGCGGGGCAGTCTAGACACGCCGCAGTCGACAAGGGAAGCCTTTGTCGACTGCTCCAGTATGCCTCGTGAAACGGAGACATGTAGTCTAGACATACCCTAAGGGGGATATGATAGAGGTCTATAAAATCAAGACTGGTGAATAAGGAAAAGTTATTTACTCGATCCCATAACATAAGAAGTTGGGGTCACTAAATGAAATTAATAGGTAGCAGGTTTAAAACAAAGAAAAGGAAGATTTTCTTCACGCAGTGCACAGTCAACCTGTGGAACTCCTTGCCAGAGGATGTTGTGAAGACCAGGACTTTAATAGGATTCAAGAAAGAACTAGATACATTCATGGAGGTTAGGTCCATCAGTGGCTGTTAGCCAGGGTGAGTAGGAATAGTGTCCCTAGCCTTTGTCTGTCTGGAATTGAATTACAGGAGATGGATCACTTGATGATTCTCTGTTGTGTTCACTCCCTCTGGGACACCAGGTATTGGCCACTGTCGGCAGACAGGACGCTGGGCTAAATGGAGCTTGGGTCTGACCCAGTCTGGCCGTTCTGATGTTTACTTCTGAAGTCAGTCATCCTGCATTGGTACCCAAAACAGACAGAGTTGTTGCTAGCTGGGAAATAGCTGAGAATCCGACTAGCCCTCCAGTAATGAACTCCCCTCTGGAATTCTGTCAAGACGCTACATATAACCAGCCAGCCTGCTGCCAGGAAGCCTGACAATAAAACACGAGCACTGGAGTCTTATGTGCTACAGCTAGGGGCATTCCCGTTGGTGGAGCGTGAGGATTTCCTTTTGCTGGGCATGACCTTGCACACTTCACTAGCAAAGTGGTGATTGGGCCGTAGCAAGCTGCCTGGACAGCAATGTGTGAGCATCGCCCAAGACAGCGATCGCCAAGAGGAATAAATAAATCCCTTTTTGGGCCCATCTCCTGGGCACGCTTAGGCCAGGTCTGCACTGAAGGAGAAGGTTGACTTAAGATATGCAACTCCAGCTATGT